>NW_028318849.1:140000-472500 GCF_062004578.1 Staurois parvus | reverse complement strand
TCTCTTGTTCAGCTCCCCCCCCCAGGGTTGAAATCAATAGCCAGCTTTAGATAGCAGCCAATTAATCCACCAGCATGCTTTTGAAATGTGGGAGTATACCCACACTAGCACAGGGAGAACATGCAAACTCCATGCAGAAAGGGCCCAGTGCTGCAAGGCAGAAGTTCTAACCACTAAGCCACTTTGCTGCAGGGCGGATGTGCTAGCCACCAAGCCACTTTGCTGCCAGGCACTACTATTATAATTATTATTAGTATACAGGATTTATATAGCGCCATCAGTTTGAGCAGTGCTATACAACATGAGGGCAGACAGTACATTTGCAATACAATTCAATACAGGAGGAATCAGAGGGCCCTGCTCATTAAAGCTTTCATTATAAAAGGGAGGATTAAGTGATACAAAAGGTAGTAACTATGGGGGATGAGCAGATGGAGAGAGTGGAGATACAGTTGTTGGGTGGAGGCGGGATAGGCTTCTCTGAAGAGAAGGGTTTTCAAGGATTGCCTAAAAGTGGACAGAGTGGGGGTTGATTTACTAAAACTACATGGTGCAGCTCTGCATAGAAACCAATCAGCATCCAGGTTTTATTGTCAAAGCCTAAATGAACAAGCTGAAGTTAGAAGCTGATTGACTACCATGCACAGCTGCACCAGTTTTAGTAAATCAACCCCTCTAGGAGATAGTGAGACAGATTGGGGTAAGGAGTTCCATAGGATGGGAGAGACTTGGGAAGAGTCCTGGAGGCAAGAATGGGAGGAGATAAAAAGGGAGCTAGAGAGCAGGAGGTCTTGGGAGGAATGAGGAGAATAATTTGGTTGGTATTTTGAGACTAGCTCAGGGATGTATCTGGGGGTCGAGTTGTGGGTGGCTTTGTAAGTTATTGTTAGTATTTTGAATTTAATTTATTGAGTGGCAGTCAATGAAGGGAGTGGAAGAGAGGGGTGGCAGACATTAAATGGTTGATAGGGTGGATGACTCTGGCAGCAGCATTCATATATAAGGCTGGCAATACATTATACAATTTTCTTGAGATTTTTGGTTTAGTTTTACCAAAAACCATATAATATGAGGTCAAACCTAAACACTTTCAATTGTATCCAAATAGTTGAAGGTACATCTAAAGGAAATTGGGCAGAAAATTGTAAGAAAATTGTATAGTGTATGGCCAGCCTAATGCAGGCCGTAGACAGGGAGAAAACTGGCCGTTTTTTTAACAAAAAAATGAAAAATCGGTCATTCAATAGGCTGACGTTACCACCAACAGTAAAAAAAAATCGGCCGATTTTCTTCCCGTCTATGGCCGGCATTTAATTACTTCTGTCCCTGAAGAGAGCCCCGCTATTATATTTGACATTAAAAAGTATTGTGGTTGCAACATTGTATCTATTTGTATCCATTTCGGATACAGATGGTTTTTCGGATGCAATAGATACATTGTTGCAACCGCAATACTTTTTCATGTCAAATATAATAGCGGGCTGGAATTCTTCTTCTTCTTTTTCTTCTTTCTCTTCTTCTTCTTTTTATTCTTTCTCTTCTTCTTCTTCTTTTTCTTCTTTCTCTTCTTCTTTTTCTGCTTCATATTTTTTCTTCTTCTTCTTTTTCTTCTTCTTCTTCTTGCAGGTCACGGCTCATGCACAGATTTTTTACCGGTAAAAAGATCGTCCGATTTGCCCATCATTGCTGCGAAAATCGGCCGATCGGCAAAATCGGCTGATTTTTCTCCAACTTTACCGATCAAAAAAATCTGACAAAATCTAGAAAAACGTCTGACCAATTAACCCATTAATAGTGGGAAAATCGGGCGTTTTTTTTTTCGTCTGAAAAATCGGCTGATTTTCGACCCATCTATGGCCTGCATTAGTCATTTATTTTTAATAGCACCCCCACGCATTGGAAAATGCAGCACGTGTTCAGGTGTGTGAAACCACATTGAGCCCCAGCACCATACGGTTCCATGCAGCTGCATTTTTTAAAAAAGGGTCAGGAAGTTTCTCCCTGCTTTCCTGCAGGTAGAGCAGCCCATTCAAATGCGCCAGCACAGGACACAGGTCCCACACAGATGTGATCCTAGCCTAATGGTGTACTTTATTAAATAATAAACTAAAAGATATAAGTAAAATAAGGAATATTACTTAGAAGTATATAAAATATTAATATAGTACAGGAGTGTAATACTATATAAATATACAGTATAATATATATATATATTCCTTCAGTACTGAACTGTATTGTAATTGTACTGTCTCCCTTATATTGTAAAGTGCAGCACAAACTGTTGGTGCTACATAAATCCTGTATTATAATAATAATAATAATAATAATATATTTAATAATATATACATTGATATACACTTTTCAAGGTTTTTCCAAACATCTGCCCCATCTGTGAAACTCCGCCACTTTATAGGTGAGCTGTATACAACAGTTCTGTCAGAGTTGCAATATAATTAAGTACATCATTCCTACATGTACATGAATCCTTTGCGCTGCTAAGAGATAGACAACTATAGATATATTTTTTGGCACTCTTTGAGCTCATTTATACTTGCTGTTGGGGGGGTGGTAAAAAAAAGCCTCAGTTTTAACAGCTGCCTCAGCCGCCCACCTTAAAATAACATGGAATTGAACACATGCCATGCACTCGATACTTTGCTGCCATGGCAAAATGTACACTCCCTGGCATATTCAGCAGGCAACAAATGCTGCAAATATTCAATCATTAGAAATTTTGCGAACCCCCATTGCATTGTCACATGTACAGGGTGCCTTTTGCACATTTTTCTTGGGGACAAATGACCTTTAAATGAAATCCCTGTGAGATAGTTGTAAATAGGAGCCTGCAGTCTATGTATATGTCCCTGCATGTCTTTATATGCACATGGCTAATGAGCATCCAATTCTCAGGACACCTCTGTGTTCATGGAATGTATTCTTCAGAGAAATTACAGATTGCCTAACTCAGCTCTTGCCTGTGACATTCTGTGTTACATTCACAACCCCCACTCCTAGATGGTGAGGAACTACAAATCCCAGCCAAGGAGGAATGGTGGTTTGCAGAGCCCATGGCTGTTTTCCATGCAGAGCTTTCAGTGCAGCAAACAAGTAACCCTAAAATTAACCCAAATAATTCACCTAACATTTAAAATATGTATAGTAACATACAGGGGCAGACTGACAACTCATGGGGCCCCCGGCAATAGGGGATCATGGGGCCCCTGTGTCCTTGCCCAAACTCAAAAAAGACTATCAAAAAGGTACCAGGGGCATCTCATGGGGCCCCCTACTGACCCCGGGCCCTCGGGCAGTGCCCGAGTTTCCAAATGGTCAGTCTGCCCCTGGTAACATAGTGAGGGCAGAAAAAGACCAAGCAGTACACTAAAGGGTGTATTTATATAAAAATGTGAATAGCTGTTCGCCCACTGAAACTTCATTTGAATTCAATCTGTATGACTGGGGCAAAAACGAATGTTCTCAGGTTATATTCTCTACAGATCATATGTTATTATTTGCAAAAAAAGGGTGTGAATTGGTAAGATATTTCATTATGGTCACTAGATGGGGTGAGGAGTAGTGATGTTCTGAACACCCCCTGTGTTCGGTTCGCAGTAGAACATTCGAACCTAAAGAAAGTTCTACCGCGAACATCGAACATAATGCAAGTCTATGGGACTCGAACTTGTAACTTCAAAAGTGCACATTTTGAAGGCTTATATGCAAGTTATTGGCCATAAAAAGGGTATGGGGACTTGGGCACTGCCCTGAGGGACATGAATTAGTGAAAAAAAAATGTCAGTACGTACCGTTTTTAAAGGGGAAGTCATTTTTCATTGCTTAAAGTAAAAAAAAAAAAAAAAAAAAAATTCCTTTAAATATCATGCCTGGGGGGTCCCCTTAAACTACCTGAAAAGTTGCACATCTGTACAATGTTTAGAACCTGATGCAGCAGGACTGACATTTAAAAAAAATTAAATTTTTATATAAAAAAAAACAACAGCGTTGTCCTTCCCTAATCCTTACCAGACACTTTAGGTGTGGTAGGAAGGTTAGGAGGGACTCCACAGTAAAACAATTCTTTTTTAAAAAGTGCATGAGGTTCCCCCTAAAAACCATACCAGACCCTTTAGGCCTAGTAGGACTTTTAGGGGAACACCACCCCCAAAAATGGGGGGAAAAGCATGGGGGTCCCCCCTAAATACCTACCAGACCCTTGATCTGAGCACAGGCCTGGCAGACAAGGAAGGGGGGGGACAAATGAGTGCCCCCCCTCCCTGCCATGTCCCCATGCCAATGAGGACAAGGGCCTCTTCCTTACAACACTGGTCCAGTGGTTGTGGGGATCTGCGGGCGGAGGGGAGGGGTAATTAGCATGATGCCACCCCCCCCCTTGTGAATGAGTAACACCTACCCATTCACTAAAGGGTTAAAAGTGTGACAAAATAAAGAGACTGGACTTTTGAAAAAATCCTTTATTGAATAAAAAAACACAGTTTTTGAGAAGTCCTTTATTATAAAATAAAAAAAAAATTTAAAAAGCCAAAAAAATGGTTCCATCGTTGTAGTCCATCATCAATCAAGGCGTCCAGCATTGTTATGATGTCGCCGACTCGCTGAGATAAAAATAAAAACATTCCCGCCAACCTGCCCGCACCTGCCAAGCACTCTCCACAATCTAACAATTGGGTAGAGCTAGCGGTGACGTCACCTCTAGCTCTGGCCAATTGTGTATGTCTGACCTGCAACTGTCAGAACAGTCATCCACAATTGGGCGGAGCTAGCGGTGATGTCACCACTAGCCCCGCCCAATTATTAATAATAGTTCTGACAGTTACCAGTCAGACGTACAATTGGGCGGAGCTAGCGGTCTTAGCCCCTGAGTCTTGGTGACTTTGGCCAATCATGGCTCTTCCTGTGAACTCAGCTGTGATTGGCCAAAGCATTGCACCTGACCTGTGGTCAGAGCACATTGCAATGTGGGGCGCAGGGTCAGGGGCGGACTGACCATTTGGAAACTCGGGCCCGGGGTCAGTAGGGGGACCCATGAGATGCCCCTGGTATCTTTTTCATAGGCTTTTTTGAGTTTGGGCAAGGACACAGGGGCCCCATGATCCCCTATTGCCCGGGGGCCCCATGAGTTGTCAGTCCGCCCCTGCGCAGGGGCGAACAGCCTGCCGAAAACCCCAGATGTTCATGTGTTCAGCACATTTTCCGAATCACTGGTGGAAACTGCACAGATGTGAACGTGACCCATAGAAACTAATGTTAAATGGAGTGTAATGCATTTCTGCAGATCTGCACTGCATTTAGTCCATTCATGAGAGTGGAAAACAAAATGCATATGGCAGCCTTTTTAGCACCGCATCACATGCAAGGTACATGGGTTGTGTAGCATTGTGGGTTGCCACATTCATTCATTTAATGTGCTGTAAGGACTGGGCAATGTCAGGACAGGATGGCTTGATGCTTTTGGCTCTGACTGAGGATTTCTTGAGTTGAAGGGGACAGTTTAGTATTAGATGTTAGCACAGGGGTCACAGCTAAATGTTACCAGGTTTGGTGTAAGGTTAACCACTTGCCCTCGTGAGGATTCACCCCCCTTCCTGACCCTGTCATTTTTTGTGATATGGCGCTGCGTTACTTTAACTGACAATTGCGCGGTCGTGCAACCTTGCACCCAAATTAAATTTAAATCCTTTTTTTCCCCACAAATAGAGCTTTCTTTTGAGGGTATTTGATCACCTGTGCATTTTTTATTGTTTGTGCTATAAACAAAAAAATACTGACAATGTTTTAGAAAAAAACTGTATTTTTTTTACTTTTTGCTATTAGACCTGTCCAGTAAAAAAAATGTAAAAAATCAAATTTTGTCATAAATTTAGGCCAAAATGTATTGTGCTCCATGTGTTTGCTAAAAGAAATTCTAATACTTCTAAATTAATTGGTTTACGTGAAAGTTATAGCGTTTACAAATAACAGTATATATACTGGTATTTTTTTTTTTACTAGTAATGGCGGCAATCAGCGACTTATAGCGGGACTGCGGCGGGCATTCTAACACTGGGGGGAACTGACTAACTGTCACTAACATCCCCAGTGACACCATTACAGTGATAAGTGCTAATAAAAAGCACTGACACTGTACTAATGGCACTGGGCAGGAAGGGATTAACATCTGGGGCAATAAAAGGGGTAACTGTTTGCTGTGCGCTATTTCACTGTATGCTGTGTGTGTGCTTTCCACTGTAAGTACACTGCTTTGTATGGCTCTGCTATGCAGAGCCATACAAAGCAGTGTGCAGCAGCTAACGGGAGAGATCTATGTTGTTTATACACAGGTCTCTTTCCCATCGGAGATACTTGGCGATCACCGGGTGCCGGTGAGAATTCACCAGCCGGGATCCGGTAATTGACAGCCAAGGTCGGGAATGGCAGCACGGGTAGGAACTGCAAAATCATGTATATATACATGTAGCAGTATTTCTGCGGAAGCAGTTAAAGTAGAATTTTTTTTATTATGGATAGAGTGAGGGTCATAACCCCTGTCAATTTATTTTTTCCCATCTGTGTGCCATTGAGGAGATTTCTCTTCACTTCCTGTCCCATAGCCAAGCACAAAGTGAGAGGAAATCCCTGCAAATTAAGGGAATCCCTTGGGGACCCCAGGTCACCAGAACTAGTGTCCCCATTGTAAGGTTTCCCTTCTGTTAGTTTTCTGGTGACAACCCAAAATTTGAGACTTTCTTTTACTTTTACATCCAATGATAATGGTAAACAGAACAAATAGAGAGGGCGAATCTCCCCAACAGGGGCACAGACAGCAATAAAAACCTGACAGGTGTTCTGATTCCTCTCCACTCTATCAAAACTAAAAAAAACAAAAAATTTGCCTTTAGTTATACTTAAAGTGATTCTAAAGGAAAGAAAAAAAAAAGTTATACTTACCTGTAGTGGTTTTGCACAAAGCAGCCCTGATCCTCTTTTTTTTTTGGTTCCCCCGCCGACGGTCCTGGCTTCTACCCCCTGCTGATTGCCCCCAAAAGCAAGCCTCTTGTTATAGGGGCACTTGAGCAGGCTCACTTCCAAGCCACGCTCTGTGTGTCCATTCACACACAGAGTGCGGCTAGGCTCCCTGCCTAGGAGCACTGCCCGCTCTCTTCTCATTAGCTTACTGGCTGTGATTGACAGCAGCAGGAACCAATGGCTCCCACTGCTGTGTGAGCCAATGAAGAGAGAGAGACTTGGCTCTCATACACATCACTGGATCAAGATCTGGCGCCGCTCAGGTAAGTATTAGGGGGACGGGAGGGGGGGCTGCACCCAGAAGGCTTTTCACCTTAATCCATAGAATTCATAAAGGTAAAAAAACCTTGAGTCTTTACAATCACTTTAAGTTTTTATTTTAGGTTATTATTATACAGGATTTATATAGCGCCAACAGTTTGCGCAGCACTTTAGAAAATGAAGGCAGGCATTACAGTTACAATACAATTTGGTACAAGAGGAAACAGAGGGCCCTACTCATTAGAGCTTACAATCTAGGAGGAAGGGTTCTGTGATACAAAAGGTAATAGCTGTGGGGGAAGAGCTGATGGAGGAAATAAATGGTGGTTTACTAGGTAGAAGCAGGATAGGCTTCTTTAAAGAGAGAGGTTTTCATGGATCGTCTAAAGGTGGATAGATTTGGAGATAGCCGGAGAGATTGGGGTAGGGAGTTCCATAGGATGGGAGAAACTAGGGAGAAGTCCTGGAGGCGAGCATGGGAGGAGGTGAAATGGTAACTAGAGAGCAGAAGGTCTTGGGAGGGTCGAAGAGAGTGGTTTGGTTGATATTTTGAGACCAGCTTTAGTTTCTTTCTTTGTTGTCAATTGAGAGTTTCCTTGGCTTTGTGTTTGGGATCATGGACTTGCTGAAATGTCCACCCTCATTTCATCTTCATCAGCTTGGTAGATGGCAGCAGATTTTCATCAACAATATCTTGGTACATTTTTCCACTTATCATTCCTTCAATGACATAGCAAGGACCGTATGCTGAAAAACAGCCCCACACCATGATGTTCCCACCTCCAGTGCCGTTTGACCTCCAAACATGGTGTGTATTATGGCATCCAAAGAGTTCAATTTTGGTCTCACCTGACCAGACTATATTCTCCTAGTATTTCACAGGCTTGTCTAAATGATGTGCAGCAAACTTTAAACGAGCTTCAACATGCTTTTTCTTCAGCAAAGGAGTCTTGCCTGCTGAGTGTGCATATAGCCCATGGCAGTTGACTGTATTACTTATTGTTTTCTTTGAAACAATTGTACCTGCTAAATCCAGTTCTTTCTGAAGCTCTCCACAAGTGTTACCTGGCTCTTAGACAACTCTTCTGATAATTCTTTTCACTCCTCTGTTAGAAATCTTTCGAGGAGCACTTGGTTGGTTTATGGTGAAATTATGTTCTTTTCACTTCCGGATTGTGGCCCCAACAGTGCTCACTGAAAAATTCAGAAGTTTAGAAATCCTTCTGCAATCAATGCCATCAGTGTTTTTTGCAACAATAAGGTTGCGAAGGTCTTGAGAGAGTTCTTTGCTTTTACCCATTATGAGATGATTCTTGTGTTACACCTTGGTAATGAGACATCAGGCCATCAGTTGAGACTGAACCAGCTGATATTAATTTGCACTGACAAGGGGCAGGATTGCTTTCTAATTACTGATAGATTTCAGCTGGTGTCTTGGATTTCCATGCCTTTTTGCACCTCCCTTCCTTCATGTGTTCAATACTTTTCCCTGTGTCATTCCACTTTATTACACATAACGTCATTTCTGAACTTATTTGTTTTGGTGTCTTTGTATGTATGGATTGCATGGGTTGTTACTGACATGTGGTGAGAATTTCATGTCTGCACCTTTAGAAATATATTTACCTAGAAAAATGGTGACACGCTCAATACTTATTTTATCTGCTGTACATACACACACACATTTCTATATTAAAAAGAAAATAAAAAAGTTAATTATATATATATATATATATATATATATATATATACACACAGTAACCCGCAGAAGTGGGTCCACCCCTCACATTTTTGTAAATATTTTATTCTGTCTTTTCATGTGACAACACTGAAGAAATGACACTTTGCTACAATGTGACGTAGTGAGTATACAGCTTGTATAACATGTAAAATTTGCTGTCCCCTCAAAATAACTCAACACACAGTCATTAATGTTTAAACCGCTGGCAACAAAAGTGAGTCCACCCCTAAGCGACAAGGTCCAAATTGGGCCCAAAGTGTCAATATTTTGTGTGGCCACCATTATTTTCCAGCACTGCCTTAACCCTCTTAGGCATGGAGTTCACCAGAGCTTCACAGGTTGTCACTGGAGTCCTCTTCCACTCCTCCATGACGACATCATGGAGCTGGTGGACGTAAGAGACCTTGCGCTCCTCCACCTTCCATTTGAGGATGCCCCACAGATGCTCAATAGGGTTTAGGTCTGGAGACATGCTTGGCCAGTCCATCACCTTTACCCTCAGCTTCTTTACCAAGGCAGTGGTCGTCTTGGAGGTGTGTTTGGGGTCATCATCATGTTGGAATACTGCCCTGTGGCCCAGTCTCCGAAGGGAGGGGATCATGCTCTGCTTCAGTATGTCACAGTACATGTTGGCATTCATGGTTCCCTCAATGAACTGTAGCTCCCCAGTGCCGGTAGTACTCATGCGGCCCCAGACCATGACACTCCCACCACCATGCTTGACTGTAGGTAAGACACTTGTCTTTGTACTCCTCATCTGGTTGCCACCACACACCATCTGAACCAAATAAATTTATCTTGGACTCATCAGACCACAGGACTGAAAAGGTAGAATCAAATATTTACAAATATGTGAGGGGTGGACTCACTTTTGTGAGATACTGTATCTATATATATATATATATATATATATATATATATATATATATATAGTATATATACATACACACACATACACCCATTTTATTTATTTATTTGCACACTGTCGTATATTTTATCAGGGCTCTGGATCTGGTCAGTGGATACTCTAGCTGTGCAGCAACAGATCATTTCTAAAGTGATCTACTGCTGCCTGAAATCAACCAGTAACAGGCCTTTATAGCAATGATCTATTGCTGGAGGGAGCTCATCCCCAGCAACCATACTCAGAGAAAGCGCAGTCATGTCTCTTCCAATGTGATCACGATGTGTAAGCATGCCTATAGAGCACTGTGTATTAGAGCCGAAGCCCAAGAGTTGATCATTTCAGCTCCTGGGTTTAGTGCTGGATGCCGGCATGTCGGTGTTTCTTGTAGGCTACATGGCAGCAGGGAACTTCACCAACCACTGAGTCCCAGTGCCATTTTAAAACCGCTACATAAATGCATTATCAATTGAGGAAATAATTATGCGTATGAGGAATTGAACCTGAACCAGACATTTCTAACAAGAGTTAGCAGCTTTAGAATGCTGCTAGTCTCGGCACCAGAACCTTTCCTCTCCAGACAGGTCAGCCTCAAATTACCAGACTAATCTGCATCCTAGCTAGACCCCCTTGAACATGGGACCACCTAAGAGCAGTGCTGCCCTCCCTGCGTTTTGGTGTGCCATTTTCAGCATTCAGCCCTGCCCCAGGCAACCTGTCAAAGTCTATGGCAGGCTTACACTACAGCTGAATGGGGCTGAACACTGTACTGAGTGGTACCGGCGTTTAGGGCCCTGGGTGGTCAAGGACAAATGTTTATAATTCAGAGGACCAGCATTCCTGACCTTCGTCCCTAAAAGCACAGAGCATTAATTATGGGTACAGCCAGGGGCGGACTGACAACTCATGGGGCCCCCAGGCAATAGGGGATCATGGGGCCCCTGTGTCCTTGCCCAAACTCAAAAAAGCCTATGAAAAAGGTACCAGGGGCATCTCATAGGGCCCCTTACTGACCCTGGGCCTTCGGGTAGTGCCCAAGTTTCCAAATGGTCATTCCGCCCCTGGGTACAGCACTCAGCCCCATCCAGTCTCAGCCTGACAAAGACTTTGCAGCTAAATGTTGCACCTATCCCTCCTTGGCACACTATAACTCCGGGAGGGACGTACTAAGGATAGACAGCCCTGTGTGCAAAGGCCATTAGTAGTGCTGCACAAGGATTGTGCTTTTCTCTCTGTATTAAGTAGACATCAACAATCAACAAATTCTGTTTGTGGCTAATTTATCTTATCTTGGCAGTCCTCGGCAAAACTGCTGACTGTGCTCCCTGATATACAAATAATTACTAAAGAGAGGAGCTACATGTCTGAAAACACAATTCTAACATGGAGACATGAAACAGCAAGAGAGTAAAAGTCACATCATACATCACCTTCAGGCGATTGTTATAATTATGGCACAAAATTTGTGGTCTTTGCAAAATTGTATTATGGAGGAATTCAGCTAGGAGAAAAAATCAACTAAACGTGTTCTCCCCTGAGAAGTGAATAAAGAGGATATGATCACTGTATATAAATACATAAATGGTCCATAGAGGGAACTTGGTGCAGCTATTCGATTTACAGGCATATTAAACCCTCTGTGTTTTATTTATTATTTCAGGTACTTATATAGCACCAAGGGGCAGACTGACCATTTGGAAACTCAGGCACTGCCCAAGGGCCCAGGGTCAGTAGGGGGCCCCATGAGATGCTCCTGGTAGCTTTTTCATAGGCTTTTTTTGAGTTTGGGCAAGGACACAGGGGCCCCATGATTCCCTATTGCCCAGGGGGGCCCCATGAGTTGTCAGTCTGCCCCTGATAGCACCATCAATTTACACATATATATATTGTACATTCACATCAGTCCCTAACCCTCAAGGGGCGTACAATCTAAGGTTTCTAACTTACATTCACACATACAATTTAGACAGGATCCAATTACCCTACCAGCATGTCTTTGGAGTGTGGGAGGAAACCAGAGTACCTGGAGGAAACCCACGCAGGCACAGTGAGAACATGCAAACTCCAGGCAGGTGGTGCCATGGTTGGGATTCAAACCAATGACCTTTGTACTGCCAGGTGGAAGTGCTAACCATTTAGCCGCTGTGCTGCGCAGTATTTGAAGCACTTTAAGGAAGTGATGTAGTCACTTACTGGGTATGCAGCTTCTTTATATTTTAATCCTTGTCTATGTTCTAGTTTAGGCTGGTGCAGGGGCGGACTGACAACTCATGGGGCCCCCGGGCAATAGGGAATCATGGGGCCCCTGTGTCCTTGCCCAAACTCAAAAAAGCCTATGAAAAAGGTACCAGAGGCATCTCATGGGGCCCCCTACTGACCCCGTGCCCTCGGGCAGTGCCCGAGTTTCCAAATGGTCAGTCCGCCCCTGGGCTGGTGCTAGGTTTCCTGTTTCAGGGTGACTCCTTTCTCTTCCAGCATCTTATGGAGTCACCCTTGTATGCATAGACTAGAGTTGAGTCTGCATACACTGCATGCATCAATAGAAACACACAGCCCCATTGCCTAGGATTGCAAGGCACTCCCCTCTTCTTCACTCTTCCTCCTCCCTCCTTTCTCCAAGCCAACAGACTGACTGGAGACTGCTCTGTCCACTGTTAACACTTCACTGTGAAGACTGAATGTTCAGGGAAGCAGCACTGAGAAAGCACGAGGTAGCAGGATTGAAAGTTATACACTACAGATCCTGGGGTTAGAATTTTAACTCATAGATTACTGGGGAATGTTTATTTTAATGTGTTAAACTAAAGCACTAGGCTCCATTCACACTTGTGCGACTTCTCATGAGACTTTTGACATGCAGAGTTGCATGAGAAGTCACAGCCCATGTATTTCAATGGAAGGCTCCCTTCATACTTGTGCCACTTGCCATGCAGCTTTGGACACCTAGAGTCCCATGACAAATTGCAGCCCATGCATTTCAGTTAAAAACGTTCAAATCTATGCGACTTAAAGTCGCAGTGACTTTATAAAGGTTCCTGCACTACTTTGGTGAGACTTTCATGAAACTTGAGTGCCATAGACTGTAATGTAAACTCTCAAAAGTCGCATGAAAGTCACATCTTAATGTTATCAGTGCGACAGTTGTGCAACAGTCAAAGCCGAAGTCAATAGCCATGTTGCACCCATCCAAAGTTGCGTCAAAATTGCACCAAGGTTGTATTAAAGTTGCAATGTAAAGTCACAATGGAAATAGCAAGACTTTGGAGTAACACAAGTGTGAATGACTACTTTACAAAGATTTTACAAAGGAAAGGGGAGGACACGTCTCTTCCGCATCTGAAGGAATGGAGGTGTAACCAGTTCAGCTCTCTGGATGTACGTCGTACATAGTGCGTCCAAAGAGTAAAGGGTTAAGCTGATGGCAGCAGCCAATGATTCTTTTGCTTCTGGTTTCTGAGCTGTCATTCAAGATCTGTGCTTTGGAGGGAAGGGAAGACATCTGGGTCTAACAGATCCCCAATGTCTCCAAAAAGAGTACCTGTCACCTGCCCAATGCTATCACATTGGGGTTTGTTAACCCCTTGTGATACCAATAAAGTTAAATTAAAGAAAAATAAGTTAAAAAGTTGAAAAAATTAATTATAATAAAATATATTAACCACTTGCTGTCCGGCCGCTGTATATAAACAGCCGGAAGGTGGCAGTCCAGGGGCGAGCTGCCGTTCATAAACTGCGCCCACCATTTTGGACTGTGTGCGCTCCCTGGGAGCACGCAGCACCACGATCTGGTGCCCGCTGTGTCCTCCGGACACAGTGGAACACCGATGGTCGTACGGGACCTCTGTGCGAGGTGCCGATCATGAGATCACTGATTGGCCAATCAGTGATCACATGCAGAGTAATAAGCAAGATGTCACTTCTGACATCATTGCTTACTATGTGTGAAATCTGTGAATGATCACAGGCGTCACATGGTACAAGACTATTCACAACAGCCTTGTACCATGTGACAAGCTGTGACCAATCACAGCTCACACAGTATTTCTCAATGGCTGCAAGAATGCAGCCAGAAAGAAGGAGAAATTATTGCTTTTACAGCCTTTATGGGTGTAAAAGCAATCAGTGTAAAAAAAAAAAAATCTTCATCACCCCCCCACAAGTAGTACAGTGTCACCATGGTGACACCATACTGCTAGGGTGACAGTATGTAAAAAAACATAAATAATAATATAAAAAAAAAATAAAAATGTAAAAAAAGTTTTAAAAAATTATAATTATTGGTTATAAACTAATTTGGGTTATTTTTTTTTTTTTTACTAAAAAGATAACTGAATACATTTTGGCCAAGATTTATAATGAAATATTATTTATTTGCAAAACACTTTTTTCAAAATTTTTGGACTTTTTCATTTATATAGCAAAAAAAAAAAATCCCAGTGGTGAATAAATACCACCAAAATAAAGCTTTATCTGTCTCAACAAAATGCTAAAAAATTCATATGGGTACAGTGTTGCATGACCGCGCAATTGTCATCCAAAGTGTGATAGCACTGAAAGCTGAAAATTGGCCTGGACAGGAAGGGGGTGAAAGTGTCTGGACTTGAAGTGGTTAAAAAACAAAAAAGTAATCCCTGTTGCCCTGCACACATGTGCATATACAATCGCGTCCTCAGGGTGTGCATGCGTATGTACACAGGGACTGAACCACACATGTAAGGTGTCTCCACGAACGTTGGAGTGAGAGCAATAAGTCCAGCACCATAGCTCATAGTAAACTCCAAACTGATGAGTAGGTTTTTACAGCGTCCCCTATGGGGGAGTTTGGGTACCATTGTTGTTCACTATATCATAGGCGCACATACAGTGTTAAGACTTGATATGTTTGGTATCTATTTACTCGGCACAATCCCATCTTTTATATCTTATCAAAAATGAGGTATATTATGTGTGTTTGCACTACAATTCATTTTATGATATTTTTTCCTGAAAATCTGCGTTTGATAAACAGTTGCACAAATATCATGCAACATACAAAAAATTACAGCTACTATCACTTTATTCTACAGGTCCTCTGCTTTCAGAAAATGTATAATATTCAGGGGGTTTTAAAGTGATTCTAAAGGCGTTTTTTAATAGAAAAAATAACAAACATGTCCATACTTACCTGGTTTTGCACAGAACAGCCCGGATCCTCCTCTTCTCTGGTTCCCCACTGGTGCTTCTGGCCCCTCCCTCCTGTCGGCTGCCCCCACAGCAAGCAGCTTGCTATGGGGGCACCTGCTGCTCCATGTGTCAATTCACACACGGAGACGCGGCTCGGTCCCATCCCCTCTCTCTTCTCACAGGCTCACTGGCTGTTATTGACAGCAGTGGGAGCCAACAGTGCCAGCTTCTGTCTCAGCCAATCAGAAGAAGGAGTCCTGGGATAGCCGAGACTCCAGTGCACATCGCTGGATGGAGAGGGGGCTTAGGTGAGTATTGGGGGGGGGCTGGGGGTTTTACCTTTGTGCATAGAATGCACAAAGGTAAAAAAAACTTGAGCCTTCAGAACCACTCTAAGTATTGTCATAGCCAAAAATGCAGATGTGTACAAAAAAATGGACAGATTGCTCTAGAGAAATCCCTGTATACCAGGGGTGTCCAAACTTTTTTCAAAGAGGGCCAGATTGGATGAAGTGAACATGGTGGAGGGCCGAACATTTTTCCGAACATTCTTTGAACCATTACAATTAAATGCAAATAAATTATTTTATGCCAAGTTAATTGCAAACGACATACTTTTCATTTCATAACATTAAGATCAACTGACAGCTGAGTTTTCACAATGTATTGAAAATAAATTTAAAAAAAACTTACCTGTACTAATGTGAAGGGTGAAAAAGGTAGCTGGAGCTGAAGTCTCTGCTCGGCAGCCGGGAGGGGAAGAGAAACACACTTCACGCTGGAAGCCCGGCCCTGACGTCCCCGCCCTCTGTCGCTCCCACCGTGGCGCAGTCACGCATGCGCACTGCTCTCAAGCAGAAGACTGTCTGCCACAGAAGGAAGGGCCGTACGACAGCCGCATTTACACAGACCAGGGAGAACGCGCCGCAGTCAGGCATGCGCACTGTCCTCTGCTCTCAAGCAGAAGACTGTCTGCCATAGAAGGGAGGGCCGTGGGAGGGCCACATTACACAGAGCAGGGAGGGCTGTTGGAGGGCCGTATTAAACCGACCCCCGGGCCGTAAATGGCCCGCGGGCCGGACTTTGGACATGCCTGCTCTATACAGAAAGGCTTCTTTACAGTAAGAGCTGTGAAAATGTGGAATAGACTCTCTTAGCAACTAGTTTTAGCTAGCTCAGTTGATCATTTAAAAAGAAAAAAACAATTATATATGGCAATGGAAGGGGAACTTCTGCACTTGGGTTCCTCAAGATCAGTTGTAGGTTCAGGAGTTCTGTAGAGGCAGGTTTTTAATTTATTTAATTTTGTCTTTTGGTTCAAGTTTGATGGACGTGACTTTTTTCAGCCTATGTAAAGTACCACAGTTCCCTTTAAAGTGTTTGCACACCCTTCCGTATACCCAGTGAAGTGACTGGCTTCAGGTGATACACAGAGATTAAACAAATCATCCTACATAAGTTGTACCTGTTTATCTACAGATGTCTTTCCCTGATATGTTTGGTATCTATTTACTCGCCATTCAAATTGCAGAATTTACACAGGATCTCTGAGCTCTGATAAGCAGGGGGCGGAGAGCTGAATCTACATCAATGAAGGGAGATCTGAGAGCTGATTGGAGGGAAGAGACACACCCCCTAGCACAGCACACTGGAGCAGAGCTGAGGCTGTCAATCTGCTGGAAGTCCCTCTGTCACCATTTTTCTCTTGGTGTCAGGAAAACTTTCAGAAGTGATTCATGCTGACAGCAGAGGAAGGAGGCAGACAGAAATAACATTTAGTGCTCTGGATAGAGACAATCACACACTATAGAGTGATATGCTTTGTTCATATTTCATGTCTGAGGTTTACAACTACTTTAAATTTCTACATTTTTAAAAATGAACTCCGGCTTTCACTTCTATCTTGCCCAATTGTACTGGCTCCTCTCTTTTACAGGAATTACTTCCTCTGATTTCACTGAACACTGTGAGCTTCTCACAATGTGCAAAAGAAACTGCAGCAAATCAGATACAGCCTGCCTCATTTCCTAGCCAAAGGATTTCCAGCATAATCTTGGCCTTTCCTCCCCAGCCACGGAGCCCACTCCATTCATTCATTGGATTTCAGTTCTTTCAATTATAGAGGCTCAGCATCCCATGTGGGTTGTCTGCATGCAAATACAGCCTGCCTAGGAACACCCACTCCTCCAAGACTGACATCCACCCATGGTAGTATTTTGGTATTTGTATAACCCCTCCCAATCGCCACCCTACTGCTTTTATCAGTGCTGAATATTCTGAAGAGGAATACTGAGGCAGGGTTGCTGTGATGTTTTCGGGAAGCTATGTACAGCACCCTGTGGGCACCTTCAACCAGCCATGATCTACCTGCATTGCATAGAGAAGCACAGAGTCCCAGTGATAACATCACTGGGTTTAAATAAGTTATGTAAGGAAAATTAAAAAGTTTTATTTTGAATGTCATTAACATGTGTATAAAGGGAAAGGAGGAACCAGGGAAGGCATGTAAGAAAATTAAACCTCAGCTTTAATACCTTTCCCAAAAGTATACAGAGCATGTCAGGTTCTATTTTGCCAATGTAGCTTGATAAAGCACCTACCAAGGCCTTTGCCTTCTCCTACAGCAATAAAGAGGCTGCAGTTCCCACAACAGACATGCTTACATAAAGGACAGCACAGTGGCTAATTGATTAGCATTTCTGCCCAGCAGAACTAGGGCCGTTAGTTCAAATCCCAACCACGGCACCACCTGCCTGGAGTTTGCATGTTCTCCCTGTGCCTGTGTGAGTTTCCTCTAGGTACTCCGGTTTCCTCTCACACTCCAAAGACATGCTGGTAGGTGAATTGGCTCCTGTCTAAATTGTCCCTAGTATGTGTATGTATGAATGTGAGTTAGGGACCTTAGATTGTACACCCCTTGAGGGTTAGGGACTGATGTGAATGTACAATATATATGTAAAGTGCTGTGTAAATTGGCAGCTATATATATATGTGTGTACCTGAAATAAATAAAAAAAAAATAATAAAATAGTTCTTCAGCTAAGATTCCAGAAAAATAATTAAAGCCCAACTCTACCAAAACTTTATTTTTTGGTTTTGAATGGAGTGGGAGAGGGTAAGAACCTTTGTCATATATTGCTGCAGAGATTCACCTGCCTTGGCACAAAGATCTCTTAGAGATTGAAACATTTCCTTCTCTCCATCCAAACTGAACACAAAGTTTAGGCTGGAGTTGGATCACCGATAATAAAATACCCAGCACACTGGAAACTCTTTCCATACACAATTGTACTTCTGATATTTACCTCTGTAAACACTGTCAGCATCAATAATGGTTTTATCTCTGAATAAATGGAAGTTTGTTGTAAGCCCCTGGAAGGAAGCTGGAATCAGCTGCATGGCCCATTAATATGGAGCTTAGTCTAGGGGTCAGTGTGGGGAAAGTCCTGTGTGTCCTCCTATCTGGCTGTATTATAGATGAGCATGTTTTGCTCTAATTAACGCTCATTGCCCCGCCCCCTGCAGAGAGAGGTAATGGATAGTTCTGTGTATTATGCAGAGCCCCCCACTGCTTCTCCACAACCACAACCTTGAGAAGGGCTCATCCACCCTCATCATTGATTAAAGAGACAGCGCCCCGGGATAAATGCCTTATAAATAACTCATAGAGGGAAGAACAGGTCACCTTTACTGAGAACTTCACACTTATTCCTCTTCTTTCCTTTCTTCATTTATTTCTATGGCTGTTAACTACTGCCACAAGGTTTATTTAGGCAGATCTGCTAATAGTTTTTCTTTCTTTCTCTCTTTTTCTTTCTTTCTTTCTTTCTCTCTCTCTCTCTCTTTCTTTTTTCTCTCTTTCTTTTTTCTCTCTCCCTTTTTTCTTTCTTTCTTTCTTTCTTTCTTTCTTTCTTTCTCTTTCTTTCTTTCTTCCTCTCTCGCTCTCTCCCCCCCTTTCTCTTTCTTTCTCCCCCCCCTCTCTCTTTCTTTATTTCTTTATCTCTCTCTCTTTCGCTTTCTTTCTTTCTCTCTCTTTCTCTCTATCTTTCGCTTTCTTTCTCTCTCTTTCTTTATTCCTGTATCTCTCTCTCTCTCTCTCTCTCTCTCTCTCTCTCTCTTTCTCTACCCCCCTCTCTCTATTTCTTTCTCCCTTTCTTTCTCTCTTTCTTTCTTTCTCTCTTTCTTTCTTTCTCTCTCTCTCTCTTTCGCTCTCTTTCTTTCTCTCTCCCCCCCTCTCTCTTTCTCTCTTTCTTCCTCTATCTTTATCTCTCTTTCTTTCTCTCTCTTTCTTTCCCTTTCCTTTCCTTCACTTTTTTTCTCCCCGTTTTCCTTCCTTTATCCCTTCAATCCTTTCTTCCATCTTTCCCATTTCTTTCTTCCCACTTTTATCCTTCCTTCCTCTCAGCCCAGGGTTATTCGTCATGCTGAAAGTTCTCTATAACCAAAGCAACCGTCTTTCTCCTTACTTTCTCCCCAGTTTTATTCTAAATGTCTTATAAATAACTCATAGAGGGAAGAACAGGTCACCTTTACCGAGAACTTCACACTTATTCCTCTTCTTTCCTTTCTTCATTTATTTCTATGGCTGTTAACTACTGCCACAAGGTTTATTTAGGCAGATCTGCTAATATTCTTTATTTCTCCTTTCCTTTCCTTTTCTTTCCTTTCCTTTCCTTGCCTTTCTTTCCCTTGCCTTTCCTTTTCCTTGCCTTTCCCTTGCCTTTCCTTTTCCTTACCTTTCCCTTGCCTTTCCCTTGCCTTTCCTTTCTTTCCCTTGCCTTTCATTTTCCTTGCCTTTCTCTTGCCTTTCCTTTCTTTCCCTTGCCTTTCTTTCCCTTGGCTTTCCTTTTCCTTGCCTTTCCCTTGCCTTTCCTTTCTTTCCCTTGCCTTTCCTTTTCCTTGCATTTCCCTTGCCTTTCCTTTCTTTCCCTTGCCTTTCCTTTATTTCCCTTGCCTTTCCTTCCTTCCCCTTTCTTTCTTCCTACTTTTATCCTTCCTTCCTCTCGGCCCAGGGTTATTCTTCAAGCTGAAAGTTCTCTGTAACCAAAGCAACCTTCTTTCCCCTTACTTTCTCCCAAGTTTTATTTTTTTCTTTCTTTCTATCAAATTTCATAAAATGGAGAATAGCCGTCCTGTCTGGTGATCGAACCATTATTTCTGGGGCCCCAGATTTCACAGGACCTTCTAGTTGCACCTCCCCCCCCCCCCCCATGTATGAGTGTGGCCCACACAGGAGTACTATGGAAGTCAGGTCTGGATCCATGAATGTGAACATCCCTGGACAGATGGACAGACATGTAATCTCTGCACATTTGTCACACTCTCCCACCATTGTATGGCTACCGGCTGCTGCCATTCTCTGGTCAGCTAACATGTGTCATGGGGGGTCCATGTCAGCTGTAGACTTCATTAGCGGAGTAATTAATCATCTGCTGGTGATGGGACATCCATCACCTTTATTATGAAAATGCCTATTTCTGCATCTCTAATAAATGGCATTCTTTAAAAGCCACGCCAAGCAGAACTCTTGGATAGGCGGGTATTGGTGGCAGGGACTTGTGGGAGGCCGGGTGTACTGCTGGGTGGCAATCTATTTACTGCAGTAATTAAAATAAATCCACATGTATCACAGATGGCCAGAGATAGGAAAAACTATTAATGTGAATAGCAGCAGTTCCCCAAGAGAGACCGTACTTGCCACAACTGACAGCCTCTGTGTCACCAACAACCCATGGGAGACAGTAAAAAGCTTGGGTGACATAAAATGTTGTTGATCTATCTGTGTTTTGGGTGCCACACACAATTTCATTAACCAATGGTAATTACTCCTCATTGGAGATTTTACTTCACTTCCTGTCCAGAGTGAGCATTGTATCATCTATCTTCTTTCCTTCCTTCTTGTTTCATTCCTTCCTTCCATCATTTCTTCTTTTGCTTGATATCTTTCTACCTCCTTTTTCTATTATTTACTTATCTGATGTATCTATCTATCTATCTATCTATCTATCTATCTATCTATCTGATTTCATTCCTTCTTGTTTCCTTCCTTTCATCCTTCTATTTTTACTTCCTTTGCCTACTCTTTCTTCATCCTTGTTATCTATCTATCTATCTTTTTCTTTCTTTCTTTCTTTCTTTCTTTCTTTCTTTCTTTCTTTCTTTCTTTCTTTCTTTCTTTCTTTCTTTCTCTTTTTCCTTTCCTTTCCTATTCACTCTTTCTTTCCATTTCCTTTCCTCTTCTATCTATCTATCTATCTATCTATCTATCTATCTATCTATCTATCTATCTATCTATCTATCTATCTCTTACATCTATCTTTTTTCCTTCCTTCCTTCCTTCCTTCCTTCCTTCCTTCCTTCCTTCCTTCCATCCCATCTGCCTTCTTTTCTTTCTTTCTTTCTTTCTTTCTTTCTTTCTTTCTTTCTTTCTTTCTTTCTTTCTTTCTTTCTTTCTTTCTTTCCATTTCCTTTCCTTATCTATCTATCTATCTATCTATCTATCTATCTATCTATCTATTTCTTACATCTATCTTTTTTCCTTCCTTCCTTCCTTCCTTCCATCCCATCTGCCTTCTTTCTTTCTTTCTTTCTTTCCTTCTTTCCTTCTTTCTTTCTTTCCTTCTTTCTTTCTTTCTTTCTTTCTTTCTTTCTTTCTTTCTTTCTTTCTTTCTTTCTTTCTTTCTTTCCTTTCCTATTCACTCTTTCTTTCCATTTCCTTTCCTCTTATATCTATCTATCTATCTATCTATCTATCTATCTATCTATCTATCTATCTATCTCTTACATCTATCTTTTTTCCTTCCTTCCTTCCTTCCTTCCTTCCTTCCTTCCTTCCTTCCCATCTGCCTTCTTTTCTTTTTTTTCTTTCTTTCTTTCTTTCTTTCTTTCTTTCTTTCTTTCTTTCTTTCTTTCTTTCTTTCTTTCTTTCTTTCTTTCTTTCTTTCTTCTCCTTCCTTCCTTCCTTTATCTATCTATCTATCTATCTATCTATCTATCTATCTATCTATCTATCTATCTATCTGTTTTCCCCTTTCTTCCTTCCTCCCTCCCTCCCTCCCTACCTCCCTTCCTACCTCCCTTCCTTCCTTCCTTCCATCAATCTCTATCTATAGACATTTTTTCTGTGTCCCTATTGCTTATAATGATACATAATGATTCATCAATGAATACAGAGTGGGCTAATTAGGGTTTATTGTATCAGCTTGAAGTTCAGCTTCAGTTAAAGCAGAACTCCAGCAAAATATATCAACTTAAAAATGTACACCCCAAGAAAAAGTAAAATATCAATGCCACCTTCTGCTGCAATATTATCCTTCAACCCAGAGATTTCCCATGTAGAACTTTTTTTTGTGCCACTAGGTGTCCTCAGTGTGATGACCAGCATTATTCAACCCACTTCCTCTGAGCCCAAGTCACAAAGGACACACCCCCAGCCTGTGACTGGACAGTGAATAGGGAAGCAGCATAGGGATGAGCTCATGAGCTCATCTCTCTGTTGCTCTACTCTCTCTTCCTATCTGATTTCATTCCTTCTTGTTTCCTTCCTTTCATCCTTCTATTTTTACTTCCTTTGCCTACTCTTTCTTCATCCTTGTTATCTATCTATCTACAGTCATGGCCGAAATTGTTGGCACCCTTGATATTTCTCCAGGAAATCATGTATTTCTCACGAAACGTATTGCATTAACACATGTTTTGCTATACACATGTTTATTCCCTTTGTGTGTATTGGGACAAAACAAAAAAAGGGAGGAAAGAAAGCAAATTCGACATAATGTCACACAAACCTCCAAAAATGGGCTGGACAAAAGTATTGGCACCCTTTCACAACGGCGGATAAATAAGAATGTTACAAGCATGTGATGCTCCTGTAAACTCACCTGGGGCAAGTAACAGGTGTGGGCAATATAGAAATCACACCTGAAAGCAGATAAAAAGGAGAGACGTTCACTTAACCTTTGCATTGTGTGTCTGTCTGTGCCACACTAAGCATGGACAACAGAAAGAGGAGACGAGAACTGTCTGAGGACCTGAGAACCAAAATTGTGGCAAAATATCAACAATCTCAAGGTTACAAGTCCATCTCCAGAGAACTAGATTTGCCTTTGTCCACAGTGCGCAACATTATCAAGAAGTTTGCAACCCATGGCACTGTAGCTAATCTCCCTGGTCGTGGACGGATGAGGAAAATTGATGAAAGATTGCAACGCAGAATAGTCCGGATGGTGGATAAGCAGCCCCAAACATGTTCCAAAGACATTCAAGCTGTCCTGCAGGCTCAGGGAGCATCAGTGTCAGCGCGAACTATCCGTCGACATTTAAATGAAATGAAACGCTATGGCAGGAGACCCAGGAGGACCCCACTGCTGACACAGAGACATAAAAAAGCAAGACTACAGTTTGCCAAAATGTACTTGAGTAAGCCAAAAGCCTTCTGGGAAAACGTCTTGTGGACAGATGAGACCAAGATAGAGCTTTTCGGTAAAGCACATCATTCTACTGTTTACCGAAAACGGAATGAGGCCTACAAAGAACAAAACACAGTACCTACGGTAAAATATGGTGGAGGTTCAATGATGTTTTGGGGTTGTTTTGCTGCCTCTGGCACTGGGTGCCTTGACTGTGTGCAAGGCATCATGAAATCTGAGGATTACCAAAGGATTTTGGGTCGCACTGTAGGGCCCAGTGTCAGAAAGCTGGGTTTGCGTCCAAGATCCTGGGTCTTCCAGCAGGACAATGACCCCAAACATACGTCAAAAAGCACTCAGAAATGGATGGCAAAGAAGCGCTGGAGAGTTCTGAAGTGGCCAGCAATGAGCCCAGATCTAAATCCCATTGAACACCTGTGGAGAGATCTTAAAATTGCTGTTGGGAAAAAGTGTCCTTCCAATAAGAGAGACCTGGAGCTGTTTGCAAAGGAAGAGTGGTCCAAAATTCCGGGTGAGAGGTGTCAGAAGCTTATTGATGGTTATAGGAAGCGACTGATTTCAGTTATGTTTTCCAAAGGGTGTGCAACCAAATATTAAGTTAAGGGTGCCAATACTTTTGTCCAGCCCATTTTTGGGGTTTTGTGTGACATTATGTCATATTTGCTTTTCTGCCTCTGTTTTATATTTGTTCCAATACATACAAAGGGAATAAACATGTGTATAGCAAAACATGTGTTAATGCAATACCTTTTTTGTGTGAAATACTTGATTTTCAGGAAAAATATCAAGGGTGCCAACAATTTCGGCCATGACTGTATCTTTTTCTTTCTTTCTTTCTTTCTTTCTTTCTTTCTTTCTTTCTTTCTTTCTTTCTCTTTTTCCTTTCCTTTCCTATTCACTCTTTCTTTCCATTTCCTTTCCTCTTCTATCTATCTATCTATCTATCTATCTATCTATCTCTTACATCTATCTTTTTTCCTTCCTTCCTTCCTTCCTTCCTTCCTTCCTTCCTTCCTTCCTTCCTTCCATCCCATCTGCCTTCTTTTCTTTCTTTCTTTCTTTCTTTCTTTCTTTCTTTCTTTCTTTCTTTCTTTCTTTCCATTTCCTTTCCTTATCTATCTATCTATCTATCTATCTATTTCTTACATCTATCTTTTTTCCTTCCTTCCTTCCTTCCTTCCTTCCATCCCATCTGCCTTCTTTCTTTCTTTCTTTCTTTCCTTCTTTCCTTCTTTCTTTCTTTCCTTCTTTCTTTCTTTCTTTCTTTCTTTCTTTCTTTCTTTCTTTCTTTCTTTCTTTCTTTCTTTCTTTCTTTCTTTCTTTCTTTCTTTCTTTCTTTCTTTCCTATTCACTCTTTCTTTCCATTTCCTTTCCTCTTATATCTATCTATCTATCTATCTATCTATCTATCTATCTATCTCTTACATCTATCTTTTTTCCTTCCTTCCTTCCTTCCTTCCTTCCTTCCTTCCTTCCTTCCTTCCTTCCTTCCTTCCTTCCCATCTGCCTTCTTTTCTTTTTTTTCTTTCTTTCTTTCTTTCTTTCTTTCTTTCTTTCTTTCTTTCTTTCTTTCTTTCTTCTCCTTCCTTCCTTCCTTTATCTATCTATCTATCTATCTATCTATCTATCTATCTGTTTTCCCCTTTCTTCCTTCCTCCCTCCCTCCCTCCCTCCCTACCTCCCTCCCTACCTCCCTTCCTACCTCCCTTCCTTCCTTCCTTCCATCAATCTCTATCTATAGACATTTTTTCTGTGTCCCTATTGCTTATAATGATACATAATGATTCATCAATGAATACAGAGTGGGCTAATTAGGGTTTATTGTATCAGCTTGAAGTTCAGCTTCAGTTAAAGCAGAACTCCAGCAAAATATATCAACTTAAAAATGTACACCCCAAGAAAAAGTAAAATATCAATGCCACCTTCTGCTGCAATATTATCCTTCAACCCAGAGATTTCCCATGTAGAACTTTTTTTTGTGCCACTAGGTGTCCTCAGTGTGATGACCAGCATTATTCAACCCACTTCCTCTGAGCCCAAGTCACAAAGGACACACCCCCAGCCTGTGACTGGACAGTGAATAGGGAAGCAGCATAGGGATGAGCTCATGAGCTCATCTCTCTGTTGCTCTACTCTCTCTTCCTATAAGCATGCTCCTTGTCAGCACTTGAATCAACTGGCTCCTTTTGCTGCTTCTTCCTCTTCCAGTCTGAGCTCTGCTGTACACAGACTGTAAAAGGCTGATACCAGGTTTTATTCAAGTAATTACACTGCTTATAGTTAAAAAAGAAGTATGTTTAATGATGTATTAATGATTACAGAAGAGCATTCCTTTGTGTCATTTATATCTGCCTAGAGTTCAGCTTTTAGCAGAACACAGAGATGAAATATTCCAGGCCACGAAGCTATTTGTGTGCTGATGCCTCAAAGAGCCCATTTATCCTTGTCCGCGTTCCAGCGTCCTTTGTATCCTTCCATAGATAAAAACTCTATAACTCTAGCGGTGGCCGATTATCTCGGGCTTTGTGTCGTTAGATGGAAAAAAAAAATAATAATCGCATCCGGACTTTGTTGCCTTTTTGCTAACACAGGTCGCCTTCCCCAAGTGTGAGCGGCTCATAAAATCCACCGGGGGCATGGGAGAGGCGGGAAAACAAAGGTTCTGCGTCTTTTTTTTTCATGAGCACCCAGCTGCCTCATCGTTACAGCCAATGTTTTCTTCTCTGTCCCTTCCAAAAAAAAAAAAAAAGCCTTTAATATTAGATCCAGAAAGCGACAATGTGGCCACCGCAGAGCGAACGCAGCATGGAGGCGGGATAGGGAAAGGATCTTTGAAGTTTAATGAGACTCTAATTCCAGCTCGCCATGAGTCCTCCTTCTTGCCAAGCCTCTCGTGTCTAAATTTATGGAGAGTACAAGTGGTTTCATCCTGGTAGCAACATGATAAACATCCATTCACCCCCCCAGGTCTGATTTATACACACTTTGGTCTTAGATTCTCTGGCACGATGCGTTGAAAGGCCGTGTGAAGCTGTACAGCAAACAAGCAACCGCGGGAGATGAGCATCCCAGATAATGCGCGGCGTAAAATGTTTTTGAAAAAAAAAAAAAGAAACCTCTAGGAGCTTGATTGTATAAAAGAACAGAGAAGTCCAACCAAGATAAAAACTGGAGGCAAAATGACATCAGGTTACGTGCACGCGGTATTCCCTCTGCAGAAGTTTCCTGTAGGGGGCGCTGCAAATGACTGGAGTATTCAGTTTAAGCGCTGTGCAGCTTTCGGCATAGCCGTTCACCCAGTGAAAGTGCATGTACATTCATACAGGACAAAAAATGGATATATTAATGTGGGATTAAACCCAAACCAAGAATGTAATATAGTGCAGATTGCCAATCATTAGATGTGGTGGCGGCATTAGTTTTCTTTTTTCAGTCTTTTTTCACTTTGTTTTCACCTGGTGATCTGGCCAGTAACTCACCTCCTGTATTAGAGTGCCTCCACTCTGAAAGAAGGAGCAACAGAGACACCTTTTGGACAGCAGCATTATCAGTCTGGGGGGGGAAGGGAGTGTTAGATGAACTGACAGATTTAAATACACTAACAAACTGAAGCTGAACTCCAGCTCACAATTTATAAGCGGTTATAACAAACATTTTTTTTTCTTTTAGGATATAGGTTTTACATAAATAAAATCTGATCTTTGTAAGCACCCCTGTCAGTAGTAAATGGTTTGTCTCAACCCCTAACTGCTACATCTGTAGAAGAGTGTGTTTTGTGAAAAACAACAAACTTACCGGCCGATTCTCCAGATGAAAATAAAGGAAAGAAAAGCTGAAAAAGAAAACGAATGCAGCCATTACATCTAAGAATTGATAAGCTGCAATATCATAAATGTTTGCTTTTGGGTTTGTCACTGGTCACACTGCTGGGATTTAACCACTTGCTGTCTGCCTGCTGTTTATAAACGGCAGGGTGGTGTCACACCAGGAGCGGGTTGCCGTTCATAAACGGCACCTGCCTTTTCTAGCTGTGTGCGCTCCCTGGGAGCGCGCAGCACCGCGATCCGGTGCCCGCTGTGTCCTCCGGACACAGTGAAACACCGATCGTCGGACGGGACCTCTGTACGAGGTCCCCATCATGTGATTACTGATTGGCCAATCAGTGATCACATGCAAAGTAGTAAGCAAGATGTCACTTGTGACATCATTGCTTACTACGTGTGAAATCTGTGAATGATCACAGAGGTCATATGGTACAAGGCTATACCATGTGACAAGGTGTGACCAATCACAGCTCACTCAGTACTTCTCAATGGCTGCAAGAATGCAGACAGAGAGAAAGAGAAATGATTGCTTTTACATCCTATATGGGTGTAAAAGCAATCACTGTAAAAAAAAAAAAAAAATCTTCATCACCCCCCACAAGTAGTACAGTGTCACCATGGTGACACTGCACTGCTAGGGTGACAGTATGTAAAAAAAAAAAAAACATAAATAATAATATAAAAAAATAAAATAAAAATGTAAAAGAAATGTTTAAAAATTATAATTTTTGGTTATAAACTAATTTGGCTTATTTATTTTTTTACTAAAAATATAACGGAATACATTTTGGTCAAGATTTATGATGAAAGATTATTTATTTGCAAAAAGAAAAACACTTTTTTTCAAAATTTTTGGACTTTTTCATTTACATAGCAAAAAAAAATAAAAATCCCAGCAGTGAATAAATACCACCAAAATAAAGCTTTATCTGTCTCAAAAAAATGGTAAAAAATTCATATGGGTACAGTATTGCATGACCGCGCATTGTCATTCAAAGTGTGAGAGCGCTGAAAGCTGAAAATTGCCCTGGTCAGGAAGGGGGTAAAGTGTCCGGACAGGAAGTGGTTAAAACCGTGTGATTTGTGTGCACTTTCAGAGTGATTTCTGAAGACCTTCTGAAGACCTTTCCATTTTATTTCTGGGCAGCACAGTGGCTAAATGGTTAGCATTTCCGCCTGGCAGTAGTAGGGTCACTGGTTTGAATCCCAGCCACGGCACCTCCTGCCTTGAGTTTGCATGTTCTCCCTGTGCCTGTGTGGGTTTCCTCCAGGTACTCCGGTTTCCTCCCACACTCCAAAGACATGCTGGTAGGCTAATTGGATTCTATCTAAATTGGCCCTTGTATATGAATGTGGGTTAAGGAACCTTAGATTGTACGCCCCTTGAGGGTTAGGGACTGATGTGAATGTACAATATATATGTAAAGCGCTGTGTAAATTGACAGTGCTATATAAGTACCTGAAATAAATAAATAAAAATATTCTATGTATGTGAAATTACAACAAAACTGCAGAAAAAGTAATGCAAGAACTATTTTAGAAATCGTGCTGCAGCAAATCACACAAGTTAAGACACTGATATTCTCATTAGATGCAATTTCAGGTGCGATTTATATGGGTCGGTGAGCCTAGCTGTTAGTTTTCCATTGCTAAGTGTGCCCTATGACCTCAGCACAGTTAAGAGTGGGCGATTTCCATCCCTGAGCAAGGCAAACTTTTTTTTTTTTCATTTTGGATAGAGTGGAGAGGGATTAGAACTCCTGTCCCGTCTGTGCCCCTGTTAAGGAAATTCACCCTCTCTATTTGTCCTGTTTACCATTATCATTGAATGTGAAAGTAAATCTCAAATTTTGGGTTGCCCCCAGAAAAGTAACGGAAGGGAAATCTTCCAATGGGGACACTAGTTTTGGTGATCTGGGGATCCCCAGGGGATTCCCTTAATTTGGGAGGGAAATCTACGAAATGGGACACAAAAGGTGAAAACAAAAATCTCCCTTGCTCTATCCAAAATGATAAAAAAGTTAGTTCTACTCTAATTGTTTCATTGCCAAGAAGACATGAGAGATAAGTATACATTCCTAGCACAGAATATTATCAATGTACTTATGTAGGAGGGCTTCCCATAGGTCTTTACAAAGGAGGACTTGGAGGACTGTATCTGTATTGACCATGGTATATTTATTTATTAAAAGGTACTTATATAGCATCTTCAATTTACGCAGCACTTTACATATATATTGTACATTCACATCAGTCCCTAACCCTCAAAGGGTGTACAATCTAAGGTCCCTAACTCACATTCATACATACACATACTAGGGCCAGTTTAGTCAGGAGCCAATTAACCTACCAGCATGTCTTTGGAGTGTGGGAGGAAACCAGAGTACCTGGAGAAAACCCACGCAGGCACAGGGAGAACATGCAAACTCCAGGCAGGTGGTGCCGTGGCTGGGATTTGAACCAATGACCCTAGTACTGCCAGGCATACAGCATGGCATTCATATTTGAAGAAACCTACCATGGCCACCATTAATGATCTCAGTGTGAACATGCTAATTGCCTGGCTGTCTCTGGGGGTGAGTCACTGACATGGAACAAGTGAGCAGATTGGGATAGTTAAAGCCCTAGTACTGCCAGGCGGAAGGGCTAACCATTTAGCCACTATGCTGCCTGCACAAATCCATGGACATTTGACTGTGGGACATGTCTACCAAATATGCTTCATGTCCCCAAGATCAGGGCATCCTCAAAAGCATGTAGAGGTGTAGGAAGGTAAATACTTGTGACAATACTTTATAGAAATGTTCCTAGGTAAGCACATTACACCAACATTTGAAAAAAGCCACCCTTATTTTGTCCCACTCTTCAAGGAGCAGAGTGTGTTAAAGTCCACTTCCCACCGTCAGCAATAGAAAATGGAGATCGATTGTAGGAGTTGTTCAAGATAGCGGAGTATAGTAAAGAGACCAGCCCCTGAGATGCTGGGCAAGATTTACTTTGTGATTCGAATGCTGTCATGGTCATGGACAAATCTTGGCTTTTAAGCAATGACTCTACAAGGTTACAGCTTTGAATACAAATGAATAGTTCAGTGTGGGGAATGTAGTGAGAGTCTTTGAGTTGTTGACATGTGTGAACTCCATGTGTATCTAATAGAGAATGTATCACAGTGAAACCTTGCATGTACCACCAGCGATAGCTCTGATGGGTTTCCAATGGATGTCCATAGCTTCCTGTAAACATAATCCAGTACTCCTCTCAAGAGCCCTAAATCCTGATGCAAGCAGTCTGTCTGGGTTTTAGGAGAAGCTGGAAGTGGGGGACGTCAAGCCTGCTGAACATTTATCAGGTTAAGGAGTTTGGGGCAGAGTGAAGAGAGAATTCAGTAGAGAGAGGAGAGGGGAACTGGGTCGTATTGAGCGCATCAGTCAAAGTCCACAAAGGTGCACCATGGCCAGAGAACATGTGATGGGATAGGAATGAGTAGGACCGTAAAGGGATAAAATAGTTCAGGACATTTTACCGATGTGTATGCAACCAAGCAACAAGATGCAGGCTTTTTCCCATGACTAGCAAACGTTTAAGGGACCTGATGGGGGTGGAATTAGCTTTCAACAAGCAATGATAAGATGGAGCAAGTGTGATTCCAAGTTATGGGATGGTGGGAATCCATTGGAACTAGAATTGGACCTGTAAGGAATGTTGTATAGCTTCTTTTTAGCAGGCATGATTTAATCTAGGTTCAAACCTATGCAGTTTGTGTTTGATCCGTTTCTGCAGTGCCTTTTGCCATACGTTTTACGTTTTTGCATATGCGTTCTTTACGTATTCTTGCCACTTTTTTTTATAGCTTTTTATAACTATTAGTGGGAGGAATAGTGCCCCATCATTGGTGCCAGTGGAAGGAATAGTTTCCCATCATTGGTGTCAGTGGAAGGAATAGTTTCCCATCATTGGTAACAGTGGGAGGAATAGTGCCCCATCACTGGTGTCAGTGGGAGGAATAGTGCCCCATCCAGCGGCGGACTGACCATTTGGAAACTCGGGCACTGCCAGAGGGCCCGGGGTCAGTAGGGGGCCCCATGAAATGCCCCTGGTACCTTTTTCATAGGTTCTTTTGAGTTTGGCAAGGACACAGAGGCTCCATGATCCCCTATTGCCCGGAGGCCCCATGAGTTGTCAGTCTGCCCCTGGCCCCATCATTTGTTTTAATGGGAGGAATAATGCCCCATCATTAGTGTCAGTGGGATGAATAGTGTCCCATCATTGGTATCAGTGGGAGGAATAGTTTCCCATCATTGGTATCAGTGGGAGGAATAGTTTCCCATCATTGGTGTCAGTGGGAGGAATAGTTTCCCATCATTGGTGTCAGTGGGAGGAATAGTTTCCCATCATTGGTGTCAGTGGGAGGAATAGTGTCCCATCATTGGTGTCAGTGGGATGAATAGTACCCCATCATTGGTATCAGTGGAAGGAATAGTTTCCCGTCATTGGTATCAGTGGGAGGAATAGTGCCCCATCATTGGTGTCAGTGGGAGGCATAGTGCCCCATCATTGTTGTCAGTGGGAGGAATAATGCCCCATCATTGGAATTAGTGGGAGGAATAGTGCCCCATCATTGGTATCGGTGAGAGGAATAGTGTCTCATCATTGGTGTCAGTGGGAGGAATAGTGTCCCATCATTGGTGTCAGTGGGAGGAATTATGTCCCATCATTAGTATAAGTGGGAGGAATAGTCCCCCATCATTGGAATTAGTGGGAGGAATAGTGCCCCATCATTGGTATCAATGGGAGGAATAGTCCCCCATCATTGGAATTAGTGGGAGGAATAGTGCCCCATCATTGGTGTCAGTGGGAGGAATAGTGTCCCATCATTGGTGTCAGTGGGAGGAATAGTACCTCATCATTGGCATTAGTGGGAGGAATAGCGTCTCATATCATGGAGGAATAGTGCCCCAAGGGCCGTATAAAGGCTAGCAAAGGGCTGCATCTGGCCCTAGGGACACTGTTTGGAGACCACTGCTCTATACAAAGCAGCTGGGGCTAATCTGTAAATGACTACATACATTTTGCGGAGGACCACCTAAGAAGCAATGTTACCTGAATCAGCCAGCAAGCGATAATTTACTGATCAATTGCACAGGAATTTACCCCTGTGGTTGGCAGAGCCACGTAGCACCAGCATTGTCCATGACCCCAGCATTGACCATTATATATATCTGTTAGTAGGTCCGCCTGGCCGATCTCGGCAACCCACAGCCAGTGGAGGACTCAACCGAAAACGGTGCGCAGATCTGCAGCCTCAACAAGCTTTTATTACATGTCCCTAATTAGCTGGAAAAAGCGCAATTGAAGGAATTCCATATTGAGGGCGATGATTAATATTGGATTAAACATGTACATAAGGTGCTATAAGACGGCTGTAATTAAAGAATTAGCGGTATGGAATATCCGCCCGGGTAGTGCTGATTATACTGGCGAGGCGAGCAGAGCCAACCTGCAGCGTTAGCGCCAGCTGGGCAGAAATCTTGTGAACGCAGCAGCTGTGCATCCTTGGCATAAGCCTTGGCATGTTGGAGGGGCACCCGAGGGGAGGAGGGGCCCGTCCAGAAAAACTCGAGCAGCAGGGAAGGAAGATATTGGAAGGAAGGAAGATGAAAAGGAAACATCAGAATGATTAATTACTCTCATTTGCATTTGAATCCGAGGCGGACGTTTATCTCGGCAGATTGTGCCCATGTCTGTTCATGCCAGGCTGCATAGCACTTCCTATCAACTCACTCCTCCAGGACTCCGCCAGCTCCTCGAGCTGCCGCTAGAGATTCACGCCGGAATGAAACTCACGCATCCGATTTATCTCCGTCACCTCATCGCCTTTATGTTATCGCTTAAAGGGGGACTCCAGATTAAAAAAACAACGCTCTTTTTAAAGTGTTATTAAACCCGCTTCCAGCAGCTGATTTAATCTTGTACTGGGTATGCAGCTTCTTTATCTTTAATCCTTGTCTATGTTCCAGTGTAAGCTTGTGCCGTAATCACTACCGCCAGTTTCCTGTTTCAGGGTGACTCCTTTCTCTGGCAGCATCCTATGGAGCCACTCTTGCATGCAGGGACTAGAGTTGTGTCTCCCTACTCTGTGTGTATCAATAGAAACATACAGCCCTGTAGTCTAGAATGGCGAGGTACTCCCCTGCTCTCCCTCTTTCTAAGCTAACAAACTAGTTGGAGACCGCACTGTCAGCCATTAAAGTGGTTGTAAACCCTTGCATATACCCAGTGAAGTGACTGATCTCAGGTGATACACAGAGATGAAACAAATCCTCCTACATACAGTATCTCCTAGAAGTGAGTACACTCCTCACATTTTTGTAAATATTTTATTCTATCTTTTCATGTGACAATACTGAAGAAATGACACTTTGCTACAATGTGACGTAGTGAGTGTACAGCTTGTATAACATGCAAATTTGCCGTCCCCTCAAGATAACTCAACACTCAGCCATTAATGTCTAAACCGCTGCCAACAAAATTGAGTCCACCCCTAAGTGAAAATGTCCAAATTGGGCCAAATTAGCCGTTTTCCTTCCCTGGTGTCACGTGATTCGTTAGTGTTACAAGGTCTCAGGTGTGAATGGGGAGCGGGTGGGTTACATTTGGTGTTATCGCTCTCACTCTCTCATACTGGTCACTGGAAGTTCAACATGGCACCTCATGGCAAAGAACTCTCTGGGAATATGAAAAAAAGAATTGTTGCTCTACATAAAGATGGCCATGGCTGTAAGAAGACTGCCAAGACCCAGAAACTGAGCTGCAGCACGGTGGCCAAGACCATACAGTGGTTTAACAGGACAGGTTCCACTCAGAACAGGGCTCACCATGGTCGACCTAAGAAGTTGCTCAGTGTCATATCCAGAGGTTGTCTTTGGGAAATAGACATAAGAGTGCTGCTAGCATTGCTGCAGAGGTTGAAGGGGTGGAGGGGTCAGCCTGTCAGTGCTCAGACCATACGCCGCACACTGCACCAAATTGGTCTGCATGGCTGTCATCCCAGAAGGAAGTCTCTTCTAAAGATGATGCACAAGAAAGCCTGCAAACAGTTTGCTGAAGACAAGCAGACTAAGGACATGGATTACTGGAACCATGTCCTGTGGTCTGATGACACCAAGATAAACTGATTTGGTTCAGGTGGTGTCAAGCGTGTGTGGTGGCAACCAGGTGAGGAGTACAAAGACAAGTGTGTCTTGCCTACAGTCAAGCATGGTGGTGAGAGTGTCATTGTCTGGGGCTGCATGAGTGCTGCTGGCACTGGGGGGCTACAGTTCATTGAGGGAATTTTAACCAATAGCTTACCAGGAAAGTTTTATTTTATTATGTCCAATGTGTTTAACTTAAAAATGCTGAGAGTTTAATACTACTTTAAGCAATTCTACTGGCTGCTACCTAATGGGTTCCTCTATGCCAGCGGTCCCCAACCTCCCCAGCTCCAAGGTCCATCCTCACGGAAGACAACCCCCCCATGGACTGGGGGAAAGGGGAAGGGGGTTGGATTTGTGCAGCCTGTCACCTAGGGGAGGGCAATCTGCCACCTGGGGGGGGATTCAAGGAGCAGGATGGAAAACCTTTCTTGCACCAACAGAATTCTAATGGTGGAAACAATGCACAAAAGAAAGCAGTTTAATACTTCTGAGATTGCACTGAAGTAGCCGGTCTGGATGAAAATGTAAAGGCTTTTGATCAAAATGAGTGGCCTGAATGATGGCAACATGGAATGCTCTGACCATTATTCAGAATTTCCATATGAATGTCTGAATACAATTTAGTAGTGTATGGCCAGCTCTAGGTGGTAATATATCTGGCTGGCCTTGTCCATGGCAGTCCATGGCAGTCCCTGGCTAGAAGATGAAAAGTAGTGCAAATGAGGTCAGTTACTTCCTTTTCCTTCATGTAGATCAGGGGTCTCCAAGTTATGTCCCATGGGCCAAATCCAGCCAGCTGCATGATTTTATCAGACCCTCGGATGTAAGGGGGACTTTGATTGGAACTCTGATGTAAAGGGGCTCTGATGGGAACCCTGAAGGAAAGGAGATTTTAACGGGTCTTCTGATGTAAGTTGGACTTTCATATAAGGAAAACTTTGATTGGGACTTTGATGTTAGGGGGCTCTGATGGGGACCTTGATGTAACGGGGACTTTGGTGGGGACTCTGATGTAATGGGGACTCTGATGTAAAGGGAACCTTGATTGGGATTCTGATGTAACGGGGAGTTTGATGGGTACTCTGATGTACAGGGACTTTAATGGGGACTCTGATGTAAGGGGAACTCTAATGCAGGGGGGACTTTGATGGGGACTCTAATGAAAGGGGAACGTTGAAAAGGTACTCTGATGTAAGGGGGACTCTGATGGGGACTTCGATGTAAGGGAGCTCTGATGGGGACCCTGATGTAACAGGGACTTTGGTGGGGACTCTGATGTAAAGGGAACCTTGATGGGAATTCTGATGTAACGGGGACTTTGATGGGTACTCTGATGTACAGGGACTTTAATGGGGACTCTGATGTAAGGGGAACTCTGATGCAGGGGGGACTTTGATGGGGACTCTGATGTAAGGGGAACTTTGATAGGGACTCTGATGTAATGGGGATTTTGATGGGTACTCTGATATATGCAGGGGGGACTTTGATGGGGACTCTGATGTAAGGGGGACTCTGAAGGGGACTTCAATGTAAGGGGGCTCTGATGGGGACCCTGATGTATTGGGAACTTTGATGTAAAGGGGACCTTGATGGGGATTCTAATGTAACAGGGACTTTGATGTGGACTCTGATATACAGAGGACTCTGACGCAGGGGGGACTTTGATGGGGACTCTAATGTACTGGGGATTTTGATGGGTACTCTGATGTAAGAGGACTTCGATGTAAAGGGGACCTTGATGGGGATTCTGATGTAAGGGGGCTCTGATGGGGACCCTGATATAATGGGGATTTTGATGGGGCTCCTAATGTAGGCTGGTCTCTGATGTAAGGGGAACTTTGATCGGGACTGCGATGTAAAGGGGCTCTGATGGGGACCCTGATGTAATGGAGACTTTGATGGAGACTCTGATGTAAGGGGGGCTCTGATTTTAGGGGATTTTGATGGGGGACCCTGGACTAAGAAGTACTCTGATGTAAGGAGGAATTGAAGGGGACTCTGGCATAGGTGGGGACTCTGATGGAGACTCTGATGTAAAGGGAGACTTTGATGAGGACTGTGATAAAGGGGGGGGACTCTTGGAGCCTTTGATGTGAGGGGGGACTCTGACGGGGCCTTTGATGTGAGGAGGAACTTTGATGTAAGGGGAACTTCGATGGGGACTGTGATGTGGGGGGGAGGGGGACTCTGCTGGGTTAATGTTTATTTGGAATTTCTTTACGTTGTTTTACTTCACTTTTTCTCTGTTGTTCATATCATGCTTATTACAAGAAATCTCCAAGGAAATCTTATTCATTTATTTAAATTTAATTTGTGAATTCATAAAACTGATTTTTTTTTTTGGCCCCTGAATATTTGTAGCATGTACAGTGTGTGTGGCCCTCATACTGAAGAGTGTGGACACCCCTGGTCTAGATAGAACAGTTACCTCCATTGGATACACTACTAACAACCTGGAAAGTCTCTGTATGTGATAATGGGATCTTCCAGCAGTCCAGGTCCTCTGTACCCCCCCCAGGTGACCTCACCCTACTGTTGTTGCACAGGCTAAGGATCATCCTGACAGGCTTGGTAGGTAAAGGGTAACCAGGGGCGGACTGACCATTTGGAAACCCGGGCACTGCCCGAGGGCCCGGGGTCAGTAGGGGGCCCCATGAGATGCCCCTGGTACCTTTCTCATAGGCTTTTTGAGTTTGGGCAAGGACACAGGGGCCCCATGATCCCCTATTGCCCGGGGGCCCCATGAGTTGTCAGTCTGCTCCTGAGGGTAACTTTTTTTTTTTTCAAACAATAGTCTGTAGTTCCCCTGGGATAAGGACAGGCGCTCGCAGTACACAGACAGTATATACAAAAAGTGTATATAGGTATATGAGCCTGCCTGGAGAAAGATCATTTGTAAACAGCTGAGCGCCACCTTAAAGGGAACCTGTCAAAAATATAGAACGTGTGGCTTGAGATAGAAGGTACAGGCACTGTAGTTGAAATGAATTATATATTAAAAATAACAAATAAATAAATAAAAAATGAATACTTATATAACTTTCTTCCTGCAATAGGAGATAATATAATAAGTGGCACGGTACCTGACACCTTGGATAAGGCTGGGTCTATACCAGCTCCCTGCCAGGGCTCATTGGGAAAGTTCCTACTGCATCGTAGGAAAAGTGAGCTTCACACAGCTTTGAGCTGAGATACAAGGTACAATTTTAAAGTGGTATTAAACCCAAAAACAAACATTTATTATGCTGCTGATTACCAATTCATAGATGCGATGGATGCATTTGTTTTCTTTTTTAGATTTTCTTTCTTCAGTTTTCATCTGGTAATCCAGCTGTGTTTTAAAAGAACAGGCTCTCCTGCAGACTGTATCAGTTTATAGGGAGAAACTGTCATTTATAATTCCCTATCAATGACTTTATAGGGAGAAGGCAAACCATTTATCACTGAGAAGGGTGCTTACAATAATCAATGTTTATTTATGTAAAACCTTCTGCTACATGTCTTTGGTAAAACAAAATAACAATACACTACATTTATATTAATTGGTCTGTGTGAACATTATAGCTTCTACAAACTATGGTGTATATTTTGGAATTTATACAGCTTTTACTTTCTGACTGCCTATTACATTTCTTGAGGTGCTAAAATGCCAGGGAAGTCAAAATCCCTCCAAATGACCCCTTTTTGGAAAGTAGACACCCCAAGAAATTTACTTAGAGGTATGTTGAGTTTATGGAAGATTTTATTTTTTGCCACAAATTTTGGGAAAATGGCAAAAAATTGTTGTTTTTTTACACAAAGTGGTCACTTAAATGATATATTGCTCACACATGCCATGGGTATATGTGGAATTACACCCCAAAACACATTCTGCTACTTCTCCCAAGTATGGGGATACCACATGTGAGAGATTTTTTTAAAGCCTAGCCACATGCAGGCCCCCAAAATCCAATGACCACCTTTATTATTAAATCCTGTCAGGGCAGGGCTGTGGAATGGACAGGTAGGCCTAGTGGCAGGGTAACGCACTGGCTGACGACAACCACCACCAACAGACCGAAGTCCCTCAGGGCGCGGAGTCTAAGTCCCAGGCTGCCCTTCACCAGGGCCCCTGATGGTGGGGATGGACTTGACGCAGCCAGGTACCAGGTCGCGGCCCCCGAGACACCCCGGCTGCGGTAATGGCCGCCGCCAATGGCGTGTAGCTGGTGAGAATGACAATAGCGTAGTCAGGCAAGCTGGGTCGACAACAACGGGACAAAACGGTACAGAACAGTAGACAGAGAATCACAGGTCACGGGCCGGGTTCAGCAACGGAAGGTCAGATCGAAGGAAAACACAGAGAATGGTCTTAATCACAAGCCGAGTCAGAATACCAGAAGAGTCACGAGCGTATACACAGAGCTGTAGGAAGACAAAGACACAAGACACAAGTGCAAAGAGCATGTGCGGGCCACAGGCTTATATGTCATCAGCCACACCCCTCTGGGGGATGGACCTCAGAGACCTGAAGGCATAAAAGGATTCCCACCATGCACAGCAGAATCCAAGATGGACGCCAGCACATGGAGTAACAAAACCTCAGGGAAAAGGTAGGACCTTGACAAATCCAATGACCACCTTTATTATTATTATTATTATTATACAGTATTTATATAGCATAAAGTTTTGGCATAAAGCATAAAAGGTTTGCTCTGCTCTGTACATTATAGGATTTCAAAGGGAATATTTCCTCATATAACTTCCTCACTGCCTATCACAGTTTCGGGGGCCCTAAAATGCCAGGAAAGTAAAAGCACCCCCCCCCCCCAAATGACCCCTTTTTGCAAAGTAGACACTCCAAGGAATTTGAATAAATGCTTGGTGAGTATTTTGCAGATATCATTTTTGTCACAGGGTTTTGAAAAAGAAAAAAGGTAAAGAAAAAATAATTTTTCATTCTCTTTGTTCATTTTCTATTTTGTGGCTACATATGAGACCTGCAAAATACTTAACATGCCCCTTAGCAAATACCTGTATCTACTTTCCAAAAAGGGGTCATATCCCAAAAGGAAAAAAAAATCAGTGTTAGCTGGAGTCCAACTTAAATTTGTTAATGTATCTTAGTCTGCTAATACATCTTACTCCCCCCCCCCCCCAGATTGACAATGCTGTTGTCTGTTGTGCCCCCTGTGCTCCTTCATCCAGAGTGGGGGCACTCTAATATAGGAGGCAGGGGTGGACTGACAACTCATGGGGCCCCCGGGCAATAGGGGATCATGGGGCCCCTGTGTTCTTGCCCAAACTCAAAAAACCCTAAGAAAAAGGTACCAGGGGCATCTCATGGGGCCCCCCACTGACCCCGGGCCCTCGGGCAGTTCCCGAGTTTCCAAATGGTCAGTCCGCCCCTGATAGGAGGTATGTTACTGGCAAGATCACCAGGTAAAAACAAAGGGGGGAAAGTCTAAAAAAAGAAAATGAGCAGCCACCACATCTAATAGGTTGGTAAGCTGCACTGTATTACATTTTTGGTTTTGGGTTTAATACCTCTTTAAGTCATCGGGGGCCCAGATGGGGGTCACATATTTCTGCACTGCCATGACATTTATGTTATGTGATCAGTTTACGTGGAAATGGAGCTCGGCGCTCTTTGATCCGGTATCTCTTGTTCTTGTTTGCTCCATGCTGGCATGCATTGAGTTGTGCTTCGGATTAATTCCCAGCATGCATGAGGCTGAACGGGGAAACTTAATTTGGTGGAAATATGCAAATCAGGCAGCACATTTCCAATTTGCATAATTTTAGATAACATATTTGATGTCAATGTGTCTCTCAATTTTCTGTTCATTATTATTATTAGCGCCATTTGTTAAGAAGTTGGCAACTTGCTCCGGAGGGACGCGGCTGTGTGCGCTCCTGTGTGTGCCCAGGAATACCAAATGCTGGCAGTGATAACTGCATACTGTCATAGTGAATGGAGGGAATGTATTGTGCTTGGAAAGCTTAGCTCCATTTAGAAGAGCATGCAAGCCCTGCCAGGTGTTTATTACTGGGAAGTAGAAGGAAGCTGTGGTATAGTAAAAAGTGTTCTCTATCCGGTCTTGAGTCATGTACAGGCAGGGCTGCTGTTAGAAACCACGGGGCCCCCTAAAGCCAACCTGATAGGGCCCCCCAAAGTAAACAGTTTACTATGATTCAGTTATGAATGAACACAGTGAGTGACTGGTACCGATCACTCATTGTGTTCATTTAGAAAAAGAAGGGGCTGGGAAATGTGACTTATTTACCAGACCCTTCCCCCACTCTCCATCCTAAAGGATCCTATTGTGTGCTTGCAGCTGCCAGTGGGAAGGAAAGGAGGGAATACGGCAGCACTACGGGGGTGGAGGCACACAGGGGGGGCCAGGGCAGCAGGGGGAAATATATGGTACAAAGGGAGGGTGAAGGGAACGGTGAGGAGGCAGTTACTGGAAACGATCTCCTCTATGTCTCTCCCTGCAGCAGCTGAAAACCAGCGAAAGGGAGAAGAGAAGAAGCCAGCTTTCAGCTGCTGCAGAGAGAGAGACATACAGGAGATCGTTTCCAGCAGGGGCGGACTGACAACTCATGGGGCCCCCGGGCAATAGGGGATTATGGGGCCCCTGTGTCCTTGCCCAAACTCAAAAAGCCTATGAAAAAGGTACCAGGGGCATCTCATAGGGCCCCCTACTGACCCCGGGCCCTCGGGCAGTGCCCGAGTTTCCAAATGGTCAGTCCGCCCCTGGTTTCCAGTAATTGCCTCCCCCATTGTGCCAATCACCCTCCCTGCCCCCATCCAATTCACCCAGCTGCCTGGGTCCCCCTGTTGGTCTGGGCCCCATGCAGGAGGACTGGTGGTACCCCCTTATCCACAGCCCTGTGTACAGGGAATGGTGCTGCTTAGGTAGCTCTCCCAAGAGCTGTTTGCCTGAGTAGGGATTGGATATGCAAGGAGGAATACACCAAAGCAGAACATATTAAGTCCAGATTTAATTTTGTGTAGATCCTTGTAGATCCAGCGCATTTCAGGGGGTTCAAAGTGTTCTTCATCAGGGCTCCATTTAACAAATACAAGTTCATATTCAGTAAATTCTATTGACTAATATGTAAGTGATATAGAATATATAATACAAATTTAGAAACATGGGAAGATAATATAGCTATAAAATGTTTGAAAAAATTAATTTTATAGCTATTTTTTTATATATCTTTTTCCCATATTTCTTATCTGTAGCTGACTTCCCAAAGTTACATTGTATATCCCTATGTATCTATGCTCGTTATCCCATATCACTTATATACCAATCAATACTTTTTACTGATCAGGTGGATGCCCCATGGTTATATTTTATTAAAAGGTTATATTGTTTTCATGGATGATGTCTATGATTAGATTTTTTCATTAGAATATTGCACTGTTTAGCTGTACTTGCTCTTCTGAGGTGGCACTCCCTGGGAGGTAAGAGTTAACACTGCTGGCCAGGTTTTCCTGGGCTTTTTGGGGAGGTATCACCTTCTGCTGGGGCAAACACATAAAAAAGGGAGGGAACCACCTCTCGCAGAAGCTGTAGTTTGTAAGACAGCCGCAGGTATGGTTCCAGGTCTTCCTACTTAAACTGGTTGTAAACCTCAGACATGAAATATGAACAAAGCATATCCCACTATAGTGTGTACTTGTCTCCATTAAGAACACTAAGTGTCATTCTGTATGCTGCTTTATTACTTTTATTACTCTGATATCAGCATGAATCACTTCTGACAAGTTTCCCTGACACCAATAGAAAGAAAGGTGACACAAGAGGGATCTCCAGCACACAGCCTGTGACTGACAGCCTCAGCTCTGCTCCTGTGTGATGTGTGAAGATGGGGGTGTCCTCTCCCTCCAATCAGCTCTCAGAGCTCTCCTCACAGAGTTCTGTAGCGTGTAACTTCAGTTCTCCGCCCCCTGATTTCTTAACTCTCAGACAAGCTTTATACATTCTGGACTTTGAAAGGCTGTAGCATAGAGATGACTGTAGATAAACAGGTACAACTTATGTAGGAGAATTTGTATCATCTCCGTGTATCACCTGAGGCCAGTCACTTCATTTGGGTGTATGTAAGGGTTTACCACCACTTTAAGGAACTGTATAATGCTAAATATGTGAACTGCTTCTTGCACTTACAGCGGATTTACATCCACTCCCCCTGTTTTTTTTTATTTTATCCCTGTTTACTGGAAGGTGGTATCCAGGGGCGGACTGACAACTCATGGGGCCCCCGGGCAATAGGGGATCATGGGGCCCCTGCGTCCTTGCCCACACTCAAAAAATGCCTATGAAAGGTACCAGGGGCATTTCATGGGGCCCCCTACTGACCCTGGGCCCTCGGGCAGTGCCCGAGTTCTCGAATGGTCAGTCCGCCCCTGGTGGTATCTGCACATTTCAGATACTCACCCATCCAGTGGATCCAGTGTTGTACCCTCTTATGCCCTGCCACTGCTCTGTCTTGTGCTGCCATGCTGTTTCTGCTGTTATCAGGAGGCCTGGTGACTATTCCAGGTTCGGCGGGCGGGGCTCCTGATGACGTGCCGATAGACCCAACCCCCTCCTCTTCTCCTGAATGAAAGGCTATGCCTTTAAAAGGACTTTTCTCTCCTATTCAAGATATGACTACCTTGAGGGGCAATCAGGGGCACCAGTGGACTAACCAAGGGGCACCAAGAAGATTATGTATTGAAGATATTGTTATAGAACTGTTCATTTATATTATTGCAACAACTTCAGTAAAGAATGTTTACTGTTTTCTTACCCAAGAACTCAACATAGGGATGGTGGGAACGTCTCCTAATGGGCACAGCAGGTGTGTAGACCCAACTCAGCTCGGGGATGGTGGAAACCTCTGAGAATAGACAAGGTGTGTAGACCTGGGAACTCAACTCAGCTGATTGTGGGAACCATTCACAATAGACACAGAGGCTGTGTAGACCCAAAACCTCAGTGCATGGATGGTGGGCACTGTTCATAATGAACACAGAAGGCATGGAGACCCAGAAACTCAATGAAAGGATGGTGGGAACCCCTTATAATGGGCACATGAGGTATGCAGACCCAGAAACTCAATGCAAGGATGGGAAGAACCCTTCATAATGTGCACAGTGGGCTTGCCAACCCAGAAACCCTTCGCAGAGATCTCACCAACAGAATCCCTGAAGGATAGAAGAACCTTTCAGGGGGTCTTCTTTGTGGGAAGGAATTGATCCGTGGTGAATGTACAAACTTTATGCAGGTAGTTCACTCAAGGACTTTCAGTGCTAGAAGGCGAGGACGCTGCACACATAATAGTCAGTTGAAAGTCCACGGGGGAACGCAAAGGCATGCTCAGCGCAGGTAATGGCGTCTCGTGTAAAACACAATGAAATAAGATACGGGACGCTTAGCTTCTGTGCAGAGACATGATCCTGCTGTCTTGTAATGAGGTCTGTAATACAAGTGGGGTCATTTTTCTTCCTGACGTTTTACATCATCTCTACACCAGCCGAGGATGGTCTGTAATGTCACACTGTCCAGGCATGGGATTTCTCTGTCCCTGGGATTGGATGTATCAACCCTCTCCTACCAGTAGTGTTACATGTGTAGAATGTTACCATGCTGGTTGAAGAAGAATATATTAAAGCAGAACTTTCTTTCAGTCTTGCTCAGTTGTACTGGCTCCTCTCCTGGACTGAAATTACTTCCTCTGATTTCACTGCACTCTTTGATCTTCTCACAATCTTTATTAGAAGACAGATACTGCCTCCCATCCTGGCTGGAGGACGTCCAGCATCATCCAGCCCAGTGTTTTTTCTAACCAGGGTGCCACGAGCATGGGACCTAGTTTGCCTTGGATCAGCATCATAAGTTACCATGGTGGCCAGCGGCCAGCACCATAAAAAGAAATTACAAGCTAGGGCCAGAAGGCGCAGTCTCATTTGTTGCTTTGGTGATGACAGCCAGCTCACCGGGAACATGGCAACGCAAGACTCTGATCTAGGGCAGGTGGCATGAAGGGCTGCCCCCAGCATTTAAGAGAAGCTGTAAGTCCATCTCCTCCAGAACTACTCCACCTCCAGTCCTCTGCCATAGTCTAAAGGTAGGGCTCTGATGTGAAGTAGGAACTGTGTGATAGGGGGACTGTGCATTTTGGGTGCTCTATGTTGGGGGGGGGGGCTGTATGATTGGAGGATTCTATGACAGGAAGCACTGTGTGGTTGGGAGCTCTATGATTATGAGGCTATGTGCTGAAGGAACTCTGTGGTGATGAGGGACTCTGATGTGTTACCAGGCTCATGTATAGGGGGCCTCTGATGTATAGAGGAAACCCTGATGTGTTGGGAGGGCCTCTGATGTGGAGGGGGGACTCAGTGGTTGGAAAGAATATGATGTGATTGGGAGACTTTGATGTGATGGGTGATCCATGCATAGGGATCCTCTGATGTAGAGTGGGCTCTAATGTGATGGGGGGGCTATGGTGTGATGGGGGGGCCTATAATTTCAAGGGAAAACGCTATGAAGTTTATTTCACGAAGGCTATTGTGTGCAATGTCCCAGGCTCAAGTTTTCCATTGGTAAATAACATTCATATTTTTTACATTTTAGACTGGGGTGCCTCAAGACTTTGCATACTTTTAAAGAGTGTTACGAATAGAAAAAGTCTGGAAAACACCACTACACTCCAACCTGACTGTCCCTGTCTCACCTCTTTCTTTCATTCATTGGATTTCAGTTCCTTCAATCATAGAGCATCACATGTTGGCATTACCTGGGGCGGTCCGTATACAAATACAGCCTGTCTAGGAACTCCCATTCCCGCAGACTGACACCCACCAATTAAGGTATTTTGATATCAGGGAGAGCTGTAATTTTCCACTGTAATCGGCAGGACTGAGCTGTCAGTTTGACAGCTCAGTCCCACACGGTGCAGGAGACGGCTGGGTGGTGCAGATGCAGTAGAGGCTTGGTGCCCAAGACATGTGCCTTTTTTCAATACAAAAATAGTGCTACTCCCCATATTTCTTGTTTTCAAAGAGACCACGGGTGCTCGATCCATAGTTTTTCAGCTGTATACGATACTTAGTGAAAAAGGAATCCGCGCGACCGTAGCTGCTCTTAAGATTCGTGCATTTATTGAAAGACCACAGTGTAAAAGTTGCAAATACAAAAAGTTGACGTATTTCAGCCTACATGGCTTTAGTCATAACAATTTAATTATGAATAAAGCTGTGTAGGTTGAAACGCGTAAATTTTTTGTATTTGCAACTTTTACACTGTGGTCTTTCAATAAATGCACGAATCTTAAGAGCAATTACGGTCGTGCGGATCCTTTTTTCCACTAAGTATTGTATACAGCTGAAAAACTGTGGATCGGGCACCCATGGTCTCTTTGAAAGCAAGAAGTATGGGGAGTAGCACTATGTAATTTTATTTGCCTTGGCCCATTGGAAGCACACTGAATCATGTGGAGGGGGAGCCCTTCCACATACCTATTAGCATATAATGTATTTCTATGGCAGATTTTTGGGTTTGTCTGGAATGTGTTGGTCATTCAATGAAGTGACTCTGCCTTCTCACCAGTGGAATTACTTCCCGCTCTTCACATAATATTTCTTGATTAAAGCTACGCTTCTTTTAATTTCTCTCTATCAGAAAGTGCCTTCCCTCTAGTCTTGTCTGTTTGTAATCCGCTCGCTTCCTTTCATCCCCGTCACAGCTTCCTTTCGGTGAAAAGACGATAATTGATTCGCAATTTGTTAAAAAGCAGATGTTATCTTTTTGTCGCAGCATCCTTGTTAATTACACTCATGTTGTGATGTTTTTACAGGTGCGGAGTTCTGAAGAATGGTGTCTTTCTACAGCTGCCTCCTCCTGTTGGTTTTAATTACAAATGCCTTGATGGGTGCAAGTGCGCTCGAGCCCAGAGCCAAGCGCCGGAGAGTCTCCGATAAGTACGATGAAGATGTCTGGCTCCATCAGCACCATGACAGGCCTCACCGGAGGTCGGGGTTGGCCAAGAAGGAGAGGACTCACGGTGGAGAGGAGGTTAAGGGTTCCCTGCTCCAGGTGGGGGATGTTGGGCAGCCCGGGACTCTGAAGCAAGACAGACTGCAAAGTTTTGAACTCCCTTACAGTCAGAGGGAAAATCAGCCACCGGGGACGCATACGAAAGGACGCAAGCACAAGACGCAGAGGAGGTCAAATCAAAAGGTGAAACACCACAAAGGTAGGTTGTTACTGAGTGTAGCGCTAACTTGATAAATATACACTTATATAATTATATAAATCAATGTTAAGGTGCTGTTAAAGTGCAAAACGGTGACTAAAATAAGTATAGTCCATAACGTGTTCAAAACCCAAAAGAGTCTTCAAAAAGCTCCAATGCCTGGATTCGTGGATGAGGTGCTAAAGGTATAAAGATTGCGCACTCACCAGATACGCAATCCAAATGCGCATTCAAAGCAGATAATCCTAGGGTCCTCATATGGATCTGGTCAGATCTGGTCACAAAAGCCCCTCGCCACTTGATGGTGTTTGCCACGCATAGAGGAAAAAAGGCCGCTCTGCAGATGTAAAGGGCTCCCACCGGAGCCCAAAGAACAAAGGAGGCCAAATAGTGTGATACCTTATAGGCAAGGGGTATTTATTCCCAAAGACACACAGTATACAAGCAGAGGCAGGAGAGATACTGACCATACAAAGATAACAAATGGCCGCCGGGGCCCTTGTGGCGCCGGTCGGCGTGACGTCACACCGCTGTAGCCGCTCCCTAACGCGTTTCATGCGAAGGCACGTAGTCATAGGGGGTTAGCTTACCGTTAGCTAACCTATGTTAAAAAGTCCCCCCAGCAGCAGCGTGGGGAGACGACTATCAAGAGTCCAATGGCAGAGTGGCGGAGCAGAAGCAGCTTCAATTGAAGGCCATACACAGGACTAGTTTAAAAAGCGGAAGCCGTCAGCAGCGTGAGCAGACGACAGAGGCACATGGCGCAGGGTGGCGGTGGAGGCAGCAGTATTCGGAAGCCATACACAGGCCTAGGTTAAAAAGCGGAAGCCGTCAGCAGCGTGAGCAGACGACAGAGACACATGGCGCAGGGTGGCGGTGGAGGCAGCAGTATTCGGAAGCCATACACAGGCCTAGGTTAAAAAGCGGAAGCCGTCAGCAGCGTGAGCAGACGACAGAGACACATGGCGCAGGGTGGCGGTGGAGGCAGCAGTATTCGGAAGCCATACACAGGCCTAGGTTTAAAACTGGAACCCAGCAGCGTGAGCAGACGACAAAGACGCACATGGTAGAGGATGGATCTGGCAGCAGTATGAGAAGGCGGTACAGGGGCCCATGGCACAGTGTGGTGATGGGGGCTACAGCAACTGGATGCCAGAAAGTGGCCGATAGGGCTATATACTGCATGACTACATAGGTGGTTTTTATAGTACTTTATTTTGGCCTCCCTCTCAGCAGGTGTGAAAAAGGCCACCATTTTTGAACGGTAGCGAGGGTCCAACAAGGTGGACAGCCAAAAGTCATCGCTCTGTCTGATGGTTATTATTCGGCTGTCGCTACGCAAGCAACCGAGCATGCTATGGGCCATTTGTGCCAAGGAATGCGAGGGACTCCCTGCCTCCATCTCCACAGCATACTGCCACGGTGCGTCTGGGTCCTCTGTCTCCTCCTCCTCCTCTACCAGATGCTCCTGCTCCTCCACTCCTGTCCGCTGAGTGGAAAAACCACCCATTTCACTCAATAATTCCTGAGCACCAATGTCCTCCTCTACCTCCTCCTCTTCTTCCTGTCCTGCCCCCACAGGGGTCATGTGGCGTTGAGATCTGTGCGCCACGTCTACCGCACCCTGACCAGCCATTGTTAACAGCATTTGTTCCAGGACGTGCAACAGAGGAATGACGTCGTTCATCCCATAGTCCTGCCGACTCACGAATAGCGTGGCCTCCTCAAAGGGCCTGAGCAAGCGGCAGGTGTCACGCATGAGCTGCCAATGGCTGACATCGAAGTTACACAGGGGAGTACCTTTATCCGCTTGTAACATCAGGAAATCGGTGATGGCCTTTCGCTGTTCGTAAAGGCGGTCTAACATATGTAGGGTTGAATTCCACCTTGTTGCAACGTCGCAGATCAGGCAATGCTGTGGAATTCCGTTCTGCCGCTGCAGCTCAAGGAGGGTGTGCTTTGCGGTGTAGGAATGGCTGCAATGCATGCAAAGTTTACGTGACATTTTAAGGATGTCTTGCAGTGGGATGGTGGATTTTAGGAACCGCTTGACAACCAGATTGAACACGTGAGCCATGCATGGCGCATGGCACAACCTTCCTTGACGCAGAGCAGACACCATGTTCTTTCCGTTGTCGGTCAACATGGTTCCGATTTTCAGTTTGCGCGGAGACAGCCATCTGTCGATTTCTCTGTTCATTACACTCAGAAGTTCCTCCCCTGTGTGACTACGTTCGCCAAGGCATACCAGGTGCAGCACAGCGTGACACCGTTGTGCCCTGCACATGTGATATGCCGGTCGGGTAATGGGACTTGGCACGGGGGTGGCGGCTGAGGACACGGCGGAAGAAGAGGTGGTAGAGGCGGACATCTTTGCTGGACCAAGGACGTGCAAACGTGGAGGCAAAAGCGGCGTGACCTGTCCAAGTTGCTGGTGCGGCTGTGCCGGCACCACGTTCACCCAGTGGGCCGTAAATGACATGTACTGTCCCTGACCGTAGTTACAGCTCCACACGTCGGCGCTGCCGTGCACTTTGGCAGAGACCGACATGCTCAAAGACTGGCCCACCATCTCTTCTACATGTGATTGCAGGGCTGGCACTGCCTTTTTGGCGAAGAAATGCCGGCTTGGCACTCTCCACCGCGGCTCGGCACAAGCCATCATTTCTCGGAAAGGTGCTGAGTCCACCACTTGGAAAGGGAGGGACTACAGCACCAGCAACTTGGACAGGAGGACGTTCAGCTTCTGCACCGTCGGGTGCGTGCTCGCAAACTGTTGTCTCTTGGAAACGGATTCCAAGAAAGACTGCTGACGGAATCCGTGAAGAGGAGTAGCAGGAGAAGGAGCATCTGAACGAGCGGAAGATGCCAACGAGCGACAACTCCCCTCAGCAGAGGTGTTGGAGCCTTGACTGGCTGATAGAGGGCGATTGACGTCGGGTGACGGAGCAAGTAACGGAGCGGGTGATGGAGCGGGGGCTGGGGCAGGCAGAACAGCCGTATCTTTATCACGGTTTTCCCAGGCCACCGAATGGCGACGCTGCATATGCTGACGCAACGCTGTAGTCCCAACATTGGCCCCCTGGCCACGCTTGACTTTCTGGCCACATAGTCGACATACGGCTACGTTTACTTCCTCGGGCGGCGTGATGAAAAATTGCCACACCGCCGAGTAGGGAACTTTGCCCCCGCTACTCCTCACTGGCTGACTGCTACTTCCTCCGTGCACACCGGCACCACTACTGGCCGTGGTGGTAGGCTGCAGTGGAGCTGGTGCTCTACTCCGTGGCCGTTTGGCTCCACTGACACTGCTGCGACCCTGCTGCCTCCTGGGCAACCCACCGACTGTTTTGCTCGCTGGCAAGCTGGCACCCTCTTCTCCTGATGATGCGGAAGCAATAGCCTGATGACGACAAGGCTGCCAAGTGCGATCAGCCTCATCACCATCAATTAGGGTCTCCGCGTCACTACTAGCCCCCTCGGCTGCGTGTGGGTCAGGAGACAGACCTGTCTCTAGACCGGCTACCGAGCCACTCTCCTCGCCAGTACTTCTTCGCCTGGCTGCTGAAGAGGCGGATGTCTCCCCCCGTTCCTGACTGCCCTCTGTTAGCTCTTCCTCACTGTACAGTGGGGCTGAGCCCACAGCATGCGATACTTCGCTTGGTGAGGGAACACCAAAGGACAGGGGCAGGTAGAGGACACGTGATTTCAGTGGGCTTGCTCCCGGGCCATGCCAACTAACGGTTGTGTCTGACGTACCCACCGACCGTTGGCTGTAGGTGTCAGAGGTGACCTGGGAAGAGGAAGACGACCGAGTCAACCAATCGATGACGGCAGGGTTGTCGGTGGAGACACGACTGCTGTATGACACTGGGAGCACTGGCCTCTGGCTGCGACTAGTGCTGCCTCGACCCCTTCCTCTGCTGCCACGTCTGCTCGCTCCTGAAACATTGCCTCCTCTGCCACTCCTCTGCGTGTTGTCTGACATACTCTTTAATTCAATAAGCACCCCAAAAATAAAACCGGATTTAACTCTTTGAACGTACAATAGTGGTTGTGAAGCAGAAAGTCAGTTTATTTAGCACAATCGGTCAATTGCAGCTTGCCGTTGGCTGGAAACTGTACGTTTATGTCACTGGAATGCACTAATCACCCAAAAAATATTACCGCCACCCGGCGTGTAAATGGATTTAACTCTTTGAACGTACAATAGTGGTTGCGAAGCAGAAAGTCAATTTATTTAGCACAATCGGTCAATTGCAGCTTGCCGTTGGCTGGAAACTGTACGTTTATGTCACTGGAATGCACTAATCACCCAAAAAATATTACCGCCACCCGGCGTGTAAATGGATCTAACTCTTTGAACGTACAATGGTGGTTGTGAAGCAGAAAGTCAGTTTATTTAGCACAATCGGTCAATTGCAGCTTGCCGTTGGCTGGAAACTGTACGTTTATGTCACTGGAATGCACTAATCACCCAAAAAAACAAAAAAACAAAAAAAACATTGGGCAGCAAAGTTGGGGGTCTTGAAGAAAACACAACAGTTCACAGCAGACATCAGATTAACTTGTTAGTCTCCTACCAGTCCCAAGTCACCTTCTTCTGGGTCTCCAGTCATGTACTCTGATTCAGTACAAATGCAGCTCAAGTCAAACAAGACAGAAGTTGCTGATGATCTCTCTTTCAATTCTGTTGAGACAACCCCTCTTTTCCTTACATACACTATATTGTCAAAAGTATTGGGCCGCCTGCCTTTACACACACATGAACTTTAATGGCATCCCTTAGTCTTAGTCCGTAGGGTTCAATATTGAGTTGGCCCATCCTTTGCAGCTATAACAGCTTCAACTCTTCTGGGAATGTTGTCCACAAGATTTAGGAGGGTGTCTATGGGAAGGTTGGACCATTCTTCCAGAAGTGCATTTGTGAGGTCAGGCACTTATGTTGGACAAGGCCTGACTCCCAGTCTCCGCTCTAATTCATCCCAAAGGTGTTCTGTCAGGTTGAGGTCAGGACTCTGTGCAGGCCAGTCAAGTTCCTCCATCCCAAACTCGCTCATCCATGTCTTTCTGGACCTTGCTTTCTGCACTGGTGCTCAGTCATGTTGGAACAGGAAGGGGCCATCCCCAAACTATTCCCACAAAGTTGGGAGCATGAAATTGTCCAAAATATCTTGGTATGCTGACGCCTTAAGAGTTCCCTTCAGTGGAACTAGGGGACCAAGCCCAACCCCTGAAAAGAAACCCTACACCATAACCCCCCTCCACCAAACTTTACACTTGGCACAATGCAGTCAGGCAAGTACTGTTCTCCTGGCAACCACCAAACCCAGACACGTCCATTGGATTGCCAGACAGAGGAGTGTGATTCATCACTCCAGAGAACACGTCTCCACTGCTCTAGAGTCTATTGGTGGTGTGCTTTACACCACTGCATCCGACGCTTTGCATCGCACTCAGTGGTGTAAGGCTTGGATGGAATCCCATTCCATAAATCTCTCTGCGCACTGTTGTGCTAATCTGAAGGCTACGTGAAGTTTGGAGGTCTTTAGCTATTGACTCTGCAGACAGTTGGTGATTTCTGCGCACTGTGCGCTTCAGCATGCGCTGACCCCGCTCTGTCATTTTATGTGGACTGCCACTTGGTGGCTGAGTTGTTGTTGTTCCCAGTTGCTTCCACTTTGTTATAATACCACTAACAGTTGACCATGGAATATTTAGTGGCAAGGAACTTTTATGGATGGACTTTGCACAAGTGGCAACCTATCACAGTACCACACTTGAATTCACTGAGCTCCTGAGAGCGACCCATTCTTTCACAAGTGTTTGTAGAACAGTCTGCATGCCTAGCTGCTTGACTGTATACACCTGTGGCCATAGAGGTGATTGGAACACTTGAATCCAATGATTTGGAGGGGCATCCTAATACTCTTGGAAATATAGTGTACATGCAGTGAGAGTGCTTTCTAGTACAGTCTGATCTCACCAGACATCCAAATAACACCCTTCCAAGGAGAAGGTTCTCAATCTTTTTGCTTCTCTGAGTTTTCACCCAATTGTGGTCAGCTATGGCAGGAATCCGTTCATCCAGCAGCAGCTCAGTCTCAGCACTTGCTTACTTCTAGGACCTTCTCCTCACATGTAGTATTGCATTGAGTATGATGGCAGCAGCAGTCTCTTCTCCTGGGCAGCACAGCATCATCTAGCTCCAGCAAACTCTATCCACACACTACTGTTCCCCCTTCAATGCAAACTTGTGGCGCTTGCTCTCTCAGCTGTTCAGCACAGGAAAATGTTTGCATCGGCACATGGTCCCAACAGTGGCATCCTCCCTGCATTCTTCAGGCTGGTGGCACAACAGACCTCCCTTTCTCCAGCAGCCCAGTTTACTGTCCTCTGTTGCATCAGACAATCACTGTCCTCCAGACTCAACCAAGATGGCTGCCCCCTGCACTGGAGACACTCCGTAGATGAGCATTAAAAATTGGTCTCCTTAACCACTTCCCGTGGAAGTGGTTATATCGGGATCATGACTACAACTACAGTCAATATCTCCTAAACACCGCAAGTTTAAGAGATATTCACTGTACCTACAGGTAAGCCTTATTAAAGACTTACCTGTAGGTACAAGTTCAAAAGCAGAGTTTACTACCACTTTAATAAATATTCAGTTTAACCCTGTCCACACTGCAGAAGGATAATACAGCAGCAACAAAGGAAGACTTTCTACAGCAGTTATCAGCTACAGTCCAGGTTTCATTAGGGATTTCTGGCCAGCTTTGTGTTATTTTCCCACTTGCCTGTGTACAGTTTTTATTGGGTTAATGACTCATCTTTGAGTGCTGCTGGATTTTCATGAACATTGCTTGTACGAACTCTTTGGTGGTCTCCCATGTGACTTGACGCACTGCGAAAGTCAATGTGGACTAACAAGTGGTAGTAATGGATTTGTATGGTCAGATGAAGATTCTGGATCTTTAGACAGATTTTGCTACTGGACGTGTAGGTTGGTTATCTGATTTCACATTGACAGTCTCAGGGTGAAGGTATCAACTTTGTAGCAGTAATGACGTTTAGTATTAACACATTTTTGGTTTTCGCTGAAGGCTAGGGGTGTTAGGTTGTTAATGCTAAGTGGTAGTCTCAGGTTAAGGGTAAAGGGTTTAAAGAAGCATCCTACATACATCTGTGCATCATTCATAACAACATGCTTGGTCACCAAATTAGGCAGATCCTTATAAAGGTCTTTCAAGAGGACCTGTGAGATTCTTGATAATCTGGGGTGGTGATGTCTGCCTTTCTCTGCCCCTTCGGGCATTAATCCTTTCGTTGACACCAATGATGGGGCATCATTCTTCCAAATGACACCAACTTTGGGGCATTGTTTACTCCCACAGATGTTGGGGCATTTTCTAATCCCAACGGACACATTGTTGACCTCTAAAGCCTGAAGGACCATAAACTGGTCCTTTCTTTGGGAAGTTTGGAGACCATTGGTCTGGGTCAAGAGCCCTTAACCTGCCAATCAGATGTTTAGTTACAGAGTTCAGACATGATCCTAGTGCAGTCCTTCTTAAAGTTTTTAACACAGAGGAACCCTTGGAAGAACTTCCAGGCCTCAGGGAACCCCAGCTCATAGTACATTACTGCGATGGTCAGTATGCTCCCTACTTTCATGGTCAATGGGAAGAACCCCTCTTACAGATCACTGGTGTCAGTGGTTACTTATTTGAGAGACCAGTATTGCTCAAGGAACCCCTAGTAACCTCTGGAGGAACTCTACGGTTCCATGGAACCCTGGTTGAGAGAGGCTGGTCTAGAGACTGTTGAGACTCAACAAGGAAAAAATGCAGTCTCCGAGTATAGTGTCATGCTTTTTTTATTTAATAAAATCTAATAGAACCAAAAAAATGTAAAGAAAATATTTTATGGTTAGGCAGAGAGCACTATATATGCAAGACATGCTGGTAGGTGAATTGGATCCTGACTAAATTGGCCCTGGTATGTGTATGTATGAATGGGAGTTAGGGACCTTAGATTGTACGCCCCTTAAGGGTTAGGGACTGATTTGAATGTACAATATATATGTAAAGAGCTGCGTAAAATGACGGCGCTATATAAGTACCTGAAATAAATAATTATGAGAAGGTTTTGTTCTGTGACTGGAGTTCCCCTTTAACCCCCTTCCCCCAACAATCAAAAGCTATCATTATTTGTATCATCCTCCTTATTCTCTCCAAAAACCAGGAAAGGTCATCAGATCCCCCCGTGTCCTCATAGTGCATTTTTCTCTCTGCATTATCCGGCTGTTACACCGCGTTTGCATAAATATTTGGTTTACAAGCCGGGTGCCTGGTGACATTTTAATATGTGAAATTACACGGCATCAAATCTACAAAAGCGTAAAAATTTGCCGGAACGCCAGACGGTGATTCTACTTGGCGGGGACATCAGTTGTAATTCACTGCCGTGTATCTGCTGAAGCAGAGGCGGCAGACAGGCTGCAATCATCTCCAATGATCGCCTCTCGTCAAAGGCTGCGCTCGTTAACATGTGATGAACCGCAGGGCTGCCTACATGTGGTACAATCGTTATTAAATCTGTTCCGAATTTTATCTTACAGCTGTGACTTCGTTCTGTGTCCTACCTCCCAGTTATGTTTTTTTTGGTTTTGTTTAATTTGATCACGTTTAAAAAATGTTCTGATAAAACGGAAAAGAACTTGCTGTGTGATCATTATTAAAGACAACATACACTTTGTAAAACGATGAGATAATAGCTGAGCCTTGCTTAGAAATGTCCTAGCAGGGGTATTATTCAATTTTTGTCAAAGCAGCTTTTTTTTGCATCTACAGACATCTTTTATCTGTAGGGATGCACTGATACCCTTTTTTGATTGACAAGTATGAGTACCGATACTTTCGGTACTCATCGATACTAAGTACTGAAACTTTGCGGTGCGATTTGCATCAATACAAAATGTATGGACACAATTTGCACCACAAAGAATAGCATGCAGTTTGAACAGGAATGCGATTCCTTGTCATAGCCTGAGTTTACACAGGAGCGGTGCAGGAAACGTCCCTGCACCGATCCCATACTGTCACCAAAGGAAAAGCTGAGGATTTGAAATTCCCACGGCTCTCTCCTCTTAGTGCAGGGATAACAGTACAGGGATGTGTAGGCTTGGGAAACCAGTGGAGAAACCGCATAATATTTGAACAGGCAGTGGCGTCCCGAGGCAGGTGCAGGGGGGTGCAGTCCGCACCGGGTGATACCGACCACACCGACGCCAATCCATTATGCTCAATCTGCAGATCTGATGCATCCTGCGGGGATCATCAGCTTTCTTTACAACTTACCTTTTCTTGGAGCAGGTCCGGTGTCACCCCGTATAGGTTGCATGCCGACAATCCTGGTCGGTATGCAACCTATACAGGGTGACACCGGACCCGCTCCAAGAAAAGGTAAGTTGTAAAGAAAGCCGACGATCCCCGCATGATGCATCAGATCTGCATATTGAGCATAATGGATTGGAGTCCGATCCATTATGCTCAATCCACAAATCCGATCCATTCTGCGGGGATCGTCGGGGCGGTGTCACCAGGTGACACCTACCCTAGGGATGGCTCTGTGAACAGGAATTGCATTTCTGTTCAAATCACATGCTATTCTTTGCGGTGCAATTTGTGTCCATACATTTTGGATTGACGCAAACTGCACCGTAAAGTAATGGTTTCAGGTATTGGGAGTACTTTTGAAAATACTAGGTATCGGCACCAATACTGATACCGGTTTCGGTGTTGGTGCATCCCTACTTATCCATATAGGTAGTTTTTGGTAAAAGTGAACTATGCCTTTACCTTTCCAAATGATATACTCTAGTTATACCGTTCATTCAGTCCTAAAATTTACAAAGCTCTGCCAGACTGTACAGCTAGAATTGTGCATTGTACATTAATAGGAAGTTATATGGAAGGGAAAAGTGTGGAAGAAAAAGGTGCACAACCAGCAGGAATGACCTCAGCCTGAAGAGGATTGTCAGGAAAAGGCCATTCAAAAGTGTTGGGGACTTTCACAAGGAGTGGACTGAGGCTGGAGTCAGTGCACCAAGAGCCATCACACACAGATGGATCCTGGACATGGGTTTCAAATGTCGTATTCCTCTTGTCAAGCCACTCCTGAACAACAAAAAACGTCAGAAGCGTCTTACCTGGGCTAAAGAAAAACAGACCTGGTCTGTTGCTCAGTGGTCCAAAGTCCTCTTTTCTGATGAGAGCAACTTTTGCATCTCATTTGGAAACCAAGGACCCCGAGTATGGAGGAAGAATGGAGAGGCACACACTGCAAGATGCTTGAAGTCCAGTGTGAAGTTTCCACAGTCTGAGTTGATTTGGGGAGCCATGTCATCTGCTGGTGTTGGTCCACTGTGCTTCATTAAGTCCAGGGTCAACGCAGCCGTCTACCAGGAGATTTTGGAGCACTTCATGCTTCCTTCCGCAGACGAGCTTTATGGGGATGCTGACTTCAATTTCCAGCAGGACTTGGCACCTGCCCCCACTGCCAAAAGCACCAAAACCTGGTTCAATGACTGTGGGATTACTGTGCTTGATTGGCCAGCAAACTCGTCTGACCCGAACCCCCTAGAGAATCTATGGGGCATTGCCAAGAGAAAGATGAGAGACATGAGACCGAACAATGCAGAAGAGCTGAAGGCCGCTATTGAAGCATCCTGGTCTTCCATAACACCACAGCAGTGCCACAGGCTGATAGCTTCCATGCCACACCGCATTGAGGCAGTAATTGCTGTAAAAGGGGCCCAATCCAAGTACTGAGTACATATGCATGCTTATACTTTTCAGAGGTCCGATATTGTTCTATGTACAATCCTTGTTTTATTGATTGCATGTAATATTCTCATTTTCTGAGATTGTGGATTTGGGATTTTCATGAGCTGTAAGCCATAATCATCACAATGATGACAAATCACGGCTTGAACTATCTTGCTTTGCATGTAATGAGTCTATCTCATATATTAGTTTCACCTTTTAAGATGCATTACTGAAATAAATGAACTTTTGCACGATATTCTAATTTTTAGAGTTTCACCTGTATATGTGAAACCCACGTGCTACAATACATCTCCCTCCTCAATGAGTGAATGTGTGGTCACATCTCTAAAAGATAAATGTTAATATCAATAATGAGTGCATTATTAGTAGAGATAAATTTGTCGCCCTGAAATGAAACTCAAGACCTTGAAGTAAAGAACAATGTATATTGGAGTAAAGTGCTTGTATAAACAGAATATAACAGCTAGAATACTTTGCAGCATATACTACAACCAGGCTGTATTTGATTTGTTTAGGATACTACTGTGAACTTGGACTAGACCAGCATGAACTGTAGCTCCACTCACAAATGAGTAGCATTAGGCAACCACAAGCTGATACCAAACAGATCAGGGCTATCTTGCCTATGAACTCTTGGAATGAGTGAGCTAAGCCTAGACCTTTGCAACAAAGGACTGGTAGTGTATTGAAAATTGCACTCAAGAACATACAAACTGTGCAGTCTCTAGACTTTGGTTTTCTGCCGGCTGTGTTGGGGCCCTTGAAGATGTTGGCACATTTATGGAGGGGGGAAATCCCTTCACTCAGTAAGCAAGTTCTAGGAAACAGTAAGATCCTTGGAAAACTGAAGTGGTTTCCAAAGGTTTAAGGTTCTGTAGCAAACTCTGGCTGACAAGAATGATAGTACTCAGTAGCCAAGAGATGGAAAGTAGCAGTAGAAGCAAAGGGCAGTAAATCCTCCAAATAGATATGCACAAAGTCAAGAAAGAAGTCAATAATGAGTCAATAACCCGCTCACCAGCTCTACTGTGTCTGTTGTGGTGTTGATTTTGGATATCTTCCTGCAGTGATCAGATGATGCAAGGACTCTGTAGCACAGCAGTGGCTTCAGGCTGACTACTTCACTGCAGCGGTCAAAAGTGGCTAGACTAGGCAATATGCTCCAAATCCTCTAGTGACACAAGCATTACGCCTCTGTACAAGACTTGACCACGGTGGCCTGCAGCACCCGGCGTAAAGTTTTACTAAACCCACAACAGTAAAATCAGTCTGTATATGCAGTAAAGCATGCTTGATATACTCACTATGAAACCTACAGTGTTAATCCTCTGTATTGTGTAAAAATACTGTTTGATCCTGACTTCTCTGATCCTCCCTTCTTCCAGTGCCCCCCCTCTTATCTCCTGATAAGACATATGGTGTGGAGACCCTCAGCTCAGTTTGGTGTGTATTGCTAGAGACATTTTTTTTTTCTTGGGAGAGCGCATGTTATCAGCACATGGCCTATCAGCACTGTCCAGACAGAGGTCAGGGGTTCTGCATCCTCATGCAGGAGAAGGAAAACTCCTCCTACAAGCTTTAACTAGTGCTCTGCTGGACACTGATAGAAGTCACAAGATTACTCTCACTCCTGATGTGAAAAGGTATTTAGCAGTTTATATTTACTAAAATAATTGCATTTCCATGTTCTTTGTACTGTGGGAAACCAGATATAGTGAATGCAGGGTTCTGGGAGACCAGATATAGTAAATGCAGGGTTCTGGGAGACCAGATATAATGAATGCAGGGTCTGGAGAGATCAGATATAATGAATGCAGGGTCCAGGGAGACCAAATATAGTGAATGCAGGGTCCGGGGAGACCAGATATAGTGAATGCAGGGTCCGGGGAGACCAGATATAGTGAATGCAGGGTCCAGAGAGACCAGATATAGTGAATGCAGGGTCCGGGGAGACCAGATATAGTGAATGCGGGGTCCGGGGAGATCAGATATAGTGAATGCAGGGTCCGGGGAGACCAGATATAGTGAATGCAGGGTCCGGGGAGACCAGATATAGTGAATGCAGGGTCCAGAGAGACCAGATATAGTGAATGCAGGGTCCAGAGAGACCAGATATAGTGAATGCAGGGTCCGGAGAGACCAGATATAGTGAATGCAGGGTCCGGGGAGACCAGATATAGTGAATGCAGGGTAGGGGAGACCAGATATAGTGAATGCAGGGTTCTGGGGGACCAGATATGGTGAATGCAGGGTCCGGGGAGACCAGATATGGTGAATGCAGGGTCCGGGGAGACTAGATATAGTGAATACAGGGTTCTAGGAGACCAGATATAGTGAATGCAGGGTATGGGGAGACCAGATATAGTGAATGCAGGGTCCAGGGAGACCAGATAAAGTGAATGCAGGGTCCGGGGAGACCAGATATAGTGAATGCAGGGTCCTGGCTTTGGGAACACTTTAAATCAGTCCAGTGATCTGCCTCTAATCAAATGGTTTTCCAGAACTGACAGGCCCTCCCAACCATGCAACACTCTCTTAACCCAGTGTTTCTCAATTTATTTCAGTCAAGTCACCCTTTAAAATTATGGACAATTTCAAGGCACCCTCTAAAATGATGGACAGATCCCGAGGCACCCTTTAAAATTATGGACAGTTTTGAGGCACCCCATTCTAAAATGTAAAGAACTATTCTAATAGTTTTATATAACACAGCAGCATCCACAGACGTAGAACACCCAACGCTAGAGGTGATTTATTCTTCCAAACCAAATATACTTTTGCACACTGGTACTGACTAATATTACAGTGTTTCTCTCAGTTTTTCTCCATCACTGAGCTAATGTGTCCCCAACACTGAGGGAGAGGGGCAGGGGAGGGTCAAAGAGGGATGCTGTGCAGGCAACTGACATTCTCCTTATCAACTGATGATGTCATTGGTTGTCAGGACGCCAAAGGCTAGAAGGTTGTAATGGTGCATAGTGAAGACCTGTGGCCAGGGGCGGACTGACCATTTGGAAACTCGGGCACTGCCCGAGGGCCCGGGGTCAGTAGGGGGCCCCATGAGATGCCCCTGGTACCTTTTTCATAGGCTTTTTGGAGTTTGGGCAATGACACAGGGGCCCCATGAATCCCTATTGCCCGGGAGCCCCATGAGTTGTCAGTCCGCCCCTGCCTGTGGCTTTGTGTAACTAAAAGTCACGCTTCTTCCACTTGCTGGCTTGTATTCAAGTTTTGGGCAACTTTTTAGACATTTTGCCAAGACACCCGTGAAGAAACCTCAAGGCACCCCAGGGTGCCTGGGCACCCTGGTTGAGAAACACTGTCTTAATCAACCTCCTCAGATCTCTCTCTGAGTTCTACCCTTCTGCACCCACTGGTAGCTATCTCCCAACTGCCGCGCTCTTTCCTGAGCTTTTCTATTTATATCACCCCTCTTGCCTCTATGCACTCTGGATCTTGTAGTTTCTTTTCCCTGCAACGGTACTAGTGTCATTCCTAACCCTAATCCTAACTACACCTCCCAGCATTCAGTGTTCCATGCTTGAAAGAATCAGGGGGCTCAAGTCTGAATAAGACCCATCTTGTGACGAAAAACAGGAGCTACATTAAGGAATTGTTAACAATAATAATGCATAATTAAGCCCGCATAGTTCAGTAACAATGATTCTGGTTATACCCAGATGGAAGTATCTAGGCAGGTTATAGAGTTCAGGCGGGTAACACAAAGAGGGGCAGTGACTACAAAGAATGTGCAGACCCTGAGAAAGTGATCACATGTTTAAGGCCCATTTACAATGCAAGTTACATGCTTCTCCTGTGTTGCGGTGCTATTGATTTTCAATGGGCTGTTTGAAAGAGATTTTTTATCTTAAATGGAACCCCAAAGCACAAAGGAAGCACACATTCAATGTGGTGCACCACAATACATGACAACACACCGTAGTGTGCTGTGGTGTGTTATGTTACAAAATTTGTGGTACTACCCATTTTTGGGACATTTTAGTACATTGGCAACCCATTTATTTCAATGGGCATTCTGAATGCAACATGTTAATCTGACTCAAAACGTGTGTTAAGTTACATGTGTTAACGCACTGCAAAAATGCATCCTTTAGGGCGAGATAACTGACCAAAGCAATGATGGGCCATACAGGGAAAGTGATAACAGGTTTGAAAAGGTGTTTTCATTTCAGACTGCAGCCACCTACGCCTTTCTGAAATCTCCCTTGAGACATCTTTAATTTAGGTCTGTTTGGTCTTTTTTTTTCATTTTTTGGTGAGTTAGTGATGTGTTTGTACCCAACAAAAAGAAATATCACCCAGGAATAAGTCCCGTCCATCCACGGGATCAATTACTAACCCTTCTAGAAGTGATTTGTGAGGACGATACTATCTCTGCTGCAAAGCACTTAATCCCCAAAGATAAGGATTTCCAATAGATTTTTTCTTAATGTCAGCAGCAGCCATCAAAGAGGGGTTTACAGACCCCCAGAGAGAGATTATCTGCCTTCGTAAACCGCCCGACCATCCAGCCTTCGCCAACACTTCTGCAGACTCTTTATATGATGTTTGAGAATGGAAATTTCCAGATCCCATCCACAAAATAATATATATTATTTTACTTTAAAATTCAGCTTCTGGACCAGAATTTTTGGGGTCAGGTGGCTTTCAGGTTTGGTGTACTTTTTTGTATTACTTATTTTTATTGTCTCTTTCATGCCTTACGTAGCACCTTTTCAATTTTTCCATAATGTTATTGCATATTCAGTTTTGATTATTCTTTCTTAAGCAGCTGACTATATGCTGGACAGCGCAGTCAGCACCTTTTGCTGGACAGCTGCTTCAGTGAAATAATTTACAGGAGAAGTCGCCACAAAAAAAAAAAATGCTAGTTTTCGTTAATGGGGACCTGTTATAATGGCACCTGTCAAAGTTGCAACTCCAGAAGGTCTGTCATCGTCCCTTGCAGAAATTTTATTTGTGCCTCAGAGGTGTGCTTTGCTAGGTGTTAGGCAATGGTGTGCTGTGCAGTATGAAAAATGTGGTACTACAAGAGCTGGATCATGCACAAGGCAGCTTAGGCATGAGTTAAGGGCCTGGTGGACATTCAGGGGCCCAGCTACAACCTGTATACTCCTGAAATAAACCGGGGTGTTGGTACAATTGCTATAAGCTGTGCACCCATCTGGCCTCCGGCGGCGGGTTGTTTAGCCAGTTCCTCGATGGGGTCTACAGTATGTATAATCTAGGCAGATCCAAGATGCCAGCTACACCCCTCTGGCTCCCATCTCTCTGGTCAATAGGCCCTATCAGGGAAATCTCATTTTTGCACCATAATTGAATTGTTGGGGTCCTGATCTTATGGTTACAGGTCAGATCTGTCGGGGTTGTGCCAAATACCAAGCACAAATAACACTAGGGTCACTAGGTACAAGGTGTGTGGTCCAGACAGGGAACTTGTCACCAAAACCAAGCTGGCCGACGCGTCTTCTATTGACCACCACCACTTTTCCAGCCAAGTCAGTCTCCATATTTACTTTCCCATGTATAGACCAATGTGCACTCACTGAAATAGACACTTGGTCCTCTTCTTCCTAGAACATTCTCTTTACTATTCAGTCTATTTTAATGTGATTATTAGAAGTTCATTTTATTATGGTTCTATATATTATGGCTACTCAATTTCATTGAGCTGTTCACTTGTAGGGTATTAGTAATGGAGCTATTCAGCTTTTCTGGTGGGACCCACTTAGTGATGAGCAGTTTACAATCCCTTAGAGGGGAAGGCCATTTTCTGTTAGTTCACATAATTCTCTGCAAAGTAGACCCTAGGGATCCCACAAGGTCTGAGGCACACACTTCTCTCTCGGCGAACCATCACCTCCTGACTCCACCGCTCCTTGCTACTTATAGACCTAGCTGGAAGGGGAGTGAAGACCTCTAGAGGGAAAAGTTGAAGACACCCCTGTCTCTAGAAATGGGCTGCAACAGGGCTCTATATGCTTGTCCTTTCAAAAAGGAAGATGAACTTGTAGGTAGGTGGTGTTTGACGGAGCGAACAAAGACAACCAAAGAGAAAGGCTTCTCTGTGCCTATAGCATCCCTTATCACTGTCCATTGAAGGGATGGGCGAGGCAAAGTTGCCATCTTGCCAAGGACCCCACTTGGTCTTAACCCATCCCTGGGTTCTCCCATCTCAACATTTCACCACTTAGTGTTTGCTGCCCGAGTGATCTACTTCCAGGCCAATCATTCTCATAAGCAGGTGGGGAGTGTTGTTAGCCCTGTGGTAATACCACACTTCTTTAAGTCATTATTTGCATTGGATTTTCTTAGGGGTACAGCAGTGGATTGGGGCATTAGGGCGTGTGATGAAGATGGCTTTGGCACAGCCAGTGAGTTTGTATGCCTCTTTAAGGTGGTTGTAAACCTCTGACATGAAATCTGAAGTATCATATCTGTCTGCTGCCTCTTTCCTCTGCTATCACAATGAGTCTCTTCTGACAATTTTTCCTGACACCAAGAGAAAAATGGTGACAGGGAAGGGAACAGATTGTGAATGACAGCCTCAACTCTGTTCCTGTGTGCGATGTGAAGGGGGGGGGGGTGTCCCTTCCCTCCCATCCACTCTTGGAGTTCTCCTCACTGATATAACTTTAGTTCCCTGCCCCCTTCTTTTCAGATCCTGTGTAAATTCTGAACTTTGAATAGATAAACAGGTACAACTTATGTAGGAGGATTTGTTTCATCTCTTTTTGTATCACCCGAGGCCAGTCACTTCACTGGGTATATATAAGGCCTTACGACCACTTTATTGTTACTTTAGGGTTACATGTACACTAGCCTACCCTGACCACCGGCTGCGGGAAAATGCAAAAACGTGCGTAAACATGGTATCGCTTTTACACACGTTTTTGCCGTGTTTTGCATTTTTTCACGGCCGCTGATCTAAACGTTCCTATCCTGAATGCGATTCTTCCCTGTTCAGGAGAGGGAGTTTTAACCTCACCTCAACACGGCAGCTCTAAAACTCTGCTAAAAATCTGCCACCCCCCTCTACCTATCCCTGCACTGGCTCTCGGTTGCCCAACGCATCAAATTCAAACTGCTAACCCTGACCTACAAAGCCATTCACAACACTGCCCCTAACTACCTCACCAACCTGATTCCCAAGTACCACCCTACCCGTATCCTTCGCTCCTCTCAGGACCTCCTTTTGTCTTGCTCCCTGGTCTCCTCCTCCCACGCACGACTGCAAGACTTCTCCAGGTCCTCCCCCATCCTCTGGAACTCACTACCCCAATCCATCAGATTGTCGCCTTCCCTCCTCACCTTCAGGCACTCCCTGAAAACCCACCTCTTCAGGGAAGCCTACCCCACCCTCACCTAACAGCCGATCCCCTCCACTCCTCCTACCACTCCATCCCCCACAGCCACTTCCTCCTGTACCACTACCCCCTCCCACCTAGATTGTAAGCTCGAAAGAGTAGGGCCCTCTTACCCCTCGTGTGTTTGTTGTTGCTGTCCTGTTTCATGTATTGTCCCGTCCCCCCCCTCTATTGTACAGCGCTGAGCAAACCCTTTGGCGCTATATAAACTTGATGTAATAATAATATAGGACCGGCAACAAGGTGAGGATGAACTGTAGAGACTTTATTTGAATGCAGAGTAAACGTTTCAGAAGAAAAGCAATGCTAACGCATTTCAATCAAACAAGACCTTACCTATGAGTAGGGCAGACCACAGGGACATTTTACACAATGAAGATCCATGAAAATGTAGAGAAGAAGGTAAAACAAGATGATCTCAAGCCACATATTTGCAAACAAATTCAACAAAGAGGCAATGAAACATTGTATCCAGAGTATACATTGCCTGTACTACGCACAATTAGGCACAGACATTTTTGTTTTCTCTTAGTGTTGTTTTAAGAATTTATTAACCCAGGCTGCCTTATTACCATCTAACTGGGGAAGCCGGAATCCATTAAGGGAATAGAACGCAGCCCAACGCTAATCTCCACCGCCGCAGACGGCTCTCCTGCCTGGATGGGTTCGCTTACACAAGTCGTGTTCCCAATTCCTAGGATGATACTAGTTGGTGAATTCATAAACCCGGCCAGTCAGCGGGGAGCTCTAATTTAGACAAATGAATGCAATTACACAGCGACTAACAGCTAGCTTGTAATTGCTGATAACCCCATGTATGATGCCTCCAGACACCGGAGCGACATACGCTTATAATTAAAGAAATATGCCGACTGTAAAATTTCAGGGCTCTTGTTACTTTTCCATTGTTCTTTTCTGTGTAGATATTTGCCTGTAATATATATATATATATATACACTGCTCAAAAAAATTAAAGGAACACTTTGAAAACACATCAGATCTCAATAGGGACAAATCTCCTGCTCTATCTCTATACTGATATGGACGGGGTAATGTGTTAGGAAGGTAAGGATGCCCCATCATTTGATGGAAATGAAAATTATCAACCTACAGAGGACTGAATTCAAAGACACCCCAAAAATCAAAGTGAAAAAAATGATGCAGCAGGCTTGTCCATTTTGCTGAAATTTCATTGCAGAAACTCAAAATGGTCTTCAGTAGTTTGTATGTCTCCCATGTGCTTGTATGCATGCCTGACAATGTCGGGGCATGCTCCTAATGAGATGACGGATGGTGTCCTGGGGTATTTCCTCCCAGATCTGGAAAAGGGCATCACTGAGCTCCTGGACAGTCTAAGGTGCAACCTGGCACCATCAGATGGACCAAAACATGATATCCCAGAGGTGTCCTATTGGATTTAGGTCAGGTGAGCATGGGGGCCATTCAATGGTATCAATTCCTTCATCCTCCAGGAACTGCCTGCATACTCTCGCTACATGAAGCCGGGCATTGTCATGTACCAGGAGGAAACCAGGACCCATTGCACCAGCATAGGGACTGACAATGGGTCCAAGGATTTCATCCCCATACCTAATTTGGCAGTCAGGGTGCCATTGTCTAGCCTGTAGAGGTCTGTGCGTCCCTCCATGGGTATGCCTCCCCAGACCATCACTGACCCACCACCAAAATGCTGAACAATGTCACAGGCAGTATAATGTTCCCCACGGCTTCTCCAGACCCTTCCATGTCTGTCACATGTGCTCAGGGTGAACCTGCTCCCATCTGCAAAAAGCACAGGGCGCCAAGTGGTGGACCTGTCAATTCTGGTGTTCAATGGCAAATGTCAATCGAGCTCTATGGTGCTGAGCAGTAAGCACAGGGCCCACTAAAGGATTTCAGGCCATCAGGCCGCCCTCATGAAGTCAATTTCTGATTGTTTGGTCAGAGACATTTACACCAGTGGCCTACTGGATGTCATTTTGTAGGGCTCTGGCAGTGCTTCTTCCAGCAGAGGTCCAAATCTCATGTTTCTTCTGTTCAGTTCCCCGGACCTTTATATTGCAGTCTCCTCTTTTACATCACAGACTCCCTTCACATTATACAATCCTTTGCATCAGAGCCCCCCATTCGCCCCTGTTTACATCACAGTAATCCCCTTTATATCACAGCCCACCTTACATCACAGCCCCCCTTTACATAATAGTGCTCCTCTTTACAATACACCACTCTTTACAATACAGCCCTCCTTTACATCACAGTCTCCCCCTTTATATTTCAGTTTGCTCTATATAAATTACAGCTCCCTTTACATTACAGCACCCCTTTTTACATCACAGACATCCCTTTACTTTGCATCCTCCCCTTTAAATTACAACCCCATTAGATTGCAGTGCCAACCTTTACATCACAGCCTTGCTTTGCATCACAGTCCCTCCATATACATCATAGCACCCCCCCCCGCCTCTTTACATCACAGCACTACTCTTTACAGCGCAGCCCCTCAGCCTTCCTTTACAATACAGTACTCCCTTTATATTGCAGTAATATTATCATTACTATTATACAGGATTTATATAGTGCCAACAGTCTGCTCAGTGCTTTACAACATGAGGGCAAACAGTACAGTAAGAATACAATTCAATGCAAGAGGAATCAGATGACCCTTTACATCACATCCCACCCCGTTTACATCACAGTCCCCAACTTTACATTACAGTCTCGCTTTAAATAACAGCACCCCCTTTACATTACACCCATGTATACCTTACACAGCAGGCCAAGGGGTGGCAGGTCAGAAAGGAGGGCATGAGCTTTCCAACTTTTCCTGATAACTAGTGGGTTATTGGTTGCTAGGACCACCAGAGAGGCCAGCACTCTTCTGCCCTGCCATGAGGTTGACAGCATAGCTTCCAACTGTCCCTGATTTCGAGAGACTGTCTCTGATTTGGAACAAAGTCCCTCTATCCCTCCTTCCTCCTCATTTGTCCCTCATTTTGGTCTGATCTGTATAGTTCTATATAAAATGCACTACTTGGCTATCAAAAAGTGTCTCACAGTGTTAAACTTTTCATCCAATTTCTAAAATGTTGCATTTGTAAACTTCAAAAGCCAGTATAAAGGAATAGTAGAGGTAAAATGCACTTGTCAATTTAACCTATTATTATTTTTGTACAATTCTCCTTTAAGGGAGTGTGGCAGGGGGTATGTCCTATGCCTACTTATTTTTGGTAATAGGTGTCTCCAGGGGCGGACTGACAACTGATGGGGCCCCCAGGCAATAGGGGATCCTGGGGCCCCTGTGTCCTTGCCCAAACTCAAAAAAGCCTATGAAAAAGGTACCAGGGGCATCTCATGGGGCCCCCTACTGACCTGGGGCCCTTGGGCAGTGCCCGAGTTTCCAAATGGTCAGTCCGCCCCTGAGTGTCCCTTGTTCCCATCTCAGAAGACTACAGATAGACAGGAATAACTTATGTAGGATGATTCATTTCATCTCCATGTGTCACCTGAGGATAGTCCCTTCAATGGGTATATGTAAGGGTTTACAAACACTTTAAATAACCATTGGTAGGTGCTACTGGTGCTACATTGGACATTGAATGCTGTGTTCCTGTAGGTTGGTAGGTGCTACTGGTAAACTCTACATCCCTGTAGGTTGGTAGGTGCTACTGGTGAACTCTGTGTTCCTTTAGGTTGGTAGATGCTACTGGTGAACTCTGCGTTCCTGTAGGTTGGTAGGTGCTACTGGTGAACTCTGTGTTCCTTTAGGTTGGTAGATGCTACTGGTGAACTCTGCGTTCCTGTAGGTTGGTAGGTGCTACTGGTGAACTCTGTGTTCCTTTAGGTTGGTAGATGCTACTGGTAAACTCTACATTCCTGTAGGTTGGTAGGTGCTACTGGTGAACTCTGCATTCCTTTAGGTTGGTAGATGCTACTGCTAAACTGCGTTCCTGTAGGTTGGTAGGTGCTACTGGTGAACTCTGCATTCCTGTAGGTTGGTAGGTGCTACTGGTGAACTCTGCATTCCTGTAGGTTGGTAGGTGCTACTGGTGAACTCTGAATTCCTGTAGGTTGGTAGATGCTACTGGTGAGCTCTGCATTCCTGTAGGTTGGTAGATGCTACTGGTGAACTCTACATTCCTGTAGGTTGGTAGATGCTACTGCTAAACTCTACGTTCCTGTAGGTTGGTAGATGCTGCTGGTGAACTCTGTGTTCCTGTCAGTTACTAGATGCTACTGGTGAACTCTGCGTTCCTGTAGGTTGGTAGATGCTACTGCTAAACTGCGTTCCTGTAGGTTGGTAGATGCAACTGGTGAACTTTTCATTCCTGTAGGTTGGTAGGTGCTACTGGTGAACTCTGCATTCCTGTAGGTTGGTAGATACTACTGGTGAACTCTGCATTCATTTAGGTTGGTAGATGCTACTGCTAAACCACGTTCCTGTAGGTTGGTAGGTGCTACAGGTGACTGCGTTGCTGTAGGTTGGTAGATTCTACTGGTGAACTCTACGTCCCTGTAGGTTGGTAGATGCTATTGGTGAACTCTGCATTCCTGTAGATTGGTAGATGATACTGCTAAACCTTGCGTTCCTCTAGGTTGATAGATGCTACTGGTGTAGCTTTGCACTCATTGACCAAACCATAAGAATGAACTGGATTCCTTTCACGATGCCTTTTCGTAACTCAAGGCACACAATATTAGAAGACCCTCATAAAAGTCAGAGACTTTGCAGGTGGTCGGGGGGGATGTCTGCAAGGGGTGAAACTCTTTAATCCGCTCGTCTGTATTTCCAGCAAGAGCCTTTGAAGCTGAGCCCAGCGGCCTTTTGAAGGAAGATTTAAGCCTCCGCGAGCCCACTCGTTCCACCCATGTGGAGATGTCCTCCAGTGCCTCTTCAGCCACCCGGCCTTCGTTAGGCACAGCCGAGCCCATGTTTATTAATGAGCAGCCCACAGCCATGGTGGAAGCCCCTCGCCGTGCTAAGGTGAGAATAATTTCTTTAAGTCTTGAATAATAATTGCACTTTATTTCACAGGTTTGCTAATATTGATGCGATCTAGCATGCCCGGTGCTCTATCGTTGTTCGGCATGGCATAGGGTCCCTCTGACTCCATCGTGGGCTCATTAACAATATTCTGGCAGAGACGATAAGCTAGTGGAAAGCAGGTGGATTAATATTGAAAAAGTTTCTCCAGGCAAAAATCAGTGTGGAGCTGATGTCTTGGATATATAATAAAGGTCTTTTGTTCTTAGCGGCGGATGGTGAGGCTCGGGATGCAGCATGCGATCTCCCACAATGCCATCTGTCTCAAAAGAGAGCTAAAATATTTAGGAGAATGATGGTGACTTATTTAACAGGAAGGAAAAATGTTTTTGAATGTGCAGCCAAGAGGCAGAGTAATGGAGACCTACAGCTGATTATATTAAATCAGGGCTCCTATCATTTCTTGTTTGTTTTAGTTCTACGATCCCCTCCTATAATAAAATATGAAATGTGGCCAATTGGTACCTAACCCTCTCCATGATCCTGCACTCCACCTTGTCACTTCTTCCAGGTTGAATGACAGCCAGCATCATTCAGCCCGCTTCTTGTGTGCCCAGCCTTGCTCTGTGGAGGGAAAGGGAAGTCACCGATGCCCTGTGGGGGAGGAAGGGGGCTTATGTGTTCATTGGGGGTCTATGATGTCAAAGCGGGGACATTGGTGTTCACTGGGGGTCATTGTTATCAGTGGGGGTCATTGGTGTTAGTAAGGGACCTTGCTGTCAGTAAGGGTCATTGTTGTCAATGGGATCATTAGTGTTAGTGGGAGACATTGGCGTCAGTAGAGGACCTTGATGTCGGGGGACACTGTTAAGGTTGGGTCATTGGTGTCAGTGGGGGACATACAGTAGGTGTCAGTGGAGGACATTGGTGTCAGTGGTAGTGGAGGACATTTGTGTCAGTGGGGGACATTGATATTCAGGTTGGGTCATTGGTGATAGGTGTCAGTAGGGGAGAATGCTGTCAATGGGGGTTCACTGGTATCAATAGGTGTCATTGGAAAACACTAATGTTTGGTGGAGGTCATTGGTGTCAGTGGAGATTATTGGTGTCAGTGGGGTAAAATTGGTGTTCAGGTTGGGGCACTGGTGTCAGTGGGGTCATTGGTGTTAGCGGAAGACATTGGTTTCAGTGGAGGACATTGGTGTCAGTGGGAGACACTGGTGTTAAAGTTGGGTCATTGGTTTTCAGTGGGGGTCACTGGTGTCAGCGGAGGGCATTGGTGTCAGTGGGAGGTCATTGGTGTTAGTGGAGGACATTTGTGTCAGTGGGGGACATTGATGTTCAGATTGGGTCATTGATGATAGGTGTCAGTGGAGGACATTGATGACATTGGGGGTCACTGGTATCAATAGATGTCATTGGAAAACATTAATGTTCAGCGGGGGTCATTGGTGTCAGTGGGGAAATTGGTGTATTGCTTGGGTCATTGGTGTCAGCGGGGGACATTGTTGTCAGTGGGGGGGTCATTGGTTTCAGTGGGGTCCATTGGTGTCATTGGGGAACACTGGTATTCAATGGGGGTAATTGTTGTTAGTGGGGGATATTAGTGTTCATTGGGTGTCATTTGGGCCAAGGGGGGGGTATATTGGTGTCAGTGGGGGGGTCATTGTTATCAGCCCCAGGTCCAATCGCTGACAAACTCATTTAGACTTCACCTCCGCAACATCTCCAAAATACGTCCGTTCCTAACCTCGGAAACCACTAAGCAATTCATTCACTCCCTTATTATATCACGCCTCGACTACTGTAACTCCCTCCTCACTGGCCTACCTCACCGCAGGCTATCCCCACTTCAGTCTATCATGAATGCTGCTTCCAGACTCATCCACCTTACTAACTGTTCTGTATCAGCCACCCCTCTCTGCCAATCCCTCCACTGGCTTCCCATTGCCCAACGGATAAAATTCAAAATGCTAACACCGACGTATAAAGCCATCCACAACACTGCCCCAAATTACATCACCGATCTTGTCTCAAAATATCACCTAAACCGTACTCTCCGCTCCTCGCAAGACCTCCTACTCTCTAGCTCCCTTGTCTCCTCCTCCCATGCTCATCTCCAGGACTTCTCCAGGGCCTCCCCCATCCTCTGGAACTCCCTACCCCGATCTATCAGACTATCGCCTACTCTGCTCACTTTTAGGTGCACTCTGAAAACCTATCTCTGCAGGGAAGGCTATCCTGCCCTCAGCTAATACTAGAATCCTCTACTCTTCCAACCACTCCATCCCCCACAGTTATTACCTCTTGTACCACTATCCCCTCCCTCCTAGATTGTAAGCTCCAAGGAGCAGAGCCCTCTAATCCCTCTTGTATTGAATTGTTTTGTTACTGTACTGTCTCCCACCATAATGTAAAGTGCTGAGCAAACTGTCGGCGCTATATAAATCCTGTAATATAATAATAACCAGCAGGGATCATTGGTGTCAGTGGGGAACATTGGTGTACAGCTTGGGTCATTGGTGTCAGCGGTTGACATAGTATCAGTGGGGGACATTGTTGTCAGTGGGGGGTCATTGGTTTCAGTGGGGTTCATTGGTGGCATTGGGGAACACTGGTATTCAACGGGGGTAATTGTTGTTAGTGAGGGATATTAGTGTTCATTGGGTGTCATTTGTGCCAAGGATGGGGGGGTATATTGGTGTCAGTGGGGGGTCATTGTTATCAGCAGGGATCATTGGTGTCAGTGGGGAACATTGGTGTACAGTTGGATTCATAGATCTCACTGGGGGGGGGGCACTGGCATAGATCTCACTGGGGAACATGGCAGTACCCAACCAGCAGCAGGTCACAGTTCAGATCTGCAAGATTTTGTGATTTTGTTAAAATCCCGGGACAGTCCCGCAGAATCCGAGACTGCTCCGAGGTATTTGGTTAAAACCAGGGGCAGACTGACCATTTGGAAACTCGGGCACTACCCGAGGGCCCAGGGTCAGTAGGGGGCCCCATGAGATGCCCCTGGTACTTTTTTCATAGGCTTTTTTGAGTTTGGGCAAGGACACAGGGGCCCCATGATCCCCTATTGCCCGGGGGCCCCATGAGTTGTCAGTCCGCCCCTGGTTAAATCCACACCTGTGTTCTAAGGTGTCACATTTCTGGGGGCTTAAATCAGCACTGTGCTGCCCAGTTGTATGGCATGCAGCAGTATATATGGCATGCTCTTCTAGAATCTCATGAAAATTAGAAACAGTCCACAGAAATGTCTTTTCAGTCCCTGACATTGTGCTTCATTTGATGCTTTGCAGTCTGGGAAGAAGGGAGGGGAGGTGATGCCAACCCTGGATATGACCCTGTTTGACTGGACAGATTACGAAGATCTGAAGCCGGACACCTGGCCATCACCAAAAAAAGGTAATTAATGGGGGAGAGAGAGAGAAGAAAGAGAAACACGAGCTGTAATTACCTGTATACCACCAGTGATAGAAACTGCCTCCTCCTGTCTATTGCTTGCCATATACTGTAACAATGGATCTTCCTATTCAATTACACAGATTTTTAAAATATTTCAATCAAATCTAACAAATGAAAAGTTAGATGAAAGTTGAACTCTGCAAAAAGCAAGCTCTGTCCAAACAAAAAAAAAAATATGTTTTTCCTTGAAACTTGGTGTGCTTTGTGTAGTAATCCAGTGTGACTTCGGGGTTGATTTACTAAAACTGGAGAGCGCAAAATCTGGTGCAGGTCTGCATAGAAACCAATCAGCTTCCAGGTTTAACCACCCCAGTCACATCAGGCCTGACTTTGAAATTGTGCGACTTACAGTGAAGTTGGGTGAGATGCCAATTTCAGGTGCGATTTGCAAGACAACTGACACAGATGTCTATGCAAATCGCACCAAAAGTAGTACTTGTACTACTTTAGAAATTGGTTCGGCTCCGACCAACCGCACCGATTTGACGGCTCTAGTTGCGGACAATAGGGTGCGACTTGGCATACGATTTGCAGTTCGCATGGCATGCAAATCACATGCCAAGTCGTACCCAATGTGACCGGGGTGTTATTGTCAAAGCCTAATTGAGCAAGTGAGCTGAAATTAGAAGCTGATTGGCTACCATGCACAGCTGCACCAGATTTTGCACTCTTCAGTTTTAGTAAATCAACCCCTTTACCCCTGTGCCAGAGCTTCCTGTAATAAAGACCGGTCACTGATGCTCTCTCTCCTTGTGCAGGGTGACTGGTCTCCACCAAGTGCTTGGAGATAGAAAAAAGTGCCGCCTCCTTGCTCCCTGCGTTGTTGGATGGCTGATAGTTAAAGTGAATATTTATTGTGCAAATATTCCCAATGACTTTATTAAATCAGCCTCATCAACTCCAGATCTGGCAGCCAATCAGAGTTCAGGTTGCACTAGCCAGATCAGTGAGACTTGGTCCCTAATTGGTTAATGCTCAGTATGCCGTTGCCTGCCTATATATGCAATGCGTCATTTCTGACTGTTACCTTGTTTAACAGGTAAACAAAAAGAAAAGCTGAATGCCACTACATTGGCTGAGGAAGAGCCATGCGATCACCATCTGGACTGCCTCCCAGGTAAAGTGCACTCCTACATTGGTGTACATTGCTATAATACAGGGGTGTCAAACTGGTGGCCCTCCAGCTGTTGCAAAACTACAAGTCCCATCATGCCTCTGCCTTTGGGAGTCATGCTTGTAACTGTCAATCTTGCAATGACTGCTCATTTCTTTGTGAGTGGGCAAACATTCAAAATCAGCAGGGGATCAAACACTTATTTCCTTCACTGTATATACATGATTTTGCGCAGCCGTGCCGTCCTGTAGCAGTATGTCTGCTATAGGGCGGCAGGCAAGCAGTTAAGGAACTCTACTAGCAATTGTTGATCTGTAAACTGACTACATGATTTAAATCCAAAGCAATTTTATAAAAAAACGATTCTTTCAGAGTTGTCAGGGGCATATGGAACCTGTGTGTGACTGGAGCTTTCTCTAGGCATGTTGTAGCTAAACAAGACACATGTAGCACTACCCTCTTGGGGGTTGCTAAGGATTTGGATCCCCTTATAGTCCTGCTCAGCCAGTAAATCTGCATTATCCACACAAGTTTGATGCAGAGTCAGAAATCAGTCCTTGAGCTTTGTTTTTCAGGTGTATTAAGGGAATTTAGAACTAAGATAGGGTAAGGGGGAGGGGGGGGGGTATAGGATGCCCAATGAATTAACAACTAAGGACAATCTTCCTGGATCTATTTAGGAGATCTCAGAGATGCCCCATGAGATGCCCCTGGTACCTTATTCATAGGCTTTTTTGAGTTTAGGCAAGGACACAGGGGCCCCATGATCCACTATTGCCCGGGGGCCCCATGAGTTGTCAGTCCCCCCCTGTCTCCTGCTGTCAGAATACAAAAGCTCCGCAGAAGGGATTGCCCCATTAACACTTATAAAGTGTTGATGGGGAAATCTGGTGATTTTCTTACTTTCAACCTGTGGTTGAAGGAAAGAAAATTGCATAATCTACAGGAAGCCTCATGGTAAAGGACTGATTGTGATTTTTTTTTTCACTTCAGTTTAAAGTTTACATTCTGCTGCTGATGTCAGTTTCAGTTTCTTGATGTCACATTTTTGAAGGATCTGGAAGGCAGTTCTGGAAATGGGTTGGAAGGTTCCTCCATGTATCTCTCTGCTGGTGCCACCTATCTCACTTCCCATGTCTACAAGCCCTAAGGCTCCATGCACACGGGGCATTTTAACCACTTCAATACCGGGCACTTCTACCCCCTTCCTGCCCAGGCCAATTATCAGCTTTCAGAGCTGTTGCACTTTGACAATTGCACGGTCATGCAACACTATACCCATAAGACATTTTTATCATTTTTTTTCAAACAAATAGAGCTTTCTTTTGGCGGTATTTAATCACCACTGAGGTTTTTTTTTTCTTGATAAATAAAACACCTGAAACTTTTGAAAAAAATGCATTTTTCTTTGTTTCTGTTATAAAAGTTTGCAAATAAATAACATTTCTTCATAAATTTAGGTCAACATGTATTTTGCTACATTTCTTTGGTGAAAATAATAATAATAATTGAATTTGTATTTTTTTTCAAATGTTTCTATTATTATTTTTATTTTTTTATTATTTTTTTTTACTATTTTATTTTTCAGCACACTGTGACCAAAGCAATACAATGTTACCATAGTAACATTGAACTACTCTGGGCAAGTGATCAGGATTTTTTTTTTACACATTATGATTGCTAATGTCAATGTATTTCATTGATATTTGCAATCATTGTTACTGAATGAAACTGATTCATTCAGTCTTTTTTTGTGATTAGCTGTGATTGGGCAAAGCTGATCACATGATACAGATGGGCTGTGATTGGCCCTGTCTATATCATGTGACTGCCTTGACCAGTCACAGCTAACAACATAATTGTATACAATGGATTGCATGAAGGGAAGCCATCCATTGTATATAATTGTCATGTGATCTGCTGTGATTAGTCATTTGACGCCCAGTCACAACGCCGAGTGTCCTGCCCCGCCGTCAATCTGCTATAGGCCAGGCGGGAAGGTGTTAATAACGCTGGTAACATTAGCTGTGTAAAGTCATGATAAAAACGTGAGTTTTTCATCATTTTTTAGCCTTTTTGCATTAGTGTTTAGCTGCGTTTTTTAGTCTTTTTTTTACCAAAAAAAATTTTTTTTTTTGCTCAAAAAAGTCCCAAAATGCCAGTTTGCCGTGATTTACCGTGTCTTGCTGCATTTTTCAGCATTAGAACCTTTACAGCTAAAAAACTCTAGAAACCCACTAGTTCTGGATTTTTTCCAACCAAAAAACACCCCTTCCAAAAAACGCTGATTACAGTCTATGTGTGCATGAACACATAGGATAACATGCTGGGGGTTTACTGGCTGTAGAAAAAATATCAAAAGCCAAAAACAGCCGCTGTAAAAACGTCCATTGTGCACTATTCTAGCAATGTACTCGGAAATATTGTTAAAAATTTCCAAAATGTTCTGAACAATTATCGGTCACATTGATCTGCCACTAATGGGTTCAACTGATTTTCAGATTTGGGTCAAATAATTGGAACTGCAGTCAAATTGGGCAACTTCAACACTATCCCAGAGATGTCTTCTATTGATTTCTGTACCATTTCCAGCAATATTTCTCAGATTCTTGTTGTTGAGAGCTGATGGGAACCTTCAACCTTAGAGTACAATTACCAAGTGTACGGCAAGAGTAAAGCTGGTCATACACAGTTAGATTTTCGTTTGAACCTTTATGGAAAAAAATGTTCTTTGGAATATTCTTTCTCGAGACCTGCTATTGGAAAGGAATCCCAGATGTATTAACCACCTGCCTACTGGGCATTTTTACTCCCTTCCAGCCCAGGTCAATTTTCAGCTTGTAGCACTGTCGCACTGTGAATGACAATTGCGCGGTCATGCAACACTAAACATATGACATTTTTATCATTTTTTTCACACAACAAGAGTTTTCTTTTGGTGGTATTTAATCACCACTGGGTGTTTTATTTTTTACACTATCAATGAAAAAAGAGCGAACATTTTGAAAAAAAAATTTTTTTTGGTTTCTGTTATACAATTTTGCAAACAGGTCATTTTTCTCCTTCACTGATGTGCGTTAATGAGGCTGCACTGATAGGCAGCGCTGATGGGCACTGATATAACAATAAAAGTGCAGCGCTAAATATATGAATAGATATAACCACCTAAAGCTAAAAATAATAAACTTTATAGGTGCACCAGATAAAATGTCCAATTATATAATATAAGTTCAATTATTGGTGGAGAGGTATAATCAAGGTAGTGACTCTAGGTGATGACTATAGTAATCCCGGTAGGCATACGTTTCAGTGATGTGCAAAGAATAATAAAATTGCGCACTCACCAGATGCGCAATTTATATGCGCAATAATCTCATCAAGTATACCAGAGGTTCCCTCTTATCCTGGAAAAGATGACGCATGGAATATGTACAAATAACAATAGGGTAAGTAAGCGCAAAATGAAATGGGAAAAGCCACAACACAGCAGCTGGCATACAAGGTAAATCTCAACACCTTGAAACTAAAAATCACATACAAACAGGGTATGCAGCGCTAGACAGAAAATATAAAGAAAACTAAGTTCCCAATAGTTCCGTATAGATGAAATGATGATGCTAGTAACCTGTTCAGGTTCCAGATACGGTAATTAAACCAAATCAGTTAGAGTGAAAAAATGTTCATAACAGCAAGGCATCAGTATGCAATCCTGAAGAAACCAACAAAATTATGCGCTTACCACAAGGGCATACAAACAAGGCGTTGTATGCATATACTCTGGTGTAACATCAGTGGGCAGAAGAGCCTGGTTCACACTGCAGACAACATCCGGTTACTAGGAGGAGGCTCAGGAGATGTCAGCACACACTCTGGGATCCCATCCAGCTCATTTGATAGGTCCAACGGCGTCCAGCCTCACAGAATATACTTCTCCTATGGTGGTCCACCTTTCATGACTCGCAAATGAATGAGTCATAAAGCAAAAAATGGTATGATGGTGAAGTATGTCTTTATTAGAAATTTCCAAAAGAAGGTAAAAAACTCACATATGCAAATACAGCGAAGCTTGAAAGAGCCAGGTCAGATGTCAACCTCCCTGGTGATCTAGGGCTCCCTGGTGTATAATGGCGTCAGCTGGGCGAGTCCCCTAACATGTTTCGAGCTGAACACGCTCGTTATCAAAGGGGTGACTCATGACCCAGGACGCCTGCTAAAATAAACGTGATCGCGCATGCGCATTCAGTGCCGCGCGTCACTACGAGCCAGCGCGCATGACGTCACCCGCCAACCACGACGGCACCTAATGCGCATGCGCGGGAACGCCATCCGCTGTGTTTAAAAAGAACTATCACAGCCCCATTCACTAATATAGAGCTGGGAGACAAACAGAAGTTCATTGGGTAAATACATCATGTTAACCCCATACAACCCCAAGAGCTCCATATTGTTGTAGCCCATATGATCATTATATATAGGATACCCTGCATTGCTCAACTCAATTATAAGTAAATAAAACAATGTATGTACATGAAATTAATAATGCAGCATGATCAACTAACAATAACCGTGCACAACTTATTACTAGTACAAATACGGAAAATTCATAGGTAGATAAAAACAACAATATGTACAATGATTATATGTACCGTAAAATTATAGAAATTCACATGTCCCTTAAGATCACATAAAATATTGCATAAAATCTAAAGGGACCTAAATCTGATGAGATATAAAAATTTATAAAAACTAAAAATAAACCAACCCCTTCTTATTTAAAACCAAAAGTGTGGCACATAAGAATAAATCAATATTAGCATGTCAATATATTAAAAATACATTTAAAATTATATAGAACACACTGAAAGATGGAACTCTATATTAATAAAACCCCAATTTTTAAATATAGTGGATAATCAAAAAGAGTTTATAAATAATACAGTTAGCTATTGTCAATGAAACAGTTGATGTCTAATTCCACATTGAGGCCCTGCGGTTGCAAAGATCTAAGTTCCACTATCCATTTAGTCTCGAGTTGAGACACCGCTCTCCGCTTATGCCCACCCCTCCAACGTTGCGCAATCCTATCAATTGCAGTGAATCTCAAAGTTGAGGGATCCATAGCATGGTGGTCTCTAAAATGTTTAGACAATGAATGGTCTTTGAATCCTTTTTTAATATTGTTATAATGCTCTCTAAGACGATCCCTCAAACGCCTCGTTGTTCTACCTACATATTGGTAATTGCAAGAGCATTGTAGGAGATACACCGTATGTGTTGTATTACATGTGATCATTGGGTTTATTGTATATTTCTTTCCAGTGACACTAGATTCAAAATCCTTCACTCTAGTTTTGTATATACCATTAAACCTGCAGGCAACACACCTATTGCAAGGATAGAAACCCTTCAGCCCAAATGCTGAGGACATGCTCGTAGGTGGGTCCACAACATTAGGGGCTATAGAGAGACTGAGTGGGGGTGCTTTTCTAAACGTAATTTCAGGCTGCTCTGGAAGAGCTTCCCCCAATACTGGATCACCTTTCAGGATAGGCCAATTTTTTCTAATGATCTTAGAGACCTCCTTATACTGAATCGAAAAGTTCGTAATAAAAGGGCAAAATTTCTCAGGTCTCACCGTTTTTGCCATAGTGAGCAGCCCTGTCCTGTCAAGAAGCCCTACTTCCTGAATAATCCGATCCAGATTTTTTGAATCATATCCTTTTTCAGTGAATCTAGTTCTAAGCACTCCCGCCTGATCACGATAATCCGATAGGTTAGTACAGTTCCTTCTAAGTCTCAAAAACTGGCCCCTTGGAATATTATTCATTTGCATGGAATATGTAGACTCTTCCCTGGGGTTAGGTAGTAGGATGGCGTCTTAGGAGTCTCCTTAGTAAGTAGGTTGCGGTAGGAGTCAGTGATGGATCACTTTCCTCTGGGCCTTGGGATCTTTTGATGGCCACTGATAGTCTGCACTGATAAGGCAGCACTGGTGGGTATTGATGAGGAGGTACTGATGATGCTGCACTGATATGCAACACTGATGGGCACTGATAGGTGGCAATGATGGGCACTGATAGGAGGCACTAATAGGTAGCACTGACTGCCGGTACTGACTGGCAGCATTGACTGATGCCACTGACTGGCGGCACTAATAGGTGTCACTGACGGGCACAGATTGGTGGCACTGCTGAGCAGCACTGTTGGACACTGATGGGCAGCACTGTTGGGAAACTGCTGGGCAGCACTGCTGGACACTGCTGGGCAGCACTGATGGGCAACACTGTTGGGCACTTTTGGAGCTGCACTGATAATCGGGGTACTGATTATCAGTGCAGATGTCTGCTTTGACAGTTGCCGGTAACCGGCAGTACCTTCCTCACGCTGTGACAGTTTGAGGAAAGTACTGCCAATAACCGGCAAGTGTATTTTCATAGTGGTCAACTGTGTTTGGACACAGCTGATCACGTGGCAAAATGCCGCTCTGATTGGCCTTTTACCATGTCATGTGATCAGCTGTGTCAGCTGGGAGGACGTCATGATGCCCTCCCAGAACTGGACTACCACTCAGTAGCCATCATTCGGCTGTGATTAAACAGATTTCATAACAATTCGTGCAATCTTTTTTTTTTCAACAGGAAAATCACATTCCCAGTAATTATTTTGCTCCTTTAAATTTTCTCACCACTACAGTGAAAAATGATCATCAAATTTACCCCAGTAACCATTGAACAAATGTTTAAAAAATGTACATTTCTGCCAATGTATGGCCTATGTAAAGTGGTTTGAAAACTGGCCTCAGGTGATAGGGAGGAAACAAATCATCCCAGTTTTCTCTTCTCTAAATACAATCAAAGTGCTGAATTTATAAAGCTTGTTTGAGTTTCCAGAAAGCAGGGGGCAGAGAGCTGAAATTACACACTGCAGAGCTCAGTGAGGAGAGCTCTGAGAGCTGATTGGAGGGAAGGGACATACCTTACACAAAGCACACAAGAACAGAGCTGAGTGTGTCAATCACAGCCTGTGTGCTGGAGCTCCTTCCCCTGTCACCTTTTTACTTCTTGGTGTCAGGAAAACATGTCAGAAATGACTCCTCTGCTGATAGAGTGATAATGCAGCAGACAGAAATGACACTTAGTGCTCCTAATTGAAACAAGTACACACTATAAACAGATATGCTTTGTTCATATCCCACGTCTGAAGTTTACAACCACTTTAAGTCATTGCAGAGTGAACTGTCCGTGCTCCCAGTCTGTGCTGTAATACATACATTATACTGACAGTGTTTGTCATCGTTTTATTTTTCAGGATCGTGCTGTGACTTGCGGGAACACATCTGCAAACCGCACAACCGCGGCCTGAACAACAAGTGCTACGACGACTGCATGTGTACGGAAGGTAAGCCAGGCGCCCCAGGGTCACCTTAGTCACATTTTTCGGTTTAATTTCTTCCATTTCAATAAATCACCTTTCTTTTCCACTTTTCATAGTTCTTCATTGTGTGGTGTCCTTGCCCCGCCCACTTCTCCCATTTTCAGTGGATGTCACTGTACAGAATCAACATTATAACTGGACTGTAACTGCCTGGTGTGCACAGTGCAGCTCATTACAGCCTCCAGCCTTTCTTCTAAGTACAATTTATATGTGTGTATGGTAGTATGGGAAGTACCCGGGGGGGGGGGGGTTGTATAGGGGGGCAGGCAGGGTACAAAATCATGCAGTGCAGAAACGCTTACAATGATTTTAGTGGGACTTTTAAGCTCTCCAAACACATTGCAGTCTGCCTGTACAATCTCTTTTAGGCCCTGGCCACATTGCATGATTTATGAGATTTATAAGAAGATTGACCATCTTGATTTGGAATTGCAGGCAGAAATGCATTGATTTCATCCATGATTCCAAAGATCTGCATTTGAATGCTATTATTCTTAAAGTGTTACTAAACCCCCAACAGTACAATCAGTCTGTATATGCAGTAAAGCATGCTTGTTATACTCACTGTGGAACCTAAGGGGTTAATCCTCTGCATTGTGTAAAAAGGCTGTTTGATCCTGACTTCTCTGATCCTCCCCTTCTTCTACTGTCCCCACTCCATCTGCTGATAGTACCGAGCTCTAGGAGTCACTCTGCACATGTTCAGTTTAGTGTGTATTTTCACTTTGGGCGGGTACATGTGATCAGCACAGGGCCAATCAGCGCCGTCCAAATAGAGGGTCAGGGGTTCTGCAGCCTCATAGGTCAGTCATACCAGAAAGAGAACTCCTCCTGCAAGCTTTAACCAGTGCTCAGCTGGACACAGATAGAAGTCAAAAGACTGCTATATACTGCTGATGAGAAAAGGTATTTAGCAGTTTATATTTAATAAAATAATTGCATTTCCATGTTGTGTGTACTGTGGGAGACCAGATATAGTGAATGCAGGGTCCAGGGAGACCAGATATAGTGAGTGCAGGGTCCGGGGAGACCAGATATAGTGAATGCAGGGTCCGGGGAGACCAGATATAGTGAATGCAGGGTCCGGGGAGACCAGATATAGTGAATGCAGGGTCCTGGGAGACCAGATATAGTGAATGCAGGGTCCTGGGAGACCAGATATAGTGAATGCAGGGTCCTGGGAGACCGGATATAGTGAATGCAGGGTCCTGGGAGACCGGATATAGTGAATGCAGGGTCCGGGGAGACCGGATATAGTGAATGTAGGGTCCGGGGAGACCAGATATAGTGAATGCAGGGTCCGGGGAGACCAGATATAGTGAATGCAGGGTGCGGGGAGACCGGATATAGTGAATGCAGGGTCCTGGGAGACCAGATATAGTGAATGCAGGGTCCGGGGAGACCAGATATAGTGAATGCAGGGTCCGAGGAGACCAGATATAGTGAATGCAGGGTCCGGGGAGACCAGATATAGTGAATGCAGGGTCCGGGGAGACCAGATATAGTGAATGCAGGGTCCGAGGAGACCAGATATAGTGAATGCAGGGTCCGGGGAGACCAGATATAGTGACTGCAGGGTCCGGGGTTTAGTAACATTTTAGTGGCACATTGTCACATGGCAATTGTTTCCCAAAAAGGAACAGGAGCTTCTTTTGGGAGACAAACGTGCATAAGGCAACCCATTGAGCTGCATGGGATGCCCTATGCACGACATGAAAAATTGCATGAAAATCATGCCACAGAAATCACCAGACATTCCACTACACAATTTTGGAACGGGCCATAGATCTTCCAATGTAATGTGAGGGCCTGCCTCATTGGTAGCTCATCATTTTACATAATTTTGGTAAATCAAAAGTTGATTGTACAAATATTATGTGGTCAGATTGTAACATGCATGGTGACCCTAATGATGCAAGTGAGTACAGACCGTTTAAGATAAAATATATATTTCATTAATATATAACTAGTAATAATAATATATATGTCAGTACATATAGAGTTTCAATGATTTTGTTTAGACTTTTTATATCCACTGTACTTATATAGCACCGTCAATTTACACAGTGCTTTTATATATATATATATTGTATATTCACATCAGTCCCTAACCCTCAAGGGGCGTACAATCTAAGGTCCCTAACTCACATTCATACATACACATACTAGGGACAATTTAGACAGGAGCCAATTAACCTACCAGCATGTCTTTGGAGTGTGGGAGGAAACCCACACAGGCACAGGGAGAACATGCAAACTCCAGGCAGGTGGTGCCATGGTTGGGATTTGAACCAACGACCCAAGTACTGCCAGGTGGAAGTGCGAACCACTTAGCCACTGTGTCCCCCAGTGCTTGCCTCTCTCCATGTTGTAGGGTGCTTTTTGATGCATTTTCCCCTCCATCTCCTAGAAAGCAAAATTGTGAAAGATTCTTCTCTTCTTCCACCTCTGCAATGTTACATTAACAATTTATCGCAAACCAATTTTTTTTTCTTCCCTGCGTGTGTCACATTGTAACATAGAAAGGGGAATAAAACTCTCCTGAAATAAAATGTATAACTTTCACTTTGAGTGTTTGTCATTCCACTACGTTACATAAAAGTCACACTAATGTGCTATCATTTTAATTGGCAGACTTTGTTGATTAAATTTTAGATCAAATACACGGGCAAGTGTCCGCAAATAAGGTAAATGTTACGATGGCGAAAAAAAAATTACAGAATTTAAAAAAAGATTTTACTATTTATTTCCAATATTGCCCAAGTAAATAAAAAATTATGCGTATTTAAATTGGCTACCAAATGAAAGCCCTGTCTGTCCTAAAAAAAAAAAAAAAAAGAAAAGATCTATAATACTTTAGGTTACGCTAAAAGGTATATTGTGTATAAATGAGGATAAATGACAAAATGCTTTGACTCAAGCAAGTAAAAATAAGGACACTTCTGCTTTGTGAATTGAACCTTCTAGTGCTGAAATAGTCCATGTCGATGTTAGTGACTTGCATCATCTCTGGGACAGTTTCCAAACACGCGGTAATGTGGTCGGTTCCTACACGTGTGTATTGTGTCAGGACACATTTCCCAATAACAGAAGCTGTTTCCACATAGATCATTATGGCAACGTGTCTCAAGTCAGCAGTGAATGACAGCGACCCTTATTTATTAAAGGGGCTCTCCCCTTCATCAAGAACAAAGTGGACATCTCCACTTGTTGGGGTGCCTTCATCATTTGAAGATGTGCCAATCAGGAGAGCTGTCTCCTGCATGGTGTTTGTGGGAGAGTGCAGAACTTGTATTGAAGAGAAGGTTCAACGATACAGACAACCCAGTAGGAAGGCACCCGACTGGCACAGGATGTCTGGCCAATATAGAACTGAGCAGGTCTGGAGCGTGCTGACAGCGTCTGTTCCAAAGGGCACAATGAGGTCTGGTTGATCTGCACCCAAGCGGGAGGATTCCAGGAAGGATGGTGTGTCCCGAGTCTGTCCCTACTCATCTGGAACCTCTTCCTACCACTAGTCCCTTTCCCTGACAGACGGGTGACCTGTCTCTAACCTATCCACTCACAAAATGCAAGCCAAGCCTGGGAGCCAAGGTTTTTAATAGACTCTGCCTGACCCAAGATGGCCACCAAAGTCACATGGGGCAACAGCAAACAACTGGATTGATTCCCCAGTGACCCAGGAAACAGTTTCCTCCTAATTTCCTCTCCTCCTGTGCTGTGGTTGAGCACCACCTGCTTTGAAGGAAGGAGACTGCACCTGCCTACGTGTTGGTTATATACTCCCTTCAATAAATATGACTTACATGATCAAGATTGTTTGTTCTACCTGTTATTATATTGAGGTTCGTCCCTCCTAAATCTACTTGTAGCACTATCTACAATTACTTCCGTTGAATTTCCTTCTCACCTGACATTCAGTTTCCTATCAGTACACTATAGTATAAATTGATCCGCCTGGTCTCTTCAACAACCAGATGACTGTCTGTTATGCCTTAAAGTGTTACTAAACCCACAACAGTAAAATCAGTCTGTATATGCAGTAAAGCATGCTTGTTATACTCACTGAGGAACCTAAGGGGTTAATCCTCTGCATTGGGTAAAAACGCTGTTTGATCCTGTCTTCTCTGATCCTCCCCTTCTTTCCGTGTCCCCTCTTATCTCCTGATAAGACATATGGTGTGGAGTCACTCTGCACATGCTCAGTTTGGTGTGTATTGCTATAGTTTTTTTTTTTTTTCTTGAGAGGGTGCATGTGATCAGCACAGGGCTAATCAGCACTGTCCAGACAGAGGTCAGGATCCTGCATCCTCCTAAAGCAAATGAAAACTCCTTTTAGAAGCTTTAACCAGTGCTCTGCTGGACACTGATAGAAGTCACAAGACTGATAAATACTGCTGATGAGAAAAGGTATTTAGCAGTTTATATTTACTAAAATAATTGCATTTCCATGTTCTGTGTACTGTGGGAGACCAGATATAGTGAATGCAGGTTCCAGGGAGACCAGATATAGTGAATGCAGGGTACGGGGAGAGCAGATATAGTGAATACAGGGTACGGGGAGAGCAGATATAGTGAATGCAGGGTCCTGGGAGACCAGATATAGTGAATGCAGGTTCCGGGGAGACCAGATATAGTGAATGCAGGCTCCGGGGAGACCAGATATAGTGAATGCAGGCTCCGGGGAGACCAGATATAGTGAATGCAGGCTCCGGGGAGACCAGATATAGTGAATGCAGGGTCCAGGGAGACCAGATATAGTGAATGCAGGGTCCTGGGAGACCAGATATAGTGAATGCAGGGTCCGGGGAGACCAGATATAGTGAATGCAGGGTCCGGGGAGACCAGATATAGTGAATGCCGGGTCCGGGGAGACCAGATATAGTGAATGCAGGGTCCTGGGAGACCAGATATAGTGAATGCAGGGTCCTGAGAGACCAGATATAGGGAATGCAGGGTCCTGGGAGACCAGATATAGTGAATGCAGGGTCCGGGGAGACCAGATATAGTGAATGTAGGGTCCGGGGAGACCAGATATAGTGAATGCAGGGTCCTGGGTTTAGTAACACTTTAAGCTGGCCATGCATGGGTAATTTTTTTTTTTTCATTCAACCAGCGTGTTGAACAAACAAAACTGACCCGATTCCCCCATCCACACATTCAATAAGGATGGGGGAATCCTCCGTGATGTGTCATTGTATTCTGATATCAAGAAGGCTCCCCCAGAATGCTCAGATCAGCTCTGCAGTCTTTTGCCTGTGGCGCTCATAGAGCGAACATATACCAACAAAGCAGCTAAACAGAAGTCGATTGGTAGAACCACAGTGCCAACACATAAATCGAAATTCATCCAGTCCCTGCTGAACCAGCTGAATTTTGATCCATGTATGGCCAGCGGGGGCGGACTGACCATTTGGAAACTCAGGCACTGCCCGAGGGCCCGGGGTCAGTAGCGGGCCCCATGAGATGCCCCTGGTACCTTTTTCATAGGCTTTTTTGAGTTTGGGCAAGGACACAGGGTCCCCATGATCCCCTATTTCCCGGGGGCCCCATGAATTGTCAGTCTGCCCCTGATGGCCAGCATTCGTAGATTTCTACCATCTCTATTAGAAGAGCTATGAAAATTAAACATGTATGCTCATTGGAATTGTACCTGTTTATACTAGGAGCAGATTCTGCTGTCATTGCTCTTATCTTGGAATAATGTAAATGGTTGGCTGGGAAAATCCATATTGGAATATTGATCCCTCAACAGAGATCAGTCAGACAGGAGGGTCTGCAGGGGGTGACAGTCCAGTCGTTTCCATTTCTGATCATCAATAGACGATAACTGTCTCTTGTCTATGGTCAGTTACCCCGGGTTCACACCTAGCATTTTCCGCTGCATTTTGCAGAAATGCAGTACAGTCCATTTAACATGATTTCCTATGGGACATGTTCACATCTCCTCGTTTTCACCTGGTGCTTTTTTTTGAAAGGGTCAGGGACTTCTTTAATCGCAAAAAGTTGCGTTTTTTGGTTCTATAGACTTCAATGTAAATGCTGCAGAAAAGCATGTTGTACATTTTTTAAGCGGTTTTGCCACTTTTTTTATGTGTTTTTGATGCATTTTAAATCTGCCTAGCAACAAGAAAAAAAACCTGAAAAAAACCCGCAAAACACAGCAAAAACGCAGGTGCAAAAAGCAACGCAAAACTCAAACTGCATAGGTGTGAATCTAGCCTTAACCAGATCTGCACACTGTGCACCCATCACATACAGAAGAGGCTTTCTAAGTGCTGTGACCAGCATGTGATGATTACTCAAGTGTTTTTCCTCCTAGTAATATACAGGCGTGCCAAAATTGTGTCTGCCTGACCCAATCACATGAGTGGCAATGACGATGGATGAAAAATATAAGGGTTTTCTAAGAATTCTTGTCTAACAGGAAAGTAACATATTGCTTTAAGGGCCCATTCACATGGTGGGGGGGGAGGGGGAGAGTGGCGTTAAAAGCAGGCAGTTAAGCAGCGGTTTTACTGCTCCCCCAAACTGTCCACCTAAACACAAATATGCAGCTGCTTAGGGCAGTCATGATGCTACAGCTAATATTAAACGCCATGTTACATTCAGTGGGCAGTACTGCCGCCAAATGCAACCTATTCAAGTGAATGGAGCCCCTCTACAACCATCCTGCCACCATTTTGGCAAAGTGGGTCAGCATTTTGAAGGGTACAGTTGATGGCAAGCGAATGACCTTTAAAGTGATGGTAAAGGTTAAAAGAGAAATATGTTTTTTTTTCTCTAGAAATCATGCTTACAGTTGTGTTCAAAATAAAAGCAGTCAGAGATCACTAACCTGATCAATCACTGTTTTTGGTAGAAATGATATTTCTACATGGCAAATAATTTACTAGCAGGTGTAGTAGAGTAATAGAAATCCAACAGACCCAACAATCATGACATGCATGCTGCTGATTCTGTGTAATCGAATCACTCATTGAAAGGGGCATGTTCAAAATAATAGCAGTGTGGAGTTCTATTAGTGAGGTCATTCATTCTTTGAAAAACAGGTGGCAATTATTGCCCTTATTTAAGGAAGGAAGGCAGCAAATGTTGTACATACTGGTTACAGTGCATTTCTCTCTGAAATTCTGAGGAAAATGGGTCGTTCCAGACATTGTTCAGAAGAACAGCATACCTTGATTAAAAAGTTGATTGGAGAGGGTAAAACATATAATGAAGTGCAGAAAATGATAGGCTGCTCAGCTAAAATTATCGCAAATGCTTTAAAATGGCAACCAAAACCTGAAAGACGTGGAAGAAAGCGAAAAACTACCATTCGAATGGATAGAATAGCCAAAATGGCGCGGACTCAGCCAACAATCAGCTCCAGGAAGATGAAAGAAGGTGTGACGTTCCCTGTGAGTACTGTTACAATTAGAAGACGCCTATGTGAAGCCAAGCTATCTGCAAGAAGCCCCCGCAAAGTCCCACTGTTGGAAAAAAGACATGTGCTGAAGAGGTTACAATTTGCCAAAGAGCACATTGACTGGCCTAAAGAGAAATGGCGCAACATTTTGTGCACTGATGAAAGTAAGATTGTTCTTTTTGGGTCTAGTGGCCGGAGACAGTTTGTCAGACGACCCCCAAACACTGAATTCAAGCCACAGTACACTGTGAAGACAGTGAAGCATGGTGGTGCAAGCATCATGATATGGGGATGTTTCTCATACTACGGTGTTGGGCCTATTTATCACATACCAGGGATCATGGATCAGTTTGAATACATCAGAATACTTGAAGAGGTCATGCTGCCTTATGCTGAAGAGGAAATGCCCTTGAAATGGGTGTTCCAACAAGACAACGACCCCAAACACCAGTAAACGTGCAACATCTTGATTCCAGACCAACAACATTGACGTTATGGAGTGGCCAGCCCAATCCCCGGATCTTAATCCAATAGAAAACTTGTGGGGTGACATCAAAAATGCAGCTTCTGGGGCAAAACCAAGAAATAGAGAAGAACTGTGGAATGGAGTCCAATCATCCTGGGCTGGAATACCTGTTCACAGGGGCCAGAAGTTGGGTGACTCCATGCAACACAGATGTACAGCAGTTCTCAGAAACAGTGCGACTACAACCAAATATTCATTAAGTGATTCAAAGGAAAGCAAAATCTTCAAACATTTTTCAGTTTATATAGTGAATGTTTGAGTTTGTAAAGAAGAATACAAACACTGCTATTTTTTTGAACAGTCTAATATTCACTTTTCTTCAATTTTTTTAGAGGAACAACACAAATTTGATAAATTTTTCTCCATGTTTTGATTTGGAATAGAATGTGTCGTGTTCCCAATGCATTTGTGTGTGTGGAGATAAAAGCTATTAGAAGGATTTTGAGCTTTATTTACTTTTTTCAACACACTGCTATTATTTTGAACACAACTGTACCTTGGTTGATGCAGCATCGGACCTGTTCCCTGGCAGCTCTAAGGCTGTGAACTGAGTGATCAAAGACCGCTGATTGCTCAGTTCTCAATGCCCCGTGACTGTCAGTCACTGCTCTCTGCTCTGTCCCAAACCACCCCCCCGGTGCTGGGCTATGGAGGGGCAGGAGTGGCCGGCTCAGGCTCTCAGCAGATCGCTGAGAGGCTAAGGCAAATTCTAGTCCATGCTCCTAGGTGGATCCCGACCATATTGTCAGGATATTTCCCCAGCCCGGATCAGCTTTTTTTAATTTAATTAATAATAAAATGATGGTATACTTACCTGCCCTGTGCAATAGTATTGCAAAGAGCAGTCCCGAACCACCTTCTCTGTAGTCCCCAGTCTGCTCTTCCTTCCTGAGGGTGCCTCTTAGCACCTGGCTTGCTTGTGGGCACACTCTCAAGCTGGGCTTTGTGCGTCCATAGACACACACAGTGCTGGTAAGCTGTGCCTCCTGCTCTTTCCTCACAGGGGTTTGACGGACAGCAGCGGGAGCCTATGGCTCGTCCTACCCTCAGTGTCTCCTGTGAGAAAAGGTAGTGAGGAGAGAAGGGCTGCAGGTGAGGACAGCGCTGGATTGGTTAAAGGAGCCAGGTAAGTGTTTAGGGTAGGTAGTGGAGCATTTAGGTAAACAAACATTTTGACTTTGGAACCACTTTAAAGAGGTACTTCATTTGCCTTTTGTATTAGCCCCACCCCCTTTCCAGTGCTGCCATCTTTACTATTCTTCTGCATATGCAGATGTGCTGAAAGGGCTCTGCCCAGCCACTGAATCCCGACAGAGCCTTGGGGAAAATCTGCACATGGTAGTTTACATGCATGCGCAGATATGGCACTTCCATGCATGTTCCATTGTTGTGCATGCGCAAGAACCCCATGCATGCGCAGATGTGCCGCAAAGCTCTGCTGGGACCCAAAACCTTGTGGTACATTTGCGCACCAACTCCACAATGTTGAACAATATGCCATATATGCACACATGGCTAGCATTATGCAGCTCAGCTTTAAAGGGGAACTTCAACCCCACATCCTCCTCACCCCACCCTGGGGGTAATATTGATTTTAACCCTACCTTGTCGGCTAGGTTGAACTACAGCATGTTCCCAATCTCTGACCAGGGGCGGACTGACAACTCATGGGGCCCCCGGGCAATAGGGGATCATGGGGCCCCTATGTCCTTGCCCAAACTCAAAAAAGCCTATGAAAAAAGGTACCAGGGGCATCTCATGGGGCCCCCTACTGACCCCGGGCCCTTGGGCAGTGCCCGAGTTTCCAAATGGTCAGTCCACCCCTGTCTCTGACAGTCTCCTTCAGCATGCCCATAGTCTCTAAACATCTCTGACCAGCTTCCCTGTCCCTGCTGAAGAAAAGAATCCCTACAATATGATTCTGCCACCACCATGTTTCATGGTGGGGATGGTGTATTCAGTATGATGTGATGTTAGTTTTCCACCATACATATCATTTTCCTTTTAGGCCAAAAAGTTCAATTTGACCAGAGCACCTTCTTCCACATGTTTGCTGTGTCCCCAATAGTCTCTGACCATCTCCTGACCATCTCCTGTAGCATGCCCATAGTCTCTGACCATCTCGTGCTGCATGCCCATAGTTTCTGACCATCTCGTGCAGCATGTCCATAGTCTCTGACCATCTCGTGCAGCATGCCCATAGTCTCTGACCATCTCATGCAGCATGCCCATAGTTTCTGACCATCTCGTGCAGCATGCCCATAGTCTCTGACCATCTCGTGCAGCATGCCCATAGTCTCTGACCATCTCGTGCAGCATGCCCATAGTTTCTGACCATCTCGTGCAGCATGCCCATAGTCTCTGACCATCTCCTGCAACATGCCCATAGTCTCTGACCATCTCCTGCAGCATGCCCATAGTCTCTGACCATCTCCATCTCAGGCAGCATGTTCCCAGTCTCTGACCATCTCCTGCACCATCTTTACAATCTTTAATCATCTCCCGCAGCATGCCCTTGGTCTTTGATCATCTCTTTTTCCATGTCTGCAGTCTGCTTCCTGTAGCATTAGATTCACTAAATAGTATGTGCAGCCCTTTGATGTAGGGGGCACACTTGAGGCCCCCTATACCAAGTAAGTCTACTCCTGCTGGTAGAGACAGTGAAACCTTTTTGGAGAGGTTGTACATGATAGACATTTGTTTTTCCTCAGCCCAGTTAACAATACCATTACATGTAAATTTTGTTTCAATGTATTTCTCATGTACAGGTCTCCGGTGCTACTCAAAGTTCCACCGCAATCAAAGAGTGACACGGAGGAAAGGGCGCTGCGTGGACCCAGAATCCATCAACAAAGACCAAGGATCGTTTATTTCTGTCTGACCGGACTGTAACACCGCATTCTACCTACTGCCATGTAGCAGGCGTCCTTCACTGTCACTGTCCCCGACTGACAAGGACGTCTTTTTTATTTACATGATAATTCTAGATATTAGGGCTGGAGGAACGGCGGTTTGTTTGCCGGTAGCTCGGGAAATGTTTATTTATTGGATGGTTTGTTTTAATGAAGGGCTCCAGTCTGAACCTTTTTTTTTCTATAGCCACTTATGGCAGAATATTTTAGATCTCAAAATATCACTTATTAGAAAATTCATCTCTGAAAATGATGGCGGGCGGGGGATATGCAAATGATCTGATCTTTAAAGCAGGTACCCAGACTGGTTAATTGTCTCTTCCCATTTCCTGCTTTAAAGTAAACTTTTCACAAATCCAGATGCTGGAAATTTAACATATAGAAAAATGCATAAGCAGTGATTATGTTCAGTGAAAATAGCATGTTAATACAATTAAATCCAGATATATAGGGGGTCTGTTTGCAAAACAATTTGTCATGCATTTGTCTCAGCATTCGCACAGCTGTCCCCAATAATCCCCCATTGTGTGTAGCAGGATTTTTCCTGTGATCGTCAGCGCCATCTACTGGCCACAATGCAGTATTTTCCTGAAATACCTCAACCAGGAAAATACCACCTCTTTGCTACTTTTATTTTTAATCCCGGGCAGGGGGGTTATTTTTTAAAAATGCACCGCAAGCGTTTTGCTTGCCGTTGCAGCTTACTCCCATTGACAGGCAATGTGAAAGAACCCTAAGATTCTAAAATCTTTTATTTATTCAATTTGGATTTCAGCTCCACTGACTTCTTAAATAATCCCAGTAGGGTTACAAAATTAATGTCTTAAAATGACTTCTGTGCCCACAGTGGGGCGAGGACGGGGAAGGGGGTGTATTTTGTATTTTGTGATCGGAAACATCCTAAGGACCAACATGTTCTGTCTTTCCTGTATTTTCTACTTGCGTATGAAGTGTAGAAATCGTATTGTTGTACAAAACCTCCTTTTGAACTGGTAGACTAGTTGGACAAAAAACTCACCAACGAGGTTCTCTGATGCTGTTTGCTTTTATTATTCTGTAAATAAATAACAGGTTGTTACTTTGTAATCTCTGGTTTGTAAGTCAATCAATAAAAAAAATACAAGTTTGAAAGTTGGCTGGAGAGATTTGACTTTAGAGCCGTCTTTGCCCACTACATATCCACATTAGGGAGACTGATGGGTGAGCAAAGTGTCATGGGTGTATATAGCACTTCTGAGATATGGAGAACTCTAAATATATATTTAAGTATGTTTCACATCAGGGCTGCCAGTACCCCCTATACAGGTACAGCCAGTACCCCTGTGCTGAGACCAATCCCCATTGGGTCAGCAAGGGCCTGGGTTCAACCATGGTGCCACCTTTCCTTGGATCTTCTATTGGATACCCTCTTGCTAAGTACATACTATCCTTTGTATCCTCATAATCTGAGTACAGATCATTGCCCTACTTTGTATGTGGCCCTCTTTATGGGCCCCATTCAGGATGCCTCTCTTTTATTTTTGGTGCTCTTCCCATCTTGGTGTCACCTTTCCTCGGGCCTTCTATTAGCTGTTAGTTGGTTCTGGCCAGCTCAGTGGATTGCTTTAAAAAAAAGTCCTGGATTCTTTCCTAGATACACAGAATATAACTGGATACTAACATTCATAGGTATAGTTGATCCAGGGAATATCCGATTTCCTCTCAGGGGATCAGGAAATAATTTTTTCTCCTGCAGGAGCAAATTGGATCATGCTTTGCTGGGGTTTTTTTTGCCTTCCTCTGGATCAACTGTGGGTATAGGATAACTTTTTTTAATTTTTGAACTGGATGGACTTTTGTCTTTTTTCAGCCAGACTACATACGTAACTGTCTCCTTTCTACATACCAACCTTGATGCCTTCTTAATCTGAGTGCAGGTCATTCTTCTTTGTATGTGGTCCTCCCATTTGGATGGCCCTCCCTTTTATTTTCAGCAGCTCCTCTCATCTTGGTGTGGTGCCACCTTTCGTTGAGTCTTTTATTAGATGTCTCCTTGCTACATACCATCCTTGATGCTTATTTAATCTGACTGAAGGTCATTCTCCTTTGTATGTGGTTCTCCTGTTTGGCTCCATCCAAGGGCCCCCTCTTTTTTGGCAGCTCCTCTTACCCTGGTGTCACTTTTCCTTGTATTGGATGTCCTCTTTCTATATTCTGTCCTTGGTGCCCTCCTAATCTGAGTTCAGGTCATTGCCTTTCTTTGTATGTAGCCCTTTTGCTTGGCTCTATCCAGGGGGCCCCTCTTTTTAAGTTTTGGCAGCTCCTCTCACCCTAGTCCCATCCTTCCTGGGATATTCTATTGGATGTTCTCTTACTACATACCATTCTTGGTGTCCTCCTAATCTGAGTGTAGGTTATTGTCTTCCTTTTGTTTGTTTCCCTCCTGCTTGGCTCCATCCAGGGTACCCCTCTTTTTTTATTTTTGGCAGCTCTCTCATCCTGGTGCCACCTTTCCTTGGATCTTTTATTGGATGTCTCCTTGCTACATGCCATCCCTGGTGCCCTCTTAATCTCAGTGTCGGTCATTGTCCTCCTTTCTCTATGGCCTACCTGCTTAGCTTCAGCCAGGTGCCCCTTTGTTTTTTATAATTTGTCAGCTTCTCTCATCTTAGATATGTGATCTGGTCAATGCATCTCCTGCAGAAGATGCCACCCCTAGTGTAGCATAGATGGATATCAGATATAGGCAGCCCACAGTGGCCCCCAGGCTCCATGATCTTACAGTGCACATCCTCCCTGGAGATGGTGCAGGTTGGGCACTGGGAGAGCAGATGGTAAAGATCCAGGCCTTGGTGAGGTACAGTGATTTGGTGGATCTGTAGAGTGGTTGTCATCCCATGATTCATGCCCTGTAGATTGGGATGACCTGGGAGACTGAAGAGGCAACTGGGGCACAGGTAGTTTACGCTGTCATGCGCTGTGCTGAAAAAAGTAGCGTATGCCATGCTTTTTTTTCTCAGCGCACATCACCGCAACACCGTGATGTGAACTGACTCCATAAAAAACAAGTCAAATTTCCTCGTCTTTGCATGGGACTGTGCTGAGCAAGGCTGCCAGATTTGTCCAATGAAAATGGAATGAACGGCCCTAAAGATTTTCTGACAGCACAGCTAAGCTATCCAGAGGCATACTGGGATATCTGGGAACCTCCTCCAGGGGCTGGGAATATCTCACGTTAACACTGAATAAGAGATTCCTGGACGCCTACAATACATTCCCTAATTGTTTCATCACTGTTCTCATTGGCATGCTCTATCAACACTGCCAAAAAAGGTTGTGAATGGAAGAGCTGAAAACTCAACATACACGTGAGTCATTGACAACATTCTGCAGGTCAAAAGACACTCAAAAAATGCTTTGAAATAGTGTCCATATGTATGAGCCTTAAACAAAAAAAAGCTGGAGTCTGTGATCTGACAATATGCAAATTTGCTGTCGGTTTTACACTGGCTGGATCTACACTGAGCCCCAGGAGGTTCACAAATACTAATTAAAGGGCATATGGTGAAAAATTATGACTCAGCAGAGTTCAGTCACAATGGAGCGTGAAAATTGCCATGTTTGTAAAGAAATAAATGAGCAGAAGATGTAGGGGGGACTACAATCTACACGGGAGCTACTGCAAGCCTAGACTAGAGACAGGTCCTCTTTCTGCACAATCATACTCAACCTGTGTTAAACTAACCCTAACTTGTCCCACCTGCCCATCTGACAGGAATCATTGTACCCGTAGCCTCAACTAACACAGAGCCCAAAAGGAGTACAGTTGGCAGTTTTTGTTCATGGCTGGGGCCCCTGAGAGTCAGAGTTCATTCACACTTCAAGACATAGTAAAATGCATTGCCACAATGCATGGCAACTCTCCTGCTCTATGTAGGACACTGTTGGTTCATCCATTGGTAATAACACTCCAACACACTCTATAGTAGAGTGCAATGTACTGAAGCACATATCATGCGTTGTGATGCTCTGCATTTTGAAAAAAAGAGTCATGTTAGCTTTTTCATCTGTTGTAGTGCATTGGCAGCCCATTCATAATGATGTCATGCATAGTATAATATGCCATAACACACCACAGTGGATCTCTTTGGGGTGAATGGGCCCTCATTTAGAATATCAGAACACCAGACCCCAGCTCCAGGTGAGATAACACTTTTGGCAGACTGTCCTACCATTGCTGTCCTCGCCTTCTTAAAATGCCATTAGGCTGGCTGTCATGCTAAATTTCTGTCTTCATTTCTTAGCCCTGATTCACACTTAATGCAACTTTGAAATCGCGCTACTTCACTTTCACTGTACCTCCGATTTCACTTCATTTAACAGGAGTCAATGCAAGTTGTAATGAAATCGGAAAAAAGTAGTGCAGGAACTATTTTTGAAATCATGCCATAGAAATACATTAGATGCAACTTCAGGTGCGATTTGTAAATCTTATGTCGCACCTAAAGTCACACTGGTATTAAACAATAATACCCAACATTTCCTATTCCTCATATGTGCCTGCTGTACCATGTACTTGTATGAAAAAGTCTCCTGTTCTCTTTGTATTGTATCCTTTGTGTGAAATCCCTGATGGTCCTGCCAGTCCTTTTGCATTCCTATTAACCACTTCCAGACCGGACACTTTCACCCCCTTCCTGTCCAGGGCAATTTTCAGCTTTCAGCGCTATCACACTTTGAATTGCGCGGTCATGCAACACTGTACCCAAATGAATTTTTTACCATTTTTTTTGAGACAGATAAAGCTTTATTTTGATGGTATTCACCTCTGGAATTTTTTTTTTTTGCTATGTAAATGAAAACGTCCGAAAATTTTGAAAAAAAGTGTTTTTTTTTTTAAATTTTGCAAATAAATAATATTTCATCATAAATCTTGGCCAACATGTATTCCGTTACCTTTTTAGTAAAAAAAAAAAAAATCCAAATAGTTTATAACCAAAAATTATAATTTTTAAACTTTTTTTTTTTTTTTACATACTGTCACCCTAGCAGTACAGTGTCACCATGGTGACACTGTACTACTTGGGGGTGATGAAGATTTTTTTTTTTTTTTTTTTTTTTTTTTACACTGATTGCTTTTACACCCATATAGGATGTAAAAGCAATCATTTCTCCTTCTCTCTGTCTGCATTCTTGCTGTCATTGAGAAGTACTGAGTGAGCTGTGATTGGTCACACCTTGTCACATGGTACAAGGCTGTTGTGAATAGCCTTGTACCATGTGACCTCTGTGATCATTCACAGATTTCACATGTAGTAAGCAATGATGTCACAAGTGACATCTTGCTTACTACTTTGCATGTGATCACTGATTGGCCAATCAGCGATCACATGATCGGGACCTCGTACAGAGGTCCCGTCTGACGATTGGTGTTCCACTGTGTCCGGAGGACACAGCGGGCACCAGATCGCGGTGCTGCGCGCTCCCTGGGAGCGCGCACAAACAGGGTGTGGGGAGGCCATTTATAAACGGCCACCCGACCCTGCACTGCCACTGTCCGGCCGTTTATATACAACGGCCGGTCGGGAAGTGGTTAAAAACTGACCACACTAGAGGCAGGAGAGCACAGTGTGGTAAGTTCTCTAACTGTGCTGGGACCTACTCCAGTGATCAGGCATGTATAGACACGCCCCCTCTCTGCACAGCCAGACACTGGGAAGATTAGTATACTGCTGTTTCTCCTCCCTGAGCTCCGTATGCAGCTGAGAACAGAGGGTATGATGCGATCCCTTATAGAAAAGGGAAAAAAGGTATTTATAATGTTTTCTTTTTTATATTTCTACACAAATGTTTTGCCTTTTTATTTCCATTTTAAGCTGAATGGGCTTTTTACAAGGCGAGGATTTATATATTCTTTAAGGCCCACTGCCCTGCTGCTACTTATATGCATTATTGCGGCAGAAAGAGGTCAACAAACTAAATGTCATCCCATCAGGGTTGAGCTTTACTTGATTTATTTATTTCAGGTACTTATACAGCGCCGTCAATTTGCCCAGCACTTTACATATATATTGTACATTTACATCAGTCCCTAACCCTCAAGGGGCGTACAATCTAAGGTCCCTAACTCATTCATACATACACATACTAGGGACAATTTGGACAGGAGCCAATTCACCTACCAGGATTTTCTTGTTTTACTTTTTTCCTGCATTTTGCACCTTGTTGTGTGTCAACCCATTTTTTAACAAATTGATGCAACAGAGGGAATTCTGTGGTCTTGAAAATGACCTTTCCATTGCAATCTGCAGCCAGCATGGCTCTCTGGAACTGCCAAATAAAATCAAATGTTTTCCATCCAACCAGGGTTCAGTTTATAGACAGGATTTCCCAGGATCCTCATCTCTCTGCTCCTGTAATTGGCTCTTTGTTACCTTCCAGACATCTGCCGAGAGCTAGAGGTCAAAGGGCAGGCAGTCTGTGGTATGGATCATGGTAGACATGAATCAGAGAGATTGCTGAGATGTTAAAGGCAGCATACTCAGTAATGTGTCAGTGTCATAGGTATGTTTTCCCTTTCTTAGAGATCACAGTACTCCCCCTGACAAATACAGCACCATCTTTGTTCAGGCATCATCCAGGGTCACCATCTATTTCGTGGACTGAAACACTGGCTTAGAGTTGACACAGTCATAGCAATCCTGGTGCCTGTGCTGCTCTAGGCTGTGTTTACAAATGTCTGACACAGATCATCCTCTGCTACAGCCTCTCACCTTGTGACTTGCTACAAAGTACAGTCTGATCACTGGGGAAGGGGAGACTGGAAAAATGCTTTCTCCTGCCCTGCAGCAGACTGATGACATCATCTCAGCTCAGGCAAAGTCACTGTGCAGAGCTCACAACCATCTTTTTATGATAAGTGCTGATTTTTTGAAAAACAATACTGTTGCTATCTACTGTGCCATGTCAGGAATATACTCATACAGACCTGTAAGCATGAGATTTAAAAGGAGTAGTTTATACTGTCTCACTTCTTTGGAAAGATTTCAGTAGGAGTGCAGGAATGGCTCTCCCTTGATATCTACAGGACAGAAGCATGCAAGAATCTGCAGGAGTTCTAATAATTGCAGTGTGTTTAATGGATCTGGATTTTCTTTTGTCAAAGCCATGGAGGTGTAAAGCAGGATAAATCAGGTGACAGGACGGCAGATAACACAGATTAGTGGCGCCATTCTCTTCTAATATCCTGGCAGAGATATAGGTGTAGAATATGAGAGGGCAGGAGAAAGTACCGTCCTCAGGACCTCCGGCACACACACTAATCACATGTCGGCCTTTACTGATTTTTAGTAGAATTTGCTCATTTTAAGCCTCACTGAGCTGATCGTCTTCAGAGGCGTTCTGTCTCCAAAGGCCACGACAGTTTCATTTCCTCTGACATTTCTGGATCAGAAGAGTAAAATGGAATTCCGATGATTAAAGTGCACCTGTCACCCCGATACGGGCGAGGGGGAGAGTGCCTTGCGCATTGAACTTTAAAGTTTATCTAAAAGCAAACTTAATTTTTTTTTAGCTTTGAATTGAGCAAGAAAGTTTTAAAAGCCCTGTGTGCATTTTTAGTATACAGGTGAAACTCGAAAAATTAGAATATCGTGCAAAAGTTCATTTATTTCAGTAATGCAACTTAAAAGGTGAAACTAATATATGAGATAGACTCATTACATGCAAAGCAAGATAGTTCAAGCCGTGATTTGTCATAATTGTGATGATTATGGCTTACAGCTCATGAAAACCCCAAATCCACAATCTCAGAAAATTAGAATATTACATGCAATCAATAAAACAAGGATTGTACATAGAACAATATCGGACCTCTGAAAAGTAGAAGCATGCATATGTACTCAGTACTTGGTTTGGGCCCCTTTTGCAGCAATTACTGCCTCAATGCAGCGTGGCATGGAAGCTATCAGCCTGTGGCACTGCTGAGGTGTTATGGAAGACCAGGATGCTTCAATAGCGGCCTTCAGCTCTTCTGCATTGTTCGGTCTCATGTCGCTCATCTTTCTCTTGGCAATGCCCCATAGATTCTCTAGGGGGTTCAGGTCAGGCGAGTTTGCTGGTCAATCAAGCACAGTAATCCCACAGTCATTGAACCAGGTTTTGGTGCTCTTGGCAGTGTGGGCAGGTGCCAAGTCCTGCTGGAAAATGAAGTCAGCATCCCCATAAAGCTCATCTGGAAGGAAGCATGAAGGGCTCCAAAATCACCTGGTAGACGGCTGCGTTGACCCTGGACTTAATGAAGCACAGTGGGCCAACACCAGCAGATGACATGGCTCCCCAAATCAACACAGACTGTGGAAACTTCACACTGGACTTCAAGCATCTTGCAGTGTGTGCCTCTCCATTCTTCCTCCATACTCAGGGTCCTTGGTTTCCAAATGAGATGCAAAAGTTGCTCTCATCAGAAAAGAGGACTTTGGACCACTGAGCAACAGACCAGGTCTGTTTTTCTTTAGCCCAGGTAAGACGCTTCTGACGTTGTTTGTTGTTCAGGAGCGGCTTGACAAGAGGAATACGACATTTGAAGCCCATGTCGAGGATCCGTCTGTGTGTGGTGGCTCTTGATGCACTGACTCCAGCCTCAGTCCACTCCTTGTGAAAGTCCCCAACACTTTTGAATGGCCTTTTCCTGGCAATCCTCTCCAGGTCTTATGGAGGTTGTCAATGATGGTTTTCTGCACAACTGTTAGGTCAGCAGTCTTTCCCATGATTGTGATACCTACTGAACCAGACTGAGGGACCATTTAAAGGCTCAGGAACCCTTTGCAGGTGTTATGGCTTAATTAGCTGATTAGAGTGGGACACTTTGAGCCGAGAATATTGCACCTTTTCACAATATTCTAATTTTCTTAGAATATTCTGGTCAGTTAAATAGCAGAGGGGTTTGATAATCAGTTTCAGCTGCTTTGGTGTTAATGAAATTAACAACAGGTGCACTAGATGGGCAACAATGAGACGACCCCCAAAACAGGAATGTTTTTACAGGTGGAGGCCACTGACATTTTTCCCTATTCATCTTTTCTGACTGTTTTTCACTAGTTTTGCATTTGGCTAGGTTCAGTGTCACTACTGGTAGCATGAGGCCATACTTGGACCTTACAGAGGTTGCACAGGCAGTCCAACTCCTCCAAGATAGAACATCAATACGTGCCATTGCCAGAAGGTTTGCTGTGTCTCCCAGCACAGTCTCAAGAGCATGGAGGAGATTCCAGGAGACAGGCAGTTACTCTAGGAGAGCTGGACAGGACTGTAGAAGGTCCTTAACCCATCGGCAGGACCGGTATCTGCTCCTTTGTGCAAGGAGAAACAGGATGAGCACAGCCAGAGCCCTACAAAATGACCTCCAGCAGGCCACTGGTGTGAATGTTTCTGACCAAACAATGAGAAACAGACTTCATGAGGGTGGCCTGAGGGCCCGACGTCCTCTAGTGGGCCCTGTGCTCACTGCCTGGCACCATAGAGCTCAATTGGCATTTGCCATTGAACACCAGATTTGGCGGGTCCACCACTGGCGCCCTGTGCTTTTCACAGATGAGAGCAGGTTCACCCTGAGCACATGTTACAGACGTGAAAGGGTCTGGAGAAGCCGTGGAGAACATTATGCTGCCTGTAACATGGTTCAGCATGACCGTTTTGGTGGTGGGTCAGTGATGGTCTGGGGAGGCATATCCATGGAGGAATGCACAGACCTCTACAGGCTAGACAATGGCACCCTGACTGCTATTAGGTATTGGGATGAAATCCTTGGACCCATTGTGAGACCCTACGCTGGTGCAGTGAATCCTGGGTCCCTCTTGGTGCGTGACAATGTCAGGCCTCATGTGGGGAGAGTATGCTGGCAGTTCCTGGAGGATGAAGAAATTGATACCATTGAATGGCCCCCACACTCGCTTGACCTAAATCCAATAGGACACCTCTGGGATATCATGTTTCGGACCATTTTGAGTCGCTGGATCATTTTTACACTTGTATTTTTGGGGTGTCTTTGAATGCAGTCCTCTGTAGGTTGATAATTTTCATTTCCATCAAACGATGGGGCATCCTTACGTTCCTAACACATTACTCATCCATATCAGTATAGATATACAGTATGACATTTGTCCCCATTGAGATCTGATGTGTTTTCAAAGTGTTCCTTTAATTTTTTTGAGCAGTGTATATATCTGTGTCACTTTGGGGTGCATTGTCATCACTTCCTGTTCTTAGCCCTCATGCACACGGTAACGTTAGCTGTGTAAACTCACGTTAAAAATGTGAGTCTTTCAGCTTTTTTTAGCGATTTTGCATTAGCGTTTAGTTGCATTTTTCAGCATTAGAGCATTCTTACAGCTAAACTCCTCTAGAAACCCGCTAGTCCTGGGTTAATTTTCCAGCCAAAACACGCTGATTACAGTCAATGTGTGTATGGACACATAGGATAACATGCTGGGGGGTTTACTAGCTGTAGAAAAAAATGTCAAAAGCCAAAAACAGCTGCTGTAAAAACCTCAAGTGTGCATGAGGACTTAAACCTGTGGACTGTTTTCCATGCAGAATCGCATGCGATTCTGAGTGAACCAGGTTTAGTAAATAAACCCCATAAAGTCACCTGACAAATTGCAGCCCATTGTTTTAATGGCATGCGTTTGGATATATGCGACCTAAAAGTCACAGCGATTTTGAAAAGGTTTCTGCACTACTTTAATGCTACTTTGATACAACTTCAGTGCCAGAGAGTATAAAGTCGCATCAAAGTCACACAATTACCAGTGCGAATTTGTAGTGTGACTTTGATGTGCACAACTGTGAACGGAGCCAAAAGGGAACTTCAGTCCCCTCTTTAGCGGTTGTACCCCTCCCCAAGCACTGCCATTATCGCACATGGGATGTGCAAAAGGGCTCTGCCCAGCCTCTGGGTCCCCTCTGTGCACGCGCTGAAGATTTCCCGAATGCACAAAAGTTTGGGGCTTCCACATTAGCCACCTTTTAGAAATGTGGAAGTGATGTAAAGAATTCTCTTTCATTAAAAAAAAAAAGTCTTTAAAATGACAAAAGATGGACCTTATCTGAACTGATACTGTTGCTGTATATTGTGACATATCAGGAATGTCTTCATACAGAAAAAGTCCCTGAAAGGTACATTTTAAATAAAGCCACCATTACATTGGAAGGGTTCTTTGCAGAGAGAGGTAAATCATTCTGAAAATGATCGACGTGTTTTGTCATTTTTTGATGATGTGGAACATTAGCCGTGAAAAGCTGCAGCATGTAACAGCGGCTGATTTAAGGATGACACACTAGTTAGTGGCGCTCAGTGTCTTCACAGCGTGTGAGCGGAACAGACTCTGCGCCCAATAATAAGTGTGAGAGATCACTTTAAACGCCAGTCACATCTATTTCACGCTCCCTGGGCTGCTGAGATAATCGTCCTTATCCAATGAAGCAACACCAAGGACAGTGAGGGCATGGTGTGCGCAATGACTCATAACCACCAATCCGGAAGCACCCTTCAATATGCACTAATGTAAACAGGGTTCTGAGTGGTTTGCTATGAGTCATTACCCTTTAAAGAGACTTTGTTGCCAATTTTAAAAGCTCAGAAATAGGGGGGGGGGGGGGGGTGTAAGCGTAAAAGAGGATAGACTGGGGAGATATAAGGAGGGGGATAGACTGGGGTTGTAAGGGTAAAGGAGGGGATAGACTGGGGGGTGTAAGGTTGAAGGAGGCAAGACTGGGGTGTAAGGGTAAAGTGAGGATAGACTGGTGAGGTGTAAGAGTACAGGGGGATAGACTGGGGGGATGTAAGGGTAAAGGGGGGGATAGATTAGGGCGTGTAAGGGTAAAGGGGGGATAAACTGGGGGTGGGTGTAAAGGGGGGATAGACTGGGGGTGTAAAGGTAAAGGAGAATAGACTGGGAGTGTATGGGTAAAAGGGGACAGACTACGGGGTGTATGGGTAAAGGGGGGATAGACTGGGAGGTTGAATAAGTAAGGGAGAATAGCCTTGGGGGTGTAAGGGTAAAAGAGAAGATATACTGGGGGGTGTAGGTTAAAGGGAGGAATAAATTGTGGGGTGTGAGAGTAAAGGAGAGATAGGGGGTGTATGGGTAAAGGGGGATAGACTAGGGTGAGTAAGGATAAAGGAGGGGAAAGACTAGGGGGTGTAAGGTTAAAGGGGGTGTATGGGTAAAGGGGGATAGACTAGGGTGAGTAAGGATAAAGGAGGGGAAAGACTAGGGGGTGTAAGGTTAAAGGAGGGAAAACTGGGGGTGTATGAGTAAAGGAGGAATAGATGGGGGGGTGTAGGGGTAAAGGGAGGATAGAATGGTGAGGTGTAAGAGTGCAGGGGGATAGACTGGGGGATGTAACGGTAAAGGGGGTATAAACTGAGGGGAGTATAGGGGGGATAGACTAGGGGGTGTAAGGGTAAAGGTGAATAGACTGGGGGTGTATGGATAAAGGGATTCAGACTAAGGGCTGTATGAGTAAAGGGGGGATAGACTGGGGGGTTGAATAAGTAAAAGGGAAGAGCCTTGGAGGTAAAAGAGAGGATAGACATGAGGCAGTGTAAGAGTAAAGGGTGGATAGACTGGGGGTGTAAGGGTAAAGGGGGATAGACTGGGGGTGTAAGAGTAAATGGGGGATAGACTGGGGGGGTGTAAAGGTAAAGGGGGATAGACTGGGGGGCGCAAGGGTAAAGGGGGATTGACTTGGGGTGTAGGGATAAAGGGGAGATAGACTGTGGGGTGTAAGGGTAAGGTGGGTATAGATTGGGGAGTGTTGGGGTAATAGACGGGGGGGGTGAGAGTAAGGGGGGATAGACTGGGGGTGTAAGGGTATAGTGGGGGTAGACTGGGGGGGGTGTAAAAGTAAAGAGGAATAGACTGGGGGCATAAGGGTAAAGGGGGATAGACTGGGGGTGTAGGGGTAAAGGGGAGATAGACTGTGGGGTGTAAGGGTAAAGTGGGGATAGATTGAGGGGTGTAAAAGTAAAGGGGGATAGATTGGGGGTGTAGGGGTAATAAGACTGGGGGTGTAAGAGTAAAGGGGGTATAGACTGGGGGGTGTAAGAGTAAATGTGGGAGAGACTAAGGGGGGGGATGAAGGAGTAAATGTAGGATAGACTAGGGGGGTGTAAAGGTAACTACAGCCCTGGCGAAAAGTTATGAGAATGACACAAAAGTTCATTTTCATAAAGTCTGTTGTTTTTAGATCTTTTTGTCCGATGTTCCCATGGTATACTGAAGTACAGTTACAAGCATTCCATAAGTGTCAAAGGCTTTTATTAACAATTACATTAAGATTATGCAAAGAGTCAATAATTGCAGTGTTGACCCTTCCTTTTCAAGCCCTCTGCAATTCGCCCAGGCATGCTGTCAATCAACTTCTGGGCCACATCCTGACTGAAGGCAACCCATTCTTTCATAACCAATGCTTGGAGTTAGAATTTGTGAGGTTTTGTGGCTCACCCGCCTCTTGAGGATTGATTACAAGTTCTCAATGGGATTAAGATCTGGTGATTTTCTTGGCCATGGACCCAAAATTTTGATCCTTTGTTCCCCAAGCCACTGTTATCTCAGTTACCTTATGGCGAGGTGTACCATCATGCTGGAAAAGACATTGTTTGTCACCAAACTGTTCTTGGATGGTTGGGAGAAGTTGCTCTCGGAGGATGTTTTTGTACCATTCTTTATTCAAGGCTGTGTTCTTAGGGAAATTGTGAGTGAGCCCACTCCCTTGGCTGAATGAGACCACACATGAAAGGTCTCAGGATGTTACTTACCGTTGGTATGACACAGGACTGATGGTAGCGCTCACCTTTTTCTTCTCTGGACAAGGTTTTTCCAAATGCCCCAAACAATCAGGAAGGGGATTCATCAGAGACAATGACTTTGCCCCAGTCCTCAGCAGTCCAATCCCTGCACCTTTTGCAGAATGTCCATCTGTTCCTGATGTTTTTCCTGGCGAGAAGTGGCTTCTTTGCTGCTCTTCTTGACACCAGGACATCCTCCAAAAGTCTCCTCACTGGATGCACTCACACCTGCCTGCCGCCATTCCCGAGCAAGCTCTGCACTGGTGGTGCCCAATCCTGCAGCTCAGTCAACTTTAGGAGACGGTCCTGGCACTTGCTGGACTCTCTTGGGAACTCTGAAGCCTTCTTCACAACAACTGGAGCTCTCTCCTTGAAGTTCTTTGGATAAATGGTTGGTTTGGGTGCAATCTTAGTAGCAGCAATTCCTTGCCTGTGAATCCCTTTCTATGGAAAGCAATGATGACTGCAGGTAAATTCATATTTGTGTCAATCTCAAAACGTTTGGCCAGGGCTGTAGATATAAAGTATCCATCCCTAGAATTCATCTTTAAGTAGCAATGTGTTTGCAGCTGACTGCGAAAATGTAAATAGGCCCTTCATTTAATGTCCTGGGGCCCCTGTGTGCCTGGACCCCCTGTGTTCTCGGCCCGGCATCTCTATATATGGGGAACACTGACAGCGGCTCTGATGTGAATTGATCCTGTGGATGGAGTTTGCAGACTTCATTCATGAATACATTGTACCAATATTGCTCCATTGTATTCTGTGCAGATCACAGTCCAGAACACCTGGGAGGACAAAAGACATGAAAGTTATTATAATGTTGCTGGTTAGGATTGGTTCACACCAGTGTTTGGGGAACGCATGCAAACTGCGCACTTTCCTGCAACGCACAGAACGCACTGCCCCTTTGCAGACATGCGGCGTTGCCATTGATTCCTAATTTCACCCTCACACATCTTGTAAGCCCACCTGCATTCACACATACCAAAATGCAGAGTATGTGGCCCTAAATGTCACTTGCTGGAACATGCAATGTGAGCGCAAAAGTGCATCGCTCTCCTGGTGTGACCACCTATTACCCCCCCCCCCCCCCCACAACACACACACACTACCACCCTTATTTTCTCATTCCTCATCCATTTCAGGTCAGCTGGTTAGCATCCTTCAAAATGTGGGAACACATGATGAGCGTGAAGGCAATGAGGGGCCCCAGGGCCAGCTAGTGTCCCCATACGGAGCCCGTCATTGTATGGACGGCTGACTGGTGCAGGAGGGGTGCATAAAAACTCCCCCAGACGGTGACGAAGTAACATGAGCCAACAGATACGCAGCCAACAGATACACAGATACGCATTGAATCCGCAGAGGTGTGACTGAAGTCTTGGGGGGAGGGGCATGAGGTATCATTGTAATATCGCTCCAGCCAATCACTGCAGCCTTGCAGCATCCAATGAGGCCAGAATATTGCTCACGGCCAAGTCCGATGTATTCCCCCGATTGGTCGGTGTGGGCGGGGCCCGTCTATACACCTGAGGAGTTCTCCATACACTGGTTCCGCGGGAGCTGCTCAGGACGCCGTCTCCTAGCAACCCGCCAGGATCACATGACCGGCCAGCTCTCGCTCTCTTCCCTTCACCTCCGTGTCCGGAGATCGGGTCACATGACGGAGAGCACCGCCCACTGATCGCTGGACTCGGGGAGCGGAGATGGAGCTACCTGCTGTCAGCCTGAAGGTACCTGGATGGAGGGTGGGGGGCCTGTGTGACCGGGGGGAGGGGGCCGGCATTGGGGTCGCGCAGAGTTCGAGGAAAGTTTTTATAAACTTTAGAAGTCGGTCGGAGCTTCGTGTGTACAGAGAGGAGGAACTACAACCGGGAAGACACCACCGAGGAAGAGGAAGAACGACGGCTGGGCTGAGAGAAGGATAGGCTGGTGGAGGGGGGCGAATACGGGGATAAGCTGGTGGAGGGGGGTGAGTAAAGGGGGATAGACTGGGGGAGGGGGGCAAGTACAGGGGGATAGGCTGGGGGAGGGGGGTGAATACAGGGGGATAGGCTGGCGGAGGGGGGGGGGTGAGTAAAGGGGGATAGACTGGGGGTGAGTACAGGGGGATAGACTGGGGGAGGGGGGCGAGTACAGGGGGATAGACTGGTGGAGGGGGGCGAGTACAGGGGATAGACTGGGGGGGGTGGCAGTGAGTAAAGGGGGATAGACTGGGGGGGGAGGCGGTGAGTAAACGGGGATAGACTGGGGGGGGGAGTAAAGGAAGATACGCTGGAGGAGTACGAGTAAAGGGGGATAGAATGGGGGGGGGGGGGGAGTAAGGCAGGATAGACTGGAGGCGAGTAAAGGGGCATTGACTGGGGGGGTGAGTACAGGGGATAGATTGGGGGAGGGGGGTGAGTAAAGGGGGATAGACTGGGGGAGGGAGGGTATAAACTGGGGGAGGGGAGTGAGTACAGGGGGATAAACTGGGGGAGGGGGGTGAGTACAGGGGGATAGACTGGATGGGTAAGAGTAAAGGGGAGATAGACTCTACTAGTCTACCCCCCCCCAACCCTCCCCTAATAGTAAAGGGGGGATGTACAGGGGGTGTAAGAGCAATATAAGTATAAACTATAGGGGTGTATGTGCAGATGGTATTCTAGAGGTGTGAAAATAAAGGGGAGATAGGTTAGAAGGGTGTAGACTGTAATTGGAGGGGGGGGGGGGGGAGAGTAAACTGGTATAACCTAGGTGGAGTGAGTAAAAATTGTATAGACTTCTTGACTCCCTAGTTTTGAGGCTCCTCCAGATGCAGAGTGTGGGCTCCTCGATGTTATGAGGATCCTCCAGATGCAGAGTGTGGGCTCCTCGATGTTATGAGGATCCTCCAGATGCAGAGTGTGGGCTCCTCGATGTTATGAGGATCCTCCAGATGCAGAGTGTGGGCTCCTCGATGTTATGAGGATCCTCCAGATGCAGAGTGTGGGCTCCTCGATGTTATGAGGATCCTCCAGATGCAGAGTGTGGGTTCCTTTGTATTATGAGGATCCTCCAGATGCAGAGTGTGGGCTCCTCGATGTTATGAGGATCCTCCAGATGCAGAGTGTGGGTTCCTTTGTATTATGAGGATCCTCCAGATGCAGAGTGTGGGCTCCTCGATGTTATGAGGATCCTCCAGATGCAGAGTGTGGGCTCCTCGATGTTATGAGGATCCTCCAGATGCAGAGTGTGGGTTCCTTTGTATTATGAGGATCCTCCAGATGCAGAGTGTGGGTTCCTTTGTATTATGAGGATCTTCCAGATGCAGAGTGTGGGCTCCCCGATGTTATGAGGCTCCTCTAGATGTAGTGTGTGGGTTCCTTTGTATTATGAGGCTCCTCAAGATGCAGAGTTTGCATTCCCCAGTGTTATGAGGCTCCTCTAGATACAGAGTGTGGGCTCCCCAGCATTATGAGGCTCTTCAATGTTATGAGGATCCTCTAGATCAGCAGTTTTGAACCTGTGGGTCGCGACCCCTTTGGGGGTTGAACAACCCTTTCCTCACAGGTTGCCTAAGACCATCGTAAAACACATGTTTCTGATGGTCTTAGGGACCGAGACACCGCTCCTCTATCCGTCTCCAGGCAGGTCCGCCCACATGCGGATACGCCCACATACGAGTACCCGGCGTGATGACATCATCACGCCAACCCTATCACATACACCCCCTACAAATACAGGTGTATGTGACAGGGTTGGCACCATAATGTACTTATGTGGTCCGTCACACATGTGTAAAGAGCAGCTACTGTGTAGAAAGCAGCAGTATTGGAAGTAAAACGACACTTCATGAATTCTAATTACTGGGTAAATGGTTTACTTTGTTATATTAGGACTGTCCCATGTTTCAAGACAAAATTTCATTTATTTGTAATTAGAAATAAATATTTCACAATATATAATTACATATTGTTTGTGTGATTAATCACTATGCTTTAATTATGTTCAATTTGTAACCATGAAAATACATCCTGCATATCAGATATTTACATTACGATCCATAATAGTCGCAAAATTACAGTTATGAAGTAGCAACGAAAATAATTTTATGGTTGGGGGTCACCACAACATGAGGAACTGTAATAAAGGGTCGCGGCATTAGGAAGGTTGAGAACTACTGCTCTAGATGCAGAGTGTGGATTCCTCGGTGTTCCGAGGCTCCTCTAGATGCGGAGTGTGGAATCCTCGGTGTTACGAGGCTCCTCTAGATGCAGAGTGTGGATTCCTCGGTGATACGAGGCTCCTCTAGATGCAGAGTGTGGATTCCTCGGTGATACGAGGCTCCTCTAGATGCGGAGTGTGGAATCCTCGGTGTTACGAGGCTCCTCTAGATGCAGAGTGTGGATTCCTCGGTGATACGAGGCTCCTCTAGATGCAGAGTTTGGATTCCTCGGTGATACGCGGCTCCTCTAGATGCGGAGTGTGGATCCCCCGGTGTTCCGAGGCTCCTCCTAGATGCAGAGTGTGGATTCCTCAGTGATACGAGGCTCCTCTAGATGCGGAGTGTGGATCCCCCGGTGTTCCGAGGCTCCTCCTAGATGCAGAGTGTGGATTCCTCGGTGATGCGAGGCTCCTCCTAGATGCAGAGTGTGGATTCCTCGGTGATGCGAGGCTCCTCCTAGATGCAGAGTGTGGATTCCTCGGTGATGCGAGGCTCCTCCTAGATGCAGAGTGTGGATTCCTCGGTGATGCGAGGCTCCTCCTAGATGCAGAGTGTGGATTCCTCGGTGATGCGAGGCTCCTCCTAGATGCAGAGTGTGGATTCCTCGGTGATGCGAGGCTCCTCCTAGATGCAGAGTGTGGATTCCTCTGTGATACGAGGCTCCTCCTAGATGCAGAGTGTGTATTCCTGAGTGTTCCGAGGCTCCTAGATGCAGAGTGTGGGTTCCTCGGTGTCCCCAGGCTCCTCCTAGATGCAGAGTGTGGGTTCCTCGGTGTCCCCAGGCTCCTCCTAGATGCAGAGTGTGGATTCCTCGGTGTCCCCAGGCTCCTCCTAGATGCAGAGTGTGGATTCCTCGGTGTCCCCAGGCTCCTCCTAGATGCAGAGTGTGGATTCCTCGGTGTTCCAAGGCTCCTCCTAGATGCAGAGTGTGGATTCCTCGGTGTTCCGAGGCTCCTCCTGGATGCACAGTGTGGATTCCTCGGTGTTCCGGGGCTCCTCTAGATGCGGAGTGTGGATTCCTCGGTGTTCCGGGGCTCCTCTAGATGCGGAGTGTGGATTCCTCGGTGTTCCGGGGCTCCTCTAGATGCGGAGTGTGGATTCCTCGGTGTTCCGGGGCTCCTCCTAGATGCGGAGTGTGGATTCCTCGGTGTTCCGGGGCTCCTCTAGATGCGGAGTGTGGATTCCTCGGTGTTCCGGGGCCCCTCTAGATGCGGAGTGTGGATTCCTCGGTGTTCCGGGGCTCCTCTAGATGCGGAGTGTGGATTCCTCGGTGTTCCGGGGCTCCTCTAGATGCGGAGTGTGGATTCCTCGGTGTTCCGAGGCTCCTCCTGGATGCACAGTGTGGATTCCTCGGTGTTCCGGGGCTCCTCTAGATGCGGAGTGTGGATTCCTCGGTGTTCCGGGGCTCCTCTAGATGCGGAGTGTGGATTCCTCGGTGTTCCGGGGCTCCTCTAGATGCGGAGTGTGGATTCCTCGGTGTTCCGGGGCTCCTCCTAGATGCGGAGTGTGGATTCCTCGGTGTTCCGGGGCTCCTCTAGATGCGGAGTGTGGATTCCTCGGTGTTCCGGGGCTCCTCTAGATGCGGAGTGTGGATTCCTCGGTGTTCCGGGGCTCCTCTAGATGCGGAGTGTGGATTCCTCGGTGTTCCGGGGCTCCTCTAGATGCGGAGTGTGGATTCCTCGGTGTTCCGGGGCTCCTCTAGATGCGGAGTGTGGATTCCTCGGTGTTCCGGGGCTCCTCTAGATGCGGAGTGTGGATCCCTCGGTGTTCCGAGGCTCCTCTAGATGCGGAGTGTGGATCCCTCGGTGTTCCGAGGCTCCTCTAGGATGCGGAGTGTGGATCCCTCGGTGTTCCGAGGCTCCTCTAGGATGCGGAGTGTGGATCCCTCGGTGTTCCGAGGCTCCTCTAGGGTGCAGGCTGGGTCTTTATGGGAGTGGGCCTGGAGCTGGCTGACTAGCTGTCCTGGACTTTTATGGTCACTTTGTAAAAATGTAGATTTAAGCTGGCAATACACATATAGATTTTCAGTCAATAATTTTCGTATGATTTTCTAATGATTAGTGGGGTCAAATTGATGTTCACTTTTGACAGCAGTGACCGTAAAATTCAAAGGGGCAGTAAGGAAAACTTTTCTTGATCAAACAAATTTTCAGCCGGTGTATGTAGTTATCATTCAGAAATTACATTCATTTTAACGTCAAATGTTAAAAACAAAAGACAATTTTCGAATGACATTTGTTCATTCATCAAATGTTCAAAGTATTTTCGTACGACTTTTCCTACTAATATTCTCGTCTACACGTGTATGGCCAGCTTAAGTCGGGGTCCCAATCTACTTGCCCTCATAAAAAAAAATATATATATTTTAACCAAAACTTTATTTAAATAAGGCTTTTACATTGCGCTTTTTATCTCCTCCTCCCTCCCTCCCTGCCTGTCTCCAGCACCACCCCCAGGGACTAATGCAGGCCGTAGACGGGTCGAAAATCGGCCGATAAAAAAATGGCCGATTTTCACACTGTTAGTGGGTTAATTGGTCGGCCGTTTTTCGGGGTTTTGGCACATATTTTTATCAGTAAAGTTGGAAAAAAATCAGCCGATTTTGCCAGTAATGATGGGCAAATCTGCCGATCGTTTTACCGATAAAAAAATCTACGCATGAGCCGTGACCTGCAAGAAGAAGAAGAAAAAAAAAAGAATTCCAATCCGCTATTATAGTTGACATGAATAAGTCTTGCGGTTGCAGCAATGTATCTATTTGTATCCGAATAAAAACATCTGTATCCGAAATGGATACAAATAGATACATTGTTGCAACCGCAAGACTTTTTCATGTCAAATATAATAGCGGAGCTCTCTGCAGGGACAGACGTAATTAAATGCCGGCTGTAGGTGGGACCAAAATTGGGAAAATCGGGCGATTTTTGTTTTTTTAAAATTAATTTATTTTACTGTTGGTGGTAACGTCGGCCCATTGAACGACTGATTTTTGTTTTGTTTTTTTAAACGGACGGTTTTTGACCTGTCTACGGCCTGCATAACAGCGAGGGGAGAGACCTGGCAGTGTGATGAGCACCGATTGGTTGCTTGTCAGGAAAGGGGAGTGTAGAGCACTCCTAGCGCTCGGCAGAATCGCATCTGCTGAGCGAGTAAATGTGGTGCCGGCATCAATGAGAAAAAAAAATATTATTCCTTCAGGTTACCCTCATTACCCTCACACACAGAAGCACTTGGGTGGTCAGTACAAGCACTTGCTGAACAGCCAAATCAAGCTCCGGTGTCTGCTCTGTGAGGCTTCATTCACATCTGGGTGTGTTGGGAATGCGGCAGATTCGCTGTGATTCTGCCCACAATCTCAAAACGCGCTAAAAAAAAAGCAAAACGTGGGGTTAGGTGCCATTATTTTAAACAGCACCTAAAATACAGTGCGGTTTTGCTGCGATTGTTGCGTGGCAATCGCATCGCGTGAAGCTTCTTCTCCTTTTTGGGTGAAAACCTTCAGATGATGCGATTTTCTGCAATTGCACAATGCGTCATACGACAATTGCAGCAAAACCACACTGTGTTTTAGGTGCCATTGAAAATAATGGCACTTTAACCTGCGTTTTGTGCTTGTGCGTTTTCAGATCGCAGGCAGAATCGCAGCTTCTGCTGCAATCCTGAAATGCCCAGTTGTGAATGGAGTTAGTCCTGGTTTACACTGATGCAAATCTGATACAGATCAGATCCGATCCGAAAGGTGTAGCCTCGCATGGCATCTGAAAATACATTGTTTTCGGTTCACGTCTATGCGGTGAGCTTCTGTTCCAGTTAAAAACAGGGTCTTGTGCGAGTTTAGTAGGGTGCAAATTTCATCACCATAGACTTCAGTGGGGCCGGATTAAAATCGCAATCCTGTGTTCACATGTGAATCCAGCTGGGTTTTTTTTTCTAGATTTTTACATACTTCTTTTCTCCTTGCGATTGACAGATGTTTCTGCATTGACGTCGGAGGGAGGCGACTTTGCGTTGACGTCAATGGGGGGCGGCTTTGCGTTGACGTCAATGGGAGGCGACTTTGCGTTGACGTCAATGGGAGGCGACTTTGCGTTGACGTCAATGGGAGGCGACTTTGCGTTGACGTCAATGGGAGGGTATTTTGCGTTGACGTCGGCGGGAGGGTATTTTGCGTTGACGTCGGCGGGAGGCGATTCTGCTTTGGCGGCGGCGGCAGGCGATTCTGTGTCGGCGGGAGGTGATTTTTGCGTCAATGTCAGTGGGAGGCGATTTTTACATTGACTTCAGTGGGAGGCAGTTTTGAAGAGGGAGAGACAGCAAAATCACATCTGAGTGAAATCGCACAACAACTGGAATGGTATTTACAAAGAAACGCATTCCTAAATTGCATTGCTATTTCTGCAAGCATATGTGTGAATCCAGGCTAAACCCTGCTGCTTACCTGCAGGACACTAAGCTGTTGGATCACTGCTGGGATTGGAAAGGATCAGGTTGACCAGAGCTACTAAGTTACTGCCTAAAGGGAGGAGCTGAGCAGCTGAGTCACTGCTGGGAGGGGGAGCAGAGAGAGCTGATCTACTGACTCACTGCTGGATGGTCTAGCTGAGCTGCTAAGCCACTGCTGGGGCTGTAAGCAGGGTGAGCTGAGCTCCGGAGTCTGCTTGTAGGAAGGTGCATGGGGGGGGGGAGCTAAGCTCTTTGGGTCACTGCTGGGAGGGGGAGCAAGGGACATGAGCTTCTGCATTCTTGCTGAGAAGGGGAGCTGAGCCACTGAGTCAGTGCTGGGAGGGGGAGCAAGGGACATGAGCTTCTGCATTCTTGCTGAGAAGGGGAGCTGAGCCACTGAGTCAGTGCTGGGAGGGGGAGCAAGGGACATGAGCTTCTGCATTATTGCTGAGAAGGGGAGCTGAGCCTCTGAGTCACTGCTGGAGCGGGAACCTAGACCACTAAACCATTTTATCCAGAAGGATGATACAATTTTGGGTGGACTTAGGCTTCCAAGCAGGACTCCAGGTGGATAAAAAAAAATCTTTAATTCTGAGCAACTCCCCAGAGCAAAACCTCTCTGCCACTAAATGTCACAAGTACTCGGGTTTGGATGACTGCCAAAGCCATTTAGCCCTCTTCTTCTAAGCCTAAGCCTAGGCTATAGGCTAAATGGATTCCCGCTCCCATGCCGTTATATCCCGAGATGTAACTTTTTTTTGTATTCCAGTAGAAGAAACTGAAGTTCATTGTTTAAGCTCCCTGGAGGTATTCCCAAGTGTAGCTTGGGGCAGGGGAGGACTGACCATTTGGAAACTCGGGCATTGCCCGAGGGCTTGGGGTCAGTAGGGGGCCCCATGAGATGCCCCTGGTACCTTTTTCATAGGCTTTTTTGAGTTTGGGCAAGGACACAGGGGCCCCATGATCCCCTATTGTCCAGGGGCCCCATGAGTTGTCAGTCCGCCTCTGGCTCGGGGTAAAGTTTCAGCACCACAAGTGGTAACCCCGAGCTACACTCAGGAATACACTGCAGCGTTGCTCCGGGATCTCTTCTGCACCTACCTTGTCCTGCGCTCTCACGATGTCCCCCATGCAGTGTTTCCGGCAATGTCCTCTGGCCAATGCCGGCATCTGTCATCTGGGTTCCGTCCCCTGTGACGTCGGGACGTACAGGGGACAGAACTGATGGGAAATTTGAAAATGTAAAAAGTGACATTCACTAAATTCACTAAAATCACATAGTAAAACATTACTGTATCAAACCATTTCACATACATTTTGTCCCGAGTGCTTTGTCCTGTGCCCTGCCTGCATTTTTACTGTTCTTTCTGCCTTGAAACTGAGAAACGTCCATGGCGTCCAAAAAGCGTCCCTTTAGGTCAAAAGTGGGTTTAGACCGGCTAGAGAACAGCGATAGTAAATCAGAACCACTTGCAGAATTGAGTGATAATGATTTGTGGGGGAAATTCATCATCAGACACTCAAACCGATTCTGCGACTTTGCTCAGTGATGTCCGAACTTGGCGCTATATTTCAAATTTCAGTGTTTTTGGTTTATTATATATATATATATATATATATATATATATATATATTATATTATATTATATTATGATTTTTTATGATTCTTTATTAAATTTATAATTTATGATTTCGTGTTTCAAATTGTATCATACCCGGGATGTTTACTAGACTCTTATTCGGACAGATTTCAGTGAGTTATTCCTAAAAATTACAGCCTACAATAAAAGAAAACATATTTCCATGCAAAAAGATGTACCGCTTTGAGCACAGAAATACTGACATAATCAGACCGATAGGGAGGTTAAACTTTAATATTTTCTTAGGATATTATAGAATTATCATTTTAGGATACCATAGAATGCAGAGACGACTACTAACTGAAACTGTGGGCGGAAGCTTGAACAGGAGTGGCTTAAAGCAGGACTCCAGGACAAGCAAATACTGCCACATGTATTCTTCCTTGAATCCCGTGTATTTCTTCTAGATCTGTGCAGTAATCCAGTGTGACACTTTACCTCTGTGCCGGAGCTTCCTGTAATAAAGACTGCTCACTGCTGCTCTCCCTTCTTGTGCAGGGTGACTGGTCTTGTCTCCGCCCCCTCCTGAATTTTTCTGCAGGCAGCCTGTAGTGGGTGGAGCCTGCTTGACCCCTCTCACAGGTTTGCTCCCTGCACACATGTACAGCACAGGGAAGATGTCCCTTTTAGTTTTACAAGGTAATATCTGGGTTTGCAAAAGCATTTGCTGCACACAGAGCGGATTTTCATCTTTTGTGACTATAGAGGAATATATTTCAATGAGGTTTTGTGCTCGGGGTTGAGCTTTAAATTCAGTTTGCAGACAATAAACTTGTATTTCCTCTTCCCTCAGGCAATCATCTATGTTCATTGGTTGCTGACAATGTTGTAAGTATACTTTAGTCCGGTCTTCATTTATGTAAAGCTTAGCTATACTGTTGATGAAATGCGGTCACATTCGTTCAGTGGTGGGCGGGGGGATGTGTTTGGGGAGGGGCTGGTATACTATATGTACAGAATCTCAGTTCCATAGGTAGTATGTAATGAGATGTGTACATAGGGACAAATCTGTTCACTTATTTGATCTGCTGCCTCTGCATTGCTGAACCTTTTTTTTTTTTTTCAATACAAGTCTATCAGACAGCATCAGTCTGATTGTACACAACAGAGACTCTGCAGTTTCTGATACCCTGATGTTTGCCCAGGCTTTAGGTCACATGAAGGATCTCAATAGGAGCATGTATTTCCTTCTCATGGGAAGAGAGTGACCTTTGTAACTGTTTTGGCCTTGGTCACATGTTGATGTCATCACTGGGTCTCTGTCTCTCTATGCAATGCAGGCAGATCATGGCTGGTGGAAGTGGCTGCAGGATGCTGTACTTAACTTCCTGAAAACATCACAGCACCCTGCCTCAGTACTCTTCTCAAGAAAGGGCCTTTGGTCCCGATGCAAGCGGTGGGCTGGCGTAGGGGAGTAGTTGGGCAAACATCTTCTTGCCTTGATAGGTGGATGTGAGTCTGCAGGAGCGGGCGTTCCTAGAAAGACTCTATTGATATGCAGGCTGTAGGCAGGGTCTTGTTGGCCATGAGGCCAATTGGGGCTGCTGCTTTGGGTGACACCTATGGAGTCATGGTGTTGGGCAGCACTAAAGGTAGAGTCTCCATACCGGACACCCCGTCCTCAGTGCATGTTCTGCACCTGGGCTTCAGTGTCATTGTTTGTTGTGATGCAAATGGCCTCCTGCGTTTTAGCAACCAATATTCCCCTTTGACCAGGCCGCCAGCATCCTAGCAACCAGTGCCCGTCAGCGCACTAGCAACCTTTGGTGGTGGAGGGGGGAATGGCTTACTATTCTAGAACATGAAACATCATTCCATTGACAACGCATTTTTGTGTCTTGCAGCGCCTGCACCTTCAAATGGCTGCCAAATGCCTATTACTTGTCTAATCTGACCGTCTTGGCTGTGGGCATCTGGGCAATTGTCCAGCGGGACTCTGTGGACGCCATTTTTATGGTAAGGATGCTGGATTCAGCTGTTCAGTAGTTCATGGTTGAAGAAAGGCCGTTAAGTTCATATGGGCTGAAGAAGCTCCAGTAAGGTGGGGGTGGCCCCTTATCCAGGGGACCCGAAGTTTAAGATCCACAGGTAAAAAGGCTAATGAGAGTGTCAGACCTAAGAGTCTGTGGGGGAGATTTACTAAAACTGGAGAGTGCAAAATCTGGTGCAGCTGTGCATGGCAGCCAATTGGCTTCTAACTTCAGCTTGTTCAATGAAGCTTTGGCAATAAAACCTGGAAGCTGATTGGTTTCTATGCAGAGCTGCACCAGATTTTGCACTCTCCAGTTTTACTAAATCAACCCCTGAGAGTCCAGAATCTGTTAAAATCCTTCTTTGCTCGTAATAAGACGGCATGGCACCGCCAGTGTGTTTCGGGGGTTCAGACACTCCCACTTCAAGTGGAACTTCACCCCCAAACCCCCCTTTTTCCTCCATGTTACCTTTTTATGCGGGGTTGTCCTCAATTAAAATACTAACTTGCCTAGTGAATCCAGCCTTGTCCTTCCACAATGTGCCGTAAGTTGAGTCCCACCCTTCTGACATCTTCAGGAGCCTGATTTCCTCTTGCGGCTGTATGAAAGCTAATGCCTCCTTGAATATCGTAGGAGGAATTAAAGTGATATTAAAGGCAAGCTTTTAAAAAAAAAAACGTACCTGCTCTATGTAATGGTTTTACACAGCGTAGCCCCGATCCTCCTATGCTCTTTCTCTGGTCCCCCAACGCAGCTCCTGGCCCCTTCCTCCGTCCAAGTGTCCTCAAAGCAAAGCAAGCAGCTTGCTGTGGGGGAACCCAAGCAGGCTCACTCCCGAGCCACTGCTTTGCGTGTCCACTCACACACAAAGCCATGGCTCGGCCCCGCCCCCTCTCTCTCCTCATTGGCTCACTGGCTGTGATTGACAGCATTGGGGGCCAATGCCTCCCGCTGCTGTCTCAACCAATGAGGAGGGAGAGTCCTCTGAGAGCCAAGGCTCTTGTGCACATAGCTGGTTCGTAGGGGGACTGCTGGACACAGAAGTTTTTTTACCTTCATGCATAGATTGCATGACGTTACAAAACCTGGAGCCTTTACAACCACTTTAAGAGCAGGGTGTATGTCATTCCTGACCATGGGGAGCAGATCGACTGCGAGTTAAAGTAGAACTAAAGGCAAGACTTTTTTTTTTTTTTCCTTTAGGATAGAGTAAGGGGGGGGGGGGTGATAACTCCTGCCAGTTTTGTTTTTTTTTTTGTTTTTTTTTTTGCCATCTGTGTCCCATTGGGGAGATTTCTCTTAATTTCCCATCCCATAGCCAAAACAGGAAGTAAGAGGAAATCCCTCCAAAGTGAGGGGATTCCTGGGTGGTACCAGAACTAGTGTCCTCTCTATTACTGTTCTGAGGACAACCCAAAATTTGCAATTTCCTTTCACTTTCACTCTCGGTGAAAACGGTAAATGCAACAAACAGAGTGAATCTTCCTAATGGGGACACAGACAGCAATAAAAAACTGACAGGGGTTCTAAGCCCTTGCCACTTTATATAAAACTAAAAAAAAGTTTTGTCTTTAGCTATATATAAATGGAAGTTTTTTTTTTTATCTATTTAAATGTGAAAAAAATGAATAAAATATCCATAAATTAAAAAAAAAATGGGCAACTTGGTTCATGCCAATAATGGAAATGTTATTAGACTCAAACAAAAAACTGAAATGAAGATAACCACATGTTGGTTTCATGCAGAGCTGCCCATTGATATGAATGGGTGTAGACGGCTGTACACAGGTATGCACCGCTACTTGTATAACCACTTCCAGTCCGGGCCAATTCTGACGTTTCTTTCCTACATGTAAAAAAACATAATTTTTTTGCTAGAAAACTACTTGGAACCCTAAACATTATATATGTTTTTAAGCAGAGGCGCTGTGGAATACAATGGTGGGTTTTACGTGTTTTTTTGTCACATGATCTTTGCACAGCATTTTTTTTTTTTCAGGTGCAAATTTTGTTTTGGACAAAATACATTTTAATGCACAAAAACACAATATAATACCTCGTTGTTTGATGCAATATTAAAGATGATGTTACGTCGAGTAGATAACAAACATGTCAGACTTTAAAATTCCATCCGCTCATGGAATGGCGCCAAACTACAGTACCAAGAAATCTCCATAGGCAATGCTTTGAAAGTTTTTACAGGTTTAGAGTTACTGAGGAGGTCTGGTGCTAAAATGATTTCCCTTGCTCTGACGTTTGCGGCGATACCTCACATGTGTGGTTCGATCGCTGTTTACTTTTATTTTTGTTTTTACACTGTGTCTTTACATTTTTTTTTTAAATCTCTTTTATTGCTATCAGAAGGGATGAACAACTTAAGCCATGACAGGTCCTCTTTACGGAAAGATCTGGGGTCTATTAGACCCCATATCTCTCCTCTGGCCTCCAGTGCATGTGAGAAAACCAAGATAATTTTGATCACATGCTCTGTTCAAGCCGGTTTGTTTACACGAGACCGAAACCGAAAGTGAGGAAATAAAAATAAAAATATATAATCCCCCTGCGCTCCACTGGAAATATCATTGCACAGTGGGAGGAACATTAGTTCCTCTCACTGTGTCCCAGGAACCGGATGCTACTGGTCCCACCCCCTCCCGCTGCCTGTAAAAGAAATCCAACAGCTTCTTGGCCACTAGAATTACTTTTACATTAACCATTTCCTGTCCGGCCCATGTATATAAATGGCTGGATGGGAACAGTGCAGGAGCGGGTTTCCGTTCATAAACAGCACCCGCATTATCAGCCTGTGCGAGCTCCCTCGGAGCGCGCAGTACCGCGATCCGGTGCCTGCTGTGTCCGGAGGACACAGCGGAACACCGATTGCTGCACGGGACCTATGTGCGTGGTCCCGATCATGTGATCACTGATTGGCCAATCAGTGATCATATGAATAGTAGTAAGCAAGATGTTACTTCTAACATCATTGCTTACTACTTGTGAGATCTGTGAATGATCACAGAGATCACATGGTACAAGCTGAGACCAATCACAGCTATCGTAGTATTTCTCAATGGCTGCAAGAATGCAGCCAGAGAGAAGGAGAAATGATTGCTTTTACAGCCTTTATGGGTGTAAAAGCAAGCCGTGTAGAAAAAAAATCTTCATCACCCCCCACAAGTGGTACAGTGTCACTATGGTGACACTGTACAGCTAGGGTGACAGTATGTTAAAAAAAAACATAAATAATAATATAAAAAAAAATTGAAAAATTATAATTTTTGGTTAGAAACTAATTTGGGGTTTTTTTTTTTTTTTTACTAAAAAGATAGCTGAATACATTTTGGCCAAGATTTATGAAGAAAGATTATTTATTTGCAAAATTTTATAAGAAAAACACGTTTTTTTCAAAATGTGTGGACTTTTTCATTTATATAGCAAAAAAAAATAAAAATCCCAGCGGTGAATAAATAAAACAAAAATAAAGTTTTAATCCGTCTCAAAAAAATGCTAAAAAATTCATATGGGTACAGTGTTGCATGACCGTGCAATTGTCATTCAAAGTGTGAAAGCTGAAAAATGGCCTGGATAGGAAGGGGGTGAAAGTGTCCGGACTTGAAGTGGTTAAAGAGAATCGCTGGCCTTAAAAAAACAAAAGTTAGACCTCAATCATACCTGCATCGACGACCAAGATGTCACCCTTCCAATCCAACGACATACTGGCATGTCGCTGGACGGGAAGCAGATAAAGTGGCAGACGCACACAGATGTAATGTTTCGAGTGCAGGTAGGTGCATTCGGAACATCTGTGCACCAGGGGCGGACTGACAACTCGGGCAATAGGGGCTCATGGGGCCCCTGTGTCCTCGCCCACACTCAAACTACACCCAAAAAAGCCTAAGAAAGGTACCAGGGGCATCTCATGGGGCCCCCTACTGACCCTGGGCCCTTGGGCAGTGCCCGAATGGCCCTGCTGTGCACATATGCCACTTCACGCAAGTAGCCATATATAGTTGCATACAGCCACTTTCTACTGAAACATGTTGACTGTTCAAGTTGACTTGTATATTAAAGTGATACTAAAGGTTTATGCTGGGCGGCACAGTGGCATAATGGTTAGCATGTCTGCCTTGCAGTAAATGGGTCATGGGTTCGATTCCCGACTATGGCACCTCCTGCATGGAGTTTGCATGTTCTCCCTGTGCTTGCGTGGGTTTCCTCCGGGTACTCCGGTTTCCTCCCACACTCCAGAAACATGCTGGTTGGTGAATTGATTACTGTCCAAATTGGCCCTAGTATGTGTATGTGTAAATGTGAGTTAGGGACCTTAGATAGTACGCATAAATTGACAGCACTATATAAGTACCTGAAATAAATAAAATATTAAAAAAACAAACATGTCTATATTTACCTGCTGTGTGCAGTGATTTTGCACAGAGCAGCCTGGATCCTCCTCTTGTTGGATCTCCCGCAGGCTCTCCTCTCCCCTCCCTCCTGTCGAGTCCCCCCACAGCAGGTACCCACTTTTCCTTGAGTCCATTCACACATACAGCCGTGGCTCGACCCCGCCCTCACTCTTCTCATTGGCTCACTGGCTGTGATTGATAGCAGTGGGAGCCAATGGCTAAAATGGAACTAAGCACTCCAGTCCAAGGAAGCTGCCATCTTAGCCTCTGCTTGATCTGCAGTTGCCATGGACTGCCCATAGATTCAGTTATGACACGAGCTTGACAGTTTGTTTGAGAGCACAAGCAACTGTGATCGTTCTCTTTCACAGAATGCTCTTTGTTTTAAGAGCGCTCGTTTGATTTTTCATTAGTGAAGTCAGTAACCATAAATGTGTTTGTTTTTTTTTTGGTTTTTTTTTTGTTTTTTTGTTTTTTTTTCACCAAATTCAATTTGCTTCAAAATCGAATGTTAAAAATAAATGTTTTCAAAGTGTTTTTGAGCTGCATTAGTCAAGTCATCAAATGTAATGATGAGAATTTTCGTACGAATGTTCATTTGAAAAACTCCTAGTGTATGGCCAGTTTTAGATCTTTGGTCTGGCACTCTTATTAGACTTTTTTTTACAAATGGATCTTTATGATAAGGTTAAACACCCAAAACTGATATTGGCGGGGGGGGGGGGGGGGGGGTTACCTTCATCACATTGTATGGTAAGATGAATATAAAAAGCTTACCAAATAAACCTGGACCCTATATAATGTTAGTGGTTGGTGGGCGATGCTGGAAAATCAAATGTAGGTCTTCTCACCTAAGATCTCGAGAGGTTCTGGAAGGCAGTCAGTGATAAAAGTGAAGTATTTTCAAGTATTGGAAGGTCTGACCCTTTAAGGGGATTTACATGAGCATTGCTGATTGGCTGACCTTTTATTTGCAGTTTCTGGTTGGTCTGATCACTACAGTGGTATTGGACATTCTACTCCTCGCCCTGTACTTCGCTGCCTTCGAACAAGCAACCGAGAAGGAGGTCACCAGGGACTTGTTCCGATTTAGCGGTGGAATGGCCATATTAAGCCTAATATTGAAACCATTGTCATGTTTCTTCACATATCACATGTATGTGGAGCGTGGAGGGGAGTGCAGCATCAGCTTAGGTACGTGTTGGTATGAAGGACTCTGCTCACCTCCTTATATCAAACTCTCCTCTCTTGAATACTCTGCACTGCTGGAGAACTCTACTCCTCCCCCTATCCAACTCTTCTCTCCTGAAATACGCTGCACAGCTGGAGGACTCTTCTTCTATCCAACTCTCCTCTCCTGAAATACTCCGCTCTACTGGAGGACTCGGCTCCTTCCTCTATCTAACCCTCCTCTCCAGAAATACTCTGCACTGCTGGAGGACTCTTCTCCTTCCTCTATCCAACTCTCCTCTTCTGAAATACTCCGCTCTGCAGGAGGACTCTGCTCCCTCCTCTGTCCACCTCTCCTCTCCTGAAATACTCTGCACTGCTGGATGACTCCGCTCCTTCCTCTATCCAACTCTCCTCTCCTGAAATACTCTGCACTGGGGGAGGACTCTGCTCCTTCCTCTATCCAACTCTCCTCTCCTGAAATACTCTGCTCTGCTGGATGACTCTACTCCTTCCTCTATCCAACTCTCCTCTCCTGAAATACTCTGCACTGGGGGAGGACTCTGCTCCTTCCTCTATCCAACTCTCCTCTCCTGAAATACTCTGCTCTGCTGGATGACTCTACTCCTTCCTCTATCCAACTCTCCTCTCCTGAAATACTCTGCACTGGGGGAGGACTCTGCTCCTTGATCTATCTAACTCTCCTCTCCTGACATACTCTAGTCTACAGGAGAATTCTGCTCCTTCCTGTATCCAACTTTCCTCTCCTGAAATACTTTGCTCTGCTGAAGGAGTCTACTCCCTCTATCCAACTTCGCTCTCCTGAAATACTTACCGTATTTGCCGGCGTATAAGACGACTTTTTAACCTATGAAAATCTTCTTAAAAGTCAGGGGTCATCTTATACGCTGGTAAACGGCGAGCTGGTGTCAGGGCAGCACTTTTTCGAGGGGCGGCGCGGTGGCGGAAGGGACACTAAGTACAGGGGCAAGCAGGGGGCTGCTGTACCTTACCTGGCTCCGGTCCCAGTCCCACGACGATCCGGTCCAGGAAGCGCGGCTGCTCCTTCTTTCAGTTCGGCCGCTCGATGGTCGCGCGGCCGCTCGGCTCCGCCTCCTCACCGATGATTGGGCGCCAGCACTGGAAAGGCACACAGGCGATTAATCACCGGCGAGGAGGCGGAGCCGATTAGCCCCGCGAAAATCGAGTGAGGGAGCGGCCAGTAAGTGTGCAGCAGCACCATGCTGTGACACTCTTGGCACTATTCCTCTCCCCCACTGACACCAAGGATGGGGCACTGTTCCTCCCCCACTGACACCAAGGATGGGGCACTGTTCCTCCCCCACTGACACCAAGGATGGGGCACTGTTCCTCCCCCACTGACACCAACGATGGGGCACTGTTCCTCCCCCCCACTGACACCAACGATGGGGCACTGTTCCTCCCCCCCCACTGACACCAACGATGGGGCACTGTTCCTCCCCCCCACTGACACCAACGATGGGGCACTGTTCCTCCCCCCCCACTGACACCAACGATGGGGCACTGTTCCTCCCCCCCCACTGACACCAACGATGGGGCACTGTTCCTCCCCCCCACTGACACCAACGATGGGGCACTGTTCCTCCCCCCCCACTGACACCAACGATGGGGCACTGTTCCTCCCCCCCCACTGACACCAACGATGGGGCACTGTTCCTCCCCCCCACTGACACCAACGATGGGGCACTGTTCCTCCCCCCCACTGACACCAACGATGGGGCACTGTTCCTCCCCCCCACTGACACCAACGATGGGGCACTGTTCCTCCCCCCCACTGACACCAACGATGGGGCACTGTTCCTCCCCCCCACTGACACCAACGATGGGGCACTGTTCCTCCCCCCCACTGACACCAACGATGGGGCACTGTTCCTCCCCCCCACTGACACCAACGATGGGGCACTGTTCCTCCCCCCCACTGACACCAACGATGGGGCACTGTTCCTCCCCCCCACTGACACCAACGATGGGGCACTGTTCCTCCCCCCCACTGACACCAACGATGGGGCACTGTTCCTCCCCCCCACTGACACCAACGATGGGGCACTGTTCCTCCCCCCCACTGACACCAACGATGGGGCACTGTTCCTCCCCCCCACTGACACCAACGATGGGGCACTGTTCCTCCCCCCCACTGACACCAACGATGGGGCACTGTTCCTCCCCCCCACTGACACCAACGATGGGGCACTGTTCCTCCCCCCCACTGACACCAACGATGGGGCACTGTTCCTCCCCCCCACTGACACCAACGATGGGGCACTGTTCCTCCCCCCCACTGACACCAACGATGGGGCACTGTTCCTCCCCCCCACTGACACCAACGATGGGGCACTGTTCCTCCCCCCCACTGACACCAACGATGGGGCACTGTTCCTCCCCCCCACTGACACCAACGATGGGGCACTGTTCCTCCCCCCCACTGACACCAACGATGGGGCACTGTTCCTCCCCCCCACTGACACCAACGATGGGGCACTGTTCCTCCCCCCCACTGACACCAACGATGGGGCACTGTTCCTCCCCCCCACTGACACCAACGATGGGGCACTGTTCCTCCCCCCCACTGACACCAACGATGGGGCACTGTTCCTCCCCCCCACTGACACCAACGATGGGGCACTGTTCCTCCCCCCCACTGACACCAACGATGGGGCACTGTTCCTCCCCCCCACTGACACCAACGATGGGGCACTGTTCCTCCCCCCCACTGACACCAACGATGGGGCACTGTTCCTCCCCCCCACTGACACCAACGATGGGGCACTGTTCCTCCCCCCCACTGACACCAACGATGGGGCACTGTTCCTCCCCCCCACTGACACCAACGATGGGGCACTGTTCCTCCCCCCCACTGACACCAACGATGGGGCACTGTTCCTCCCCCCCACTGACACCAACGATGGGGCACTGTTCCTCCCCCCCACTGACACCAACGATGGGGCACTGTTCCTCCCCCCCACTGACACCAACGATGGGGCACTGTTCCTCCCCCCCACTGACACCAACGATGGGGCACTGTTCCTCCCCCCCACTGACACCAACGATGGGGCACTGTTCCTCCCCCCCACTGACACCAACGATGGGGCACTGTTCCTCCCCCCCACTGACACCAACGATGGGGCACTGTTCCTCCCCCCCACTGACACCAACGATGGGGCACTGTTCCTCCCCCCCACTGACACCAACGATGGGGCACTGTTCCTCCCCCCCACTGACACCAACGATGGGGCACTGTTCCTCCCCCCACTGACACCAACGATGGGGCACTGTTCCTCCCCCCCACTGACACCAACGATGGGGCACTGTTCCTCCCCCCCACTGACACCAACGATGGGGCACTGTTCCTCCCCCCCACTGACACCAACGATGGGGCACTGTTCCTCCCCCCCACTGACACCAACGATGGGGCACTGTTCCTCCCCCCCACTGACACCAACGATGGGGCACTGTTCCTCCCCCCCACTGACACCAACGATGGGGCACTGTTCCTCCCCCCCACTGACACCAACGATGGGGCACTGTTCCTCCCCCCCACTGACACCAACGATGGGGCACTGTTCCTCCCCCCCACTGACACCAACGATGGGGCACTGTTCCTCCCCCCCACTGACACCAACGATGGGGCACTGTTCCTCCCCCCCACTGACACCAACGATGGGGCACTGTTCCTCCCCCCCACTGACACCAACGATGGGGCACTGTTCCTCCCCCCCACTGACACCAACGATGGGGCACTGTTCCTCCCCCCCACTGACACCAACGATGGGGCACTGTTCCTCCCCCCCACTGACACCAACGATGGGGCACTGTTCCTCCCCCCCACTGACACCAACGATGGGGCACTGTTCCTCCCCCCCACTGACACCAACGATGGGGCACTGTTCCTCCCCCCCACTGACACCAACGATGGGGCACTGTTCCTCCCCCCCACTGACACCAACGATGGGGCACTGTTCCTCCCCCCCACTGACACCAACGATGGGGCACTGTTCCTCCCCCCCACTGACACCAACGATGGGGCACTGTTCCTCCCCCCCACTGACACCAACGATGGGGCACTGTTCCTCCCCCCCACTGACACCAACGATGGGGCACTGTTCCTCCCCCCCACTGACACCAACGATGGGGCACTGTTCCTCCCCCCCACTGACACCAACGATGGGGCACTGTTCCTCCCCCCCACTGACACCAACGATGGGGCACTGTTCCTCCCCCCCACTGACACCAACGATGGGGCACTGTTCCTCCCCCCCACTGACACCAACGATGGGGCACTGTTCCTCCCCCCCACTGACACCAACGATGGGGCACTGTTCCTCCCCCCCACTGACACCAACGATGGGGCACTGTTCCTCCCCCCCACTGACACCAACGATGGGGCACTGTTCCTCCCCCCCACTGACACCAACGATGGGGCACTGTTCCTCCCCCCCACTGACACCAACGAGGGGGCACTGTTCCCCCCCCCACTGACACCAGTGATGGGGCACTGTTCCCCCCCCCTCCCACTGACACCAATGATGGGACACTATTCCTCCCACTGACACCAATGATGGGACACTATTCCTCACACTGACACCAATGATGGGACACTATTCCTCACACACTGACACTAATGATGGGACACTATTCCTCCCACTGACACCAATGATGGGACACTATTCCTCCCACTGACACCAATGATGGGACACTATTCCTCACACTGACACCAATGATGGGACACTATTCCTCACACACTGACACTAATGATGGGGCACTGTTCCTCCCCCCCCACTGACACCAACGAGGGGGCACTGTTCCCCCCCCCCCCAATGACACCAACGAGGGGGCACTGTTCCCCCCCCCCCCCACTGACACCAACGAGGGGGCACTGTTCCCCCCCCCCCCACTGACACCAACGAGGGGGCACTGTTCCCCCCCCCCCCCCACTGACACCAACGAGGGGGCACTGTTCCCCCCCCCCCCACTGACACCAACGAGGGGGCACTGTTCCCCCCCCCCCTGACACCAACGAGGGGGCACTGTTCCCCCCCGCACTGACACCAGTGATGGGGCACTGTTCCCCCCCCCTCCCACTGACACCAATGATGGGACACTATTCCTCCCACTGACACCAATGATGGGACACTATTCCTCCCACTGACACCAATGATGGGACACTATTCCTCACACTGACACCAATGATGGGACACTATTCCTCCCACTGACACCAATGATGGGACACTATTCCTCCCACTGACACCAATGATGGGACACTATTCCTCACACTGACACCAATGATGGGACACTATTCCTCACACACTGACACTAATGATGGGGCACCATCATTGGTGTCAGTGGGAGGAATCGTGTCCCATCATTGGTGTCAGTGGGAGGAATAGTGCCCCATCATTGGTGTCAGTGGATGAAATAGTGCCCCATCATTGGTGTCAGTGGGAGGAATAGTGCCCCATCATTGGTGTCAGTGGGAGGAATAGCACCCCATCATTGGAATACCATACTGAAATAGCATACCATATTGAAATCAAATCTGATGTTTTTTCATTTTTATTTGGTGTGTGTTGGAAGAGGGGTAGTCTTATACGTCGGGTATAGCTCAAACCCTATATTTTAACAGAAAAAGTAGGGGGTCGTCTTATATGCCGGCAAATACGGTAATTCTGCTGGAGAACTCTTCTCCTTCCTCTCTCAACCTATCCTCTCCTGAAATATTCTGTACTGCTGGAGGACTCTTCTCCTTTCTCTAACTCTCCTCTCCTGAAATACTTTGCTCTGCTAGAGGACTCTACTCTGTACTGACTTCTACTTTGTCTAACTCTTTCCTCTTGAATACTCTACTCCTTCCTCTATCTAAAGCCAGCCATACATGGTTTGAAATTCAGTCAATCCATGTATGGGCAGGGTGGTTGTACAAAAGTTGATCTGTCAATCAACTTCTGTACAACCGCTCTGACGGATTTTTGTTGTTCGATCAGCTCTGCAGGCTATAGCTGGCAGTGCTGATCAGTGTATTCTGATGGCAGGAAGTCTCCCTCCCAATCCACTGGTTAAACCAAAATAAAATAGATTAATCTATGGACTGCTTAACTCTTCTCTTCTGAAATACTCTCTTCTGCTGAAGGACTCTGCTCTTCCCTCTATCCAACTCTCCTCTCCTGAAATACTCTGCACTGCTGGAGGACTCTGCTCCTTCCTCTATCTAACTCTCCTCTCCTGACATACTCTGCTCTACAGGAGGACTTTGCTCCTTCCTCTATCTAACTCTCCTCTCCTGAAAACTCTGCACTGCTGGAGGACTCTTCTCCTTCCTCTAACTCTATTCTCCTGAAATTCTCTGCTCCTTCTTCTATTCAACTCTCCTCTCCTGAAACACTCTGCACTGCTGGAGGACTCTGCTCCTTCCTCTATCCAACTCTCCTCTCCTGAAATACTTTTCACTGCTGGAGGACTCCGCTCCTTCCTCTATCCAACTCTCCTCTCCTGAAATACTTTTCACTGCTGGAGGACTCTGCTCCTTCCTCTATCCAACTCTCCTCTCCTGAAATACTCTGCTCTGCTGGAGGACTCTCCTGCTTCTTTTCTCTGCACACATCTCCCCTCCCCCTCGGCTCATCATTTGCTATTTGTTCTCATGCGCTGTTTTTGCTGTTTTGACTTTTTGTTTAAACTGCTTCCATGTGTTCTTTATCAGTGTACCTAGTTGTTTGACCATTGGATGCGCTGAGTGTTGATAAGTCACTCTGGTCTCCTGAATGGGGTTGCACGGGATTCTTTGTCAGTCTGTCATCACTTCCTACAAGGCTGACTGACCTCTATTTATTGTGCACTGAAATATTCATGTCTGCCGCTACAGCACAGAACACGTTTGCTCAATCTCTGTCCTCCGATCTGCTGCTTGTAATTACACCCTCTGACTAAACCCTGGCAGCTTTTAAAAAGATCCCCACATATGAGTTAAAGTGTAGGTAAAGCTTCATTTTTTTTGTGTCATTGACTCTAAAATGAATTGCTTTTATTGTGTGCTCAACATTTGTTTCATTACTATATTCCTGTATAGTAAATACTTGGCTGATCCCATCATTTATCTCTACTTTCTTAATCAGAGTGGCAATGCTATTCCAGGTGATCCTCCATCTTTAGCATTGCCACTCTCATTGGACCTGCTCCAGTTTTCCTCTGGGAGAAGGCTATGCTTTGTTTTGAGCTCAGGTATTATATGAAAGAACACATTCCTGTCAACCTTTCAGAAGTGCTTTTCCTCCCCGATGGCCACTGGGTGTTGCAGACGTTGGCTGTGCAAGCTGGTCTGATAGTGTGATCAAGCAACTGATCAGCAGATTGCACAGCTACAGTCTGCACCACCCAGAGGCAAGCAGGGTAGAGCATGCACATCTAAAGGGATGCAATGGATGTGTTCTTTCATATAATGTTTAGACTCAGAGCTCTGTCAACTAAATTCTGTCCCACTATCAGTGAGGGAGGTGTTGGAGATACATAGGCTACATCACATGACCACTAAAAAAAGAGAGTTTACAAAAGGTTGCTTAACCACTTACCCTGCAGAGGATTTACCCCCCTTCCTGACCAGGCCATTTTTTGTGATACGGAGCTGCATTAATTTAACTAACAATTGCACGATCATGCAACTCCAGTACATAAATGAAATTTATGTCCTTTTTTACCACAAATAGAGCTTTATTTCAGTGGTATTTGCTCACCTCTGCATTTTTTTATTTTCTGCACTATAAACAAAAAAAGACTGACAATTTTGAGAAAAAAACAATATTTTTGACTTTTTGCTATTAAACATGTCCAGTAAAAAAATTTTAAAAATCAAATTTCGGCATAAATGTAGGCCAAAATATATTCTGCAAAATATCTTTGAAATAAAAAATCCCAATACGTGTAAATTAATTGGTCTACGTGAAAGTTATAGCGTTTACAAATGGCGGTATATATACTGGAAATTTTTTTTTTTACTAGTAATGGCGGCAATTAGTGACTTATAGCGGGACTGCGACGGGCATTCTGACACTGGGGAGAACTGACTTGGTGTCACTGACATCCCCAGTGACACAAATACAGTGATCAGTGCTAATAAAAACACTGACACAGTACTAATGGCACTGGGCAGGAAGGGGTTAACATGTGGGGTGATCAAAGGGTTAACTGTGTGCTGTTTCACTATATGGGCTGTGTGTGTGTTTCACTGTAAGCACACTGTTTTGTATGGCTCTGCGTAGCAGAGACATACAAAGCAGTGTGCAGGAGCGGACAGGGGAGAGATCTGTGTTGATTATACACAGCTCTCTGTCCCGTCGGACATACCCGGCAATCACCGGGTGCTGGCGAGGAATCACTTTCCTGGACCCGGTGATTGACAGCTGAGGCCGCTAATGGCGGCGCAGGTAGGAGGCACGCGTGCCCCCTACCCAGAACTGAAAAATCATGTGTGTGTATTTATGTATATATAATATATGTGATTTTGTGCACCTGTGCTGCCCTGTAGCACTATTTCTGCTATAGGGCAGCGCAGAAGTGGCTAATAACATGTTCCACCCTGAATACAGTTGTAAAATGTTGCTAAAAGTGAACAAATCCTTTTTAAAGTCCCTAAAAAAAAAATAAATAAATAAAAAATGGCTAAAAGCCCTTTTCAAGACCTTCTTCTCTCAAGCAGGCTCTTCCCTGCAGTCATTGCTGCCATATCACCTGTGTATAAAGTGCAGCCCTAAATCATGTAATGAAACATCCAAGAGTTTACACATAAGTGCAAACAAAACATAAATATCAGTGAAAACAAAGTTCATACGGTGTAAAAATGAAGTGCTGGTGTAAATCACAAACAATGTGACATATTATAGTCCATATATATGCCAGTGATACTGAAAATCACAAAACCGCCACATATCCAGCTCCAATACAGTGCCAAGGGATCCAATGAACACTCCACCACCACTATGCACTCACCAGAAGGCTACTGGTATAGTAGCAATGATCGATGGTCACTATTCACAATCCTGGGCTGGAGATCCTCCTAGAAAGAAAGCTGTGCTCAATGAGATATTAGGCAGCTGCTGGCCGCTTTCATTCAATTGGCTTGTTTGAGTTGGTGGCAACCCCTTTTTGATATCTGTTGATTTTTCCACCTTCTGGTTGAGTCAGCCAGTGGTGAAACAACAAGGGTCTTCCAGAAAAATTTTCACAGGTGTTCCAGGAGGCAGAATCAGAGTTCCAGGCAGACTTCTGTCTGTATCCCAGGCTGCAGAGCCAAAGCCAAAGGAGACTTTTTCCTCATAGATATAAACATTCTCTGCTGCTTCCTTCAGTTACAAAAATGTAGCCTGGAATCTACAAGGTCAGGAATTGCTTTCTTCCATCTGGGAAACTTACTGGCCTCCATGAACATCAAGGATGCTTACTTGCATGCCCTCATCATTCCAGTACTTCAACGCTACTGTTGGTATGCAACATTACCAGTTTATTGCTTGCCCTTCGTTTTGGTCTGTCCACTGCACCTCAGGTCTTCAAAAAGATGCTAGCTCCTGTACTTGCTCTGCATCACTCTTGGGGCAGCCCCATAGTGAAATACTTAGACAACCTTTCACTGAGGAAACAGTCAACACAGACATTGTCAGTGAACGTCCAAAAAACTGTTCCAACTCTGCAGAGGTTCAGGTGGATCCTGAAGCTCCAGAAGTCAGTGCTGGCACTGACTCACTTGGTGTCTTTTAGGTATCCATCCGAATACTGCTCTGCTCAAGGGTTTTCTTCTGCAGGAAAAACTCTCTCAATCTGTCATACTACTCTCCACATTTTCATGAGGATTTTCGGCTCAATGGTTGCTTCCTTCAGGGCAATTCTGTATGCCTAGTTCCACTGTAGTTGGTTGCAACTCTGCATTTTTGCTGAGTTGGACAAGAAGGCACATTCTCTGAACAGTCGCATATGGCCTGAAACCAAAGATCAGCTTGGCCCTGGCATTGTTGCTCATGAACCCAACCCTGGAGTCTGGGAAATCCTTCCTCCTTTTGGTCTGGAAGGTTCTTCTTATTGATGCCAGAATGATGGGCTAGGGAGGAGTCCTGGATACACTCTCAATGCAAAGGATTTGGTTGGTGGAGGAAACTCATATCTTCATCAGCATTCTGGAACTATGAGCAAATGGTTCTTTTCGATGCAGAACCTCTCAATTCCAGGTGAACATATCAGGATTCAGTTGGAAAAAGCCATGACTGTGGCTTTCAACAACCAATAGGGAGGAACCAGAGGTTTTGCAGCTCAAACAGAAGCTAATTGGATTCTGGCTTGTGCAGAGTTTCACTTTCCAGGTCTGTCCCCCGTGTACATTCTAGGCGTGGAAACTTGGTAGGCAGATTTCCTCAGCCAACAATGCTGAAACTAGGAATGGTCTTTTTACCCATAGAGGTTTCAAAACTTCTGTTGCATTTAGAGGTCACTGGACTTGAACCTTCTGGCTTCCAACAACAATCTGAAAAAGTTTGTCTCTAGGTCCTGGGATTGTCTGTGATATAAGTGGATGCTTTGGTGACGCTGTGGGATCAGTTCAACATGATCTACACTTTTACTCCTCTGAAATGTCTAACACATCTGCTCCACAGGTTCTAGGGGGAGGGCATTACAGTGATACTTGTCGCATTGAACTGACTCAGGTGGATGTGTTTCTTGGACCTCATCAGACTCCTGACACACTCCCTGTAGGCTTGCCCAGATCACCTGGATCTTCCGTCCCATGGACCGGTTTACCATCCTTCATCTCAATTGCTGGCTTTAGCAGCCTGCCCGTTAAAGCCCAGGTTCTAAAAGAGAGGGGCTTGCTTGATTCTGTTATCCCTACACCTCTCAAAGCTAGGAAATAAACTGATTGCACCTGGAAAGCATTTTTTTTATGGTGTGAACTAAGGAGCTTCCATCTCAGGATGTACTCAGAGACGAATCCTTTCTTTGGCCTGGATCAACAATTGGCATAAAGGGTCAAATCTGAGACCTGGCAATTTTCTTTCAGAGACCACTGCCTCTCACTGAGAGCCTTCGTACAGGGTGTCACCCATATTGTCCTATCTGTATGTGCAACAGTGATGTCATGGGTTCTCATCCTGGTTCTGTCAGCCCTTCAAAAACTGCCCTTGGAATCTCTCAAGGATATTCCTCTGACTACACTAACTCACAAGGTTGCCTTCCTGATTGCCATCGCCTCTGCAAGGTGAATTCCCGTTGGCAGACTAAACCTTTTAGGAGTCTTTTCTTGTGCTACACAGATATGAGGTTGTCTTAAGGCCACTCAGGCCTCTACTTCTCAAGGTGGTTTCTTCCTTTCATCTTAACTGGACATTTATCTCCCTTCTCTCTGTCGTGCTCCAAGACATCCCAAAGAGATTTTCCTCCATCTCCTAGATGTGATATGTGCTGTACTTTTAGAGAGGCTGACTCTTTATTATTTTTTTATTGCCCCCTTGCATCAGGTGTCGCCAGTGAGAGTGCCCCCTTGCATCAGGTGTCGCCAGTGAGAGTGCCCCCTTGCATCAGGTGTCGCCAGTGAGAGTGCCCCCTTGCATCAGGTGTCGCCAGTCAGAGTGCCCCCTTGCATCAGGTGTCGCCAGTGAGAGTGCCCCCTTGCATCAGGTGTCGCCAGTGAGAGTGCCCCCTTGCATCAGGTGTCGCCAGTGAGAGTGCCCCCTTGCATCAGGTGTCGCCAGTGAGAGTGCCCCCTTGCATCAGGTGTCGCCAGTGAGAGTGCCCCCTTGCATCAGGTGTCGCCAGTGAGAGTGCCCCCTTGCATCAGGTGTCGCCAGTGAGAGTGCCCCCTTGCATCAGGTGTCGCCAGTGAGAGTGCCCCCTTGCATCAGGTGTCGCCAGTGAGAGTGCCCCCTTGCATCAGGTGTCGCCAGTGAGAGTGCCCCCTTGCATCAGGTGTCGCCAGTGAGAGTGCCCCCTTGCATATGATCAAGTGTCGGCAGTGAGAGTGCCCCCTTGCATATGATCAAGTGTCGGCAGTGAGAGTGCCCCCTTGCATATGATCAAGTGTCGGCAGTGAGAGTGCCCCCTTGCATATGATCAAGTGTCGGCAGTGAGAGTGCCCCCTTGCATATGATCAAGTGTCGGCAGTGAGAGTGCCCCCTTGCATATGATCAAGTGTCGGCAGTGAGAGTGCCCCCTTGCATATGATCAAGTGTCGGCAGTGAGAGTGCCCCCTTGCATATGATCAAGTTTCGCCAGTGAGAGTGCCCCCTTGCATATGATCAAGTGTCGCCAGTCAGCGTGCCCCCTTGCATATGATCAAGTGTCGCCAGTCAGCGTGCCCCCTTACATCAAGGTCCCCCCGTCAGCGTGCCCCCTTACATCAAGGTCCCCCCGTCAGCGTGCCCCCTCCCATCAGATGTCTTCAACAGCGTGCCCTCTTAAAACAGGGTCCCCATCAGAGTGCCCCCCTTACATGGATTGCCCCCATCAGTGTGCCTCCTTACATCAACTATCTGCATCAAACTGGCTCATGGACTCTGAGATGAGGAGGGGCACAGCCCACCACAGCACCCCCTACATCCAGCCATGTCACAAACCCCTCAGTTGGATTTCTTTTGGTCCTCCCAATCTCCCAAAGTTACTTCTACCTTGTGTCCCTTAAACCTGGTACTCACAATGAGAATATCGTCCAATTTGTCTGTATTTTTTTTTTTTTTTGCATGCTAGTCTCATATTGAAAAAGAATAGATACAAAAATTCTCGTAACCCAGAATACAGCTTCCCACGATGATGTAATACATTGTTTTGTTTCTGAGCATGCGTGGTTATGGTCACTTGATTTTTTTTTGGGGGGATGAAAACTGTACTTATTACACGATATTCATAAATTTTATTATCTTATGAGAAAAATGTTCATGCTTGTCCCTTTGGATTATTTTGCACTGTCTGATCAGCTGTCAAAAGCTGTGCACTAGAGACCAAAATTATCATACAAGTGCTCTGAAAAAGTTTTTTTTTTTTTTTTTTTTTTTTTTTTGGTCCGATATTCTCATTGTGTGTACTAGGCATTCAGGAACTCCAAGAAAAGGATTTTGCTACTGCAAAGTCAAAAATCTTGCTATTTGAGCTTAGTGAATTCATGTGATTTATGGCCAGTGATTGTCGGGGTCTTATTTGATGCTCCTCTGCAGTAAGTAGTTCTGCGGGGTTGACATTCACTGGGAGTTATTTAATGAAACTTCATGGTGCAAAATCGGGTGCAGCTCTGCATACAGACCAATCAGCTTCTAGGTTTTATCGTCAAAGCTCAACTGAACAAGCTGAAGTTAGAAGCTGATTGGCTACCATGCACAGCTGCTCCACATTTTGTGTGCTCCAGTTTTAGTAAATCTCCCGCACTGCATTATTTTAAATGTGACTAAAGATGGGCAGCAAATTGCAACAAGTGCCTGTGACAGGTCCAAATGCTTGAGTTAACCCCTGAATCACTGGAAGATGACAGCTGTAGGGATATCTGAGGGGGGCAGAAGAATGAACATTTTCCAGGGATATAGCAGCCAGCAGCTCAAGAGACACTTTGTATTCATTGTAAGTACCTTCTCTAGTGCTGATTAAAAAAAAAATCACTAAACCTAATCTTTAAGGGGAGGAGGAGGAGAAGGCATTTAATTAGGGAAGTTTTCGGGTAAACTAAGGTGTTTTTGTTTTTTTCTACTTGTCTGCTTGCTTTAACTTACATCATACCATATACAGGCTGGAGCTCATCCCATTGATCTGCAGATGAAAAAACAGACCAGATACAATAGTAAAAATGTCAGGGCTTGCTTACACTAGCAGCTGTCACTGATGCCCCTCTGCAAAACTTCACACAGTGTTTATAAACACTGTGTCAGATGGTCCTTACACAGCAACTGGCAGCTATCATTTTGACAGCCAGAAATTGCTAGCAAGTGCCAGGGGGAAAGCAGTAGGGTGGCAAATATAATATATATAAACAGCGCAAAATATATAAAATATATAAACAGAGCAAAATAGACCTAAATACAAATATTAATAAATCACAAGATATAAATGTCCCATATTAATTAGTGCATATTTATATCAAAAAATCTTCAGGAAAAAACACCATAAAGTCCCTTGTGATGAAAACTAAGGATTCCAAATATTTTTATCGCCTTCCACCTATCACCCATGCACACCAACATCAAATACACTCACCAGATTTTGGTGAGTGAAAAGCCTTTAGGATTTTGGGGAATCCTAAACCCTCTTTTCATCAGCTCAATGATAGCCTGCCCCTCCAAGTTAAGATCTTCTTTCAGGTCCTCACCGTGGCTCCACCATATCATCAAAGAAAAAACTTATATAGTGTAATATTGCCACAAAAGGACCCTGCTTACATCGATTGTTTTTTTTTTTTTGGCTTGACTGTCTAGCACACCCAGTATCCACAGCTAGTTAAACCCTTTATTTCCATTGCCAGGAATTCAGGACCATCCTGGGCTTCTGCTGTAGTGGTGACTATGGTCCTTTCTGTCCTTGTTAACAAATGTGAATAATTTGGGATCTTTGCCACTAATATGATTTTTTTTTCATTGTCTCTATCCAGTTTCCTCAGGATTCATCACTGGGTCACGAGATCGAAGTACATACCAGACAGTCGATCACACAGATGGATCTGCTGACCAAGACAACAAGATGCCCTCCCGGTACTGAGGGTGGAAATGCTCGCCCACCTGTCCTTTCCACACTAGGAAGGAGATGGAACTCATGGGTGGTCAGAAGTGGTGAAAGTGCCTTCCAGAAAGGCCGCTGAGCTACTGCATGGCAATTGTCTCCCTGAAAGACTTGTGTGTTACTGAGTCAGCAGGGAAATGTGTGTGTACAGGTCTATATGTACAGCTAATCAATTATGCTGCAATACCCCCTTAAATGTGATTACCTCCAGTGTGTGCAACATGACTGCCTTGACTTTGATGCAGACTGTTATACTATATATATGTGATTTGCTTTTCTTGAGACCAAATTATATTCAAAGGGAAGTTTACTGTTAGATTTTTTTTCTTTGTGGAACTGAAATTATTTAAAGTCCAAATGATTCAGTTTAAATCAGCTAAACACATTGAAGTTACCTCTACACAAAAATTATGCAAAATCTTACAGTTTTTTTTCATAAAACAGCAGCCAAAGCATGAGTAGAAAAGCCTGTCCCCTGCCAGCATGCTGCAGAAAAGAGCCCATGCTCTCCTGGTGGAAGCAGTCGCCACTCTGCAGACTTCTGAAATCCTCCCTGCTGAGCCAGAGCTATTTTTCTACAATCAGCAAAGCTCATGTTCCCTTCTGATTGGGTAGCTCTAACTCTGACTCAGCACAGGACATGTTGGACCCGTGCAGAGTGAACTCTGCTTCCATACAGACAGCAATAGTTCTTCTCTACAGCATGGTGGCAGAGTATGGACTTTTCTGCTCAGGCTGTGATGGCTTTCTAAAAAATAAAAGTGAACTGTAAAACTTTAAACGCCTTCTGTTTTGATGCACCTGGAATGTGTCAAGATGATTAAACTAAAAGTTCAGTTGGACTTTAAAGGAAGCCGCAGTGTATCCTCAGCAGCTATGTGTTTTGAAAACCTTGCTGAAAATCTTTTGTTCTGTTCCTGCTGGCTATAGGCATATATGCAGCTGCTGGGCAGATGGGCTTTACCACCGAGCCACCGCACATATGTGTCCCTGGGGGAACTTCTTTCTTTGCTGAGAACATGCTCACTGCACACTCAGCACAGTACCTAGGCTGTCAGAGCTAGCTCTTAGTGCATACTTGCGATTAACAGCTTCCAATCATGTGACAGCCAATCACAGCGATTGGAAAGCCCACCTCCGTCTCCCAGCATTTAAATCCTCTTACAGGGCCAGGGTACAGTAGTGGCAATGGGTTCAAGTGCCGTACACATTTAATTCTCTTGCTTTTCCTTGTTTTGGAGCATTGTATTTCATATATCCCCTCTTGACTCCATCTGTCATAGTATGTGCTTGAACATCCCTGTTCAATAACTGCTCAGTTAGCTTTATGATGGGTCTGTTTGTTTTCATTCAGTCAGTGCTGACTATAGACTTGCAATGAAAGGTAAAACACAATCGCGTGTGTGTATATGTATATATGTATATATAATATATATAGTTGTGTTCAAAATAATAGCAGTGTGTTGAAAAAAAGTGAATAAAGCTCAAAATCCTTCTAATAGCTTTTATTTCCATACACACAAATGCATTGGGAACACGACACATTCTATTCCAAATCAAAACATGAAGAAAAATACATCAAATTTGTGTTGTTCTTCTAAAAAAAATTGAAGAAAAGTGAATATTAGGCTGTTCAAAAAAATAGCAGTGTTTGTATTCTTCTTTAAAAACTCAAACATTCACTATATAAACTGAAAAATGTTTGAAGATTTTGCTTTCCTTTGAATCACTTAATGAATATTTAGTTGTATAAGCACTGTTTCTGAGAACTGCTGTACATCTGTGTTGCATGGAGTCACCCAACTTCTGGCCCCTGTGATCAGGTATTCCAGCCCAGGAGGATTGGACTACATTCCACAGTTCTTCTCTATTTATTGGTTTTGCCTCAGAAACTGCATTTTTGATGTCACCCCACAAGTTTTCTATTGGATTAAAATCCGGGGATTGGGCTGGCCACTCCATAACATCAATCTTGTTGGTCTGGAACCAAGATGTTGTACGTTTACTGGTGTGTTTGGGGTCGTTGTCTTGTTGGAACACCCATTTCAAGGGCATTTCCTCTTCAGCATAAGGCAGCATGATCTCTTCAAATATTCTGATGTATTCAAACTGATCCCTGATCCCTGGTATGCGATAAACACGCCTATCATTTTCTGCACTTCTTTGTATGTTTTCCCCTCTCCAATCAACTTTTTAATCAAGGTACGCTGTTCTTCTGAACAATGTCTGGAACGACCCATTTTCCTCAGAATTTCAGAGAGAAATGCACTGTAACCAGCATGTACAACATTTGCTGCCTTCCTTCCTTAAATAAGGGCAATAATTGCCACCTGTTTTTCAAAGAATGAATGACCTCACTAATAGAACTCCACACTGCTATTATTTTGAACATGCCCCTTTCAATTAGTGATTCAATTACACAGAATCAGCAGCATGCATGTCATGACTGTTGGGTCTGTTGGATTTCTATTACTCTACTACACCTGCTAGTAAATTATTTGTCATGTAGAAATATCATTTCTACCAAAAACAGTGATTGATCAGGTAAGTGAAGTCTGACTGCTATTATTTTGAACACAACTGTATATATATATATAAAACACTTTGATGTTGAGTTTGAACATAAGAGTTACCCATTTTGTTTTTCAGTTTATAACCAGCTAGGCTGTAGGGTCCATTTGTCATTGGTTACCCTTTGATCCCTGATACCCGATCTTAATGTACAGTTGTCACAACTGTACATCAAGATCAGGGATCAAAGGAAAACCTGATGCACTCTGCCTTCTGGATCTAAGCTGCTCAATATAGGTGGATGACACCGAACCAGTATGGAGAATAAGATCAACCAGTAGCCTGTGGCTATATATTCCTTTACCTATTTTTTTCTATAGTTGTATAAGATCCATGTGTCAGCCGTGTTTTGCCCGTATGGGATGCACAAGTGTTTCGTGCATCCATGTGCAGACAGTCCCATCCCATTCCATTCATGTCAGTTGGGATGCAGTGGCTGCACAGACACAGCTGCTGCTTCCACTTTAATTATATGTGGGACAGGCTTCTGTACCACGTAGCTGTCAAATTGGGAGTAGCGGCTGTGTTTGTCCAGGTGCTGCGTCCCCATTGACATGAATGGGGATGCATGGAACACTTGTGCATCTTGTACATGCAAACACGGCCCTGATACAGGTGTACGCTAAGTACGCCTGTGTGAACAAGGCCTTAATGTACGCGTCTCCTTCACAGTGTTTGACGGTTCTTTCATACCCTGTTTGTGTCTAAACTTCATAAATAGCGTTTTATTACTTGTGGTGTTCAATATGTATATACAGGCTCATGAAGTATTCCTTGTGCCCACTGGACCGTGTTAAAGGCCAGATCCTCCATTCTTAGCAAGAACATGTTGATATGTGCGGCCCGCAGTGGTTGGACCTACCTTCCAAAAAAAATATATATATATTTTTTAGGTTGAGTTGGCCCTTCAATTACAAATGCACTTTACATTTTATTGCACTTCTTTCACAGGCTGGTTGTTTTTCATTTATGTTTTCTTCCAAGGTATACCATTTAAGATGCATGGAGATTCTTGTGACTGACGAATATTCTTGAAACAATGCATGAATGGTTATCACTAGGTAGACTCGAGCTGATACGAAGGACAGCTAGTGCTGTTTACTATGTGAATCCGGCCAAGACGTTTTGAGAAAGGTGTTTCGTTGTAATTGAAAACATTTGCATTGTTACCATTTTGCCTTGCCAAAGGCTTCTTGTCGGCTTTTTATCGAATGCTTATAAGTTCCATAGAGTTTTAGGACTGAAGTAGATGTAAAGCAACAGATGTTTGCACTCTATGTCACAGTGAGATTCCCACCAAGGGGTATGTACTGTAGTTACTGATGTCATTATTGCCTTTTTCAGAGCAGCATCCCAATGACTTTGTTCACCTCCTGCAACGCCTGCTACCCAGATGCAGGGTGGAATTTGTGTTGCCTGTTGACTAATGAGCTGAGCAAACAAGAGTCCACCTTCCCAGGCTGTTCTCCCACAGAGCTTGTCATTAGTAACAGAATCCACGTGCATGGCTTTATTCACATATTATAAAGGTGCAGTGAGATTTAAAGGCCCGTTCATTCTTGGCATGTGTGTTGGCTGGGGGTTTTGATGCATTAATATGTGGCATCCACATATACATTTTTTTTTTGTGGGTGTTTTAAACCATCAGCATACCAGTATCAGGGTTCACTCACAGTGATGTAACTGATCTGTAGAAAATATATAGACTGCATTCTCAGTGATGTCACCGATCTATAGTGGAATGGATAAGCTGCATCCCCACTGATGTGACTGATCTGTAGCGAATGGGTAGACTGCATTCTCATCTCTCCATCACCAGCCTCTAGTGCATGTGTAGTCTGCACCCCCACTGATGTCACCTGTCTTTATTGAATGGATAGGCTGCAATCTCAGTGATGTCACCGGTCTCTATTTAATGAATAGGCTGCATTTTCAGTGATGTCACTGATCTGTACTGATGTGATAGGCTGCATCGTCGCTGATCTGTAGTGAATAGATAGGCTACATCGTCACTGATCTGTAATGATGGGATAGGCTGCATTGTCATTGATCTGTAGTGAATGGATAGGCTGCATTGTCACTGATCTGTAGTGAATGGATAGGCTGCATTGTCACTGATCTGTAGTGAATGGATAGGCTGCATTGTCACTGATCTGTAGTGAATGGATAGGCTGCATTGTCACTGATCTGTAGTGAATAGATAGGCTGCATCGTCACTGATCTGTAATGATGGGATAGGCTGCATCGTCACTGATCTGTAATGATGGGATAGGCTGCATCGTCATTGATCTGTAATGAATGGATAGGCGGCATTGTCACTGATCTGTAGTGAATAGATAGGCTGCATCGTCACTGATCTGTAATGATGGGATAGGCTGCATCGTCATTGATCTGTAATGAATGGATAGGCGGCATTGTCACTGATCTGTAGTGAATAGATAGGCTGCATCGTCACTGATCTGTAATGATGGGATAGGCTGCATCGTCATTGATCTGTAATGAATGGATAGGCTGCATCGTCATTGATCTGTAATGAATGGATAGGCTGCATCGTCATTGATCTGTAATGAATGGATAGGCTGCATTGTCACTGATCTGTAGTGAATGGATAGGCTACATTGTCACTGATCTGTAATGAATGGATAGGCTGCATTGTCATTGATCTGTAATGAATGGATAGGCGGCATTGTCACTGATCTGTAGTGAATGGATAGGCGGCATTGTCACTGATCTGTAGTGAATGGATAGGCTGCATTGTCACTGATCTGTAGTGAATGGATAGGCTGCATTGTCACTGATCTGTAGTGAATAGATAGGCTGCATCGTCACTGATCTGTAATGATGGGATAGGCTGCATCGTCATTGATCTGTAATGAATGGATAGGCGGCATTGTCACTGATCTGTAGTGAATAGATAGGCTGCATCGTCACTGATCTGTAATGATGGGATAGGCTGCATCGTCACTGATCTGTAATGATGGGATAGGCTGCATCGTCACTGATCTGTAATGATGGGATAGGCTGCATCGTCACTGATCTGTAATGAATGGATAGGCTGCATCGTCATTGATCTGTAATGAATGGATAGGCTGCATTGTCACTGATCTGTAGTGAATGGATAGGCTACATTGTCACTGATCTGTAATGAATGGATAGGCTGCATTGTCATTGATCTGTAATGAATGGATAGGCGGCATTGTCACTGATCTGTAGTGAATGGATAGGCGGCATTGTCACTGATCTGTAGTGAATGGATAGGCTGCATTGTCACTGATCTGTAGTGAATGGATAGGCTGCATTGTCACTGATCTGTAGTGAATAGATAGGCTGCATCGTCACTGATCTGTAATGATGGGATAGGCTGCATCGTCATTGATCTGTAATGAATGGATAGGCGGCATTGTCACTGATCTGTAGTGAATGGATAGGCTGCATTGTCACTGATCTGTAGTGAATAGATAGGCTGCATCGTCACTGATCTGTAATGATGGGATAGGCTGCATCGTCACTGATCTGTAATGATGGGATAGGCTGCATCGTCACTGATCTGTAATGATGGGATAGGCTGCATCGTCACTGATCTATAATGAATGGATAGGCTGCATCGTCATTGATCTGTAATGAATGGATAGGCTGCATCGTCATTGATCTGTAATGAATGGATAGGCTGCATTGTCACTGATCTGTAGTGAATGGATAGGCTGCATTGTCACTGATCTGTAGTGAATGGATAGGCTATGTCGTTGCTGATGTGCAGTGAATGGATAGGCTGCGTCGTCACTGATGTGTAGTGAATGAATAGGCTGCATCGTCGCTGATGTGTAGTAAATGCATAGGCAGCGTCATCGCCGATGTGTAGTGAATGGATAGGCTGTGTCGTTGCTGATCTGTAGTGAATGGATAGGCTGTGTCGTTGCTGATCTGTAGTGAATGGATAGGCTGTGTCGTCGCTGATGTGTAGTGAATGCATAGGCTGCATTGTCACTGATCTGTAATGAATTGATAGGCTGCATTGTCACTGATCTGTAGTGAGTGAATGGATAGGCTGCATTGTCACTGATGTGTAGTGAATGGATAGGCTGCATCGTCACTGATCTGTAGTGAATGGATAGGCTGCATCGTCTCTGATCTGTAGTGAATGGATAGGCTGCATCGTCTCTGATCTGTAGTGAATGGATAGGCTGCATCGTCTCTGATCTGTAGTGAATGGATAGGCTGCATCGTCTCTGATCTGTAGTGAATGGTTAGGCTGCATCGTCTCTGATCTGTAGTGAATGGATAGGCTGCATCGTCTCTGATCTGTAGTGAATGGATAGGCTGCATCGTCTCTGATCTGTAGTGAATGGATAGGCTGCATCGTCACTGATCTATAATGAATGGGTAGGCTGCATTCTCAGTGATGTCATCAGTCTCTAGTGAATGGATAGGCTGCATTCTCAGTGATGTCATCACTCTCGAATGAATGGATAGGCTGCATTCTCAGTGAAGTCATCGGTCAGTGGATTCTCATTCAGTATGGTTCCAGCCATCAAAACTGCAATCTATGTAACAATCTCTTTTTGCTTCAGACAATATTTTTCTTAGGAATAATCCTTTGTTTCTGTGCCTTACTCATGTATATACTTTCTTTCAGCAGCTCCCTTTAATCATTGAATTGTGAATTGTTTTGTATTATATAAAAACTTTATTTGTCTGTGGTAAGGAAGAATATAATATAATGGGTTCCTTTTGAAGGATTTGAAGAAAATAAAAATCTGTAAAATAAAAGCGGTTGTTGCTCATTTCTCTGCAATGTGAGGACTGTAGATGTCCATGCTTTGTTTACTACTCAGTAGAACCATGAAGATCCACTGGATCTACAGTCACTGTGGTCAGATCTGATTGGCTGCAACTCTCATCAAATAAAAAAAGTCTTGTATTGCTGAAAATAACTTTTAATGGGATATTGTAATTCAATTGATTAAAAAAGTAAGTTTTCTGACGTAGATTGAATCATGTAGGTGCTAGTCCATTATACGTACAAGTCAGTTGTCTATTTTTCATTCTTTCACTTGTCTGAAAATTTAAATTGCCATAATGAAAAGTATTTTCTAGTCTCCTCTGTCTTCTTCGATCGGTCTGAGAAATATTGCTGAATTGCGGGGTGCAGAAAAGCAGAGTATCAGATCAAAAGCTGGAATATTTTATTTCTCGGTGTGTAAATATTTGATGAGAGTTTTATGTTGCATTTTGGTAAAATCTTCGCATTGATCAGCAATTTTTTGAGCGGTCTGAGGATCTCTTTTTTTCCCCTGATCGCTCTAATCCGTATCCTTGCTCAGCTGCTTGTCGGGTGCTAATTGCCTCGTCTGCAGCTGGTTCTGTTCTAGAGGAAATTTCAGCTGGTCTCAGTTCAGAAGGTAAAATAATAAGGCCGCTCGTGACTGCTTCTCACCGGCAGCTGTCATAATGTCCGAGTGATCCAGCATAATATGTATTCATTACACCCCTTCCTGGTAGGCTAATGTGCTGAAACAGAACAGCAAGGGACCGAAATGATTATTAGTGCTGAAAGGCGAATTGTATGTCACATGGTGGAGCCTAATCAACTTTACTTTTTAACACATCAGAAAGCTGAATTTATTTATTTTTTTACATTGTAACTGAAATTAACTGTGCTCAAGAACACTGAGGCATATCCAGACCAGCCAGATGATCGTTCAGGAGGAAACTTTGTATTTTACCAAAAAAGTAGTAGATGTTTGGGACATACTTCCAGTCAGGGGCGGACTGACATCTCATGGGGCCCCCGGGCAATAGGGGATCATGGGGCCCCTGTGTCCTTGCCCAAACTCAAAAAAGCCTATGAAAAAGGTACCAGGGGCATCTCATGGGGCCCCCTACTGACCCTGGGCCCTCGGGCAGTGCCCGAGTTTTCAAATGGTCAGTCCACCCCTGTTTCCAGTAGAGGTAAAAGAAAAAGCAAAATATTTCACTTTGACATAAAGATTTCCCAAATAGTGTACAACATGGAGGGCTTGCAGAGGAAAAAAGATTTGGGAATGCTTATGTCAGATGATTGTAAAATGAGCAAACAATGAGGTCTGGTAGTGGTGAATAGGATTCTGGGGGGAATTACTAGAGGGTTCGCCAGAAAGAGGAAGGAGTTCCTGATTCACTATATCCAGTCTCCCAGGACCCTGCATTCGCTATATCTGGTCTCCCCGGACCCTGCACTCACTATATCTGGTCTCCCCGGACCCTGCATTCACTATATCTGTTCTCCCCGGACCCTGCATTCACTATATCCGGTCTCCCCGGACCCTGCATTCACTATATCCGGTCTCCCCGGACCCTGCATTCACTATATCCGGTCTCCCCGGACCCTGCATTCACTATATCCGGTCTCCCCGGACCCTGCATTCACTATATCCGGTCTCCCCGGACCCTGCATTCACTATATCTGGTCTCCCCGGACCCTGCATTCACTATATCTGGTCTCCCAGGACCCTGCATTCACTATATCTCATCATCTCCCCCAAACGGTCATATGCCACCATAATACAAGGAAGTGGCTAAATAGTGCATTTCCATTCAAAACAATTACATTTTGTTCAGTAAATGTGCTCACAAAAGGAAGTATAGAGAACAGTCTGCAAGCCTTTTTGCACTCAGCTAGTGGGTGTCATGCCATGACTACTAGCTCCGCCCAATGCATTTCGTCATAACAGGCGTCATTGGGGGACCGCTCCCCTGATGACACCTGTTATGAAGAAATGCGTTGAACAAAGCTAGTGGTGATGTAATTACGGGCACAGGCTGAGTGCAGTGAGGCCTAGAGGTCAGCTTTTCTGGTGAGGAGTGTGTACACCTGGTGTTTTGGAATTGAAGCATTTGGCACCTTGTCACTGGAGCAGGGGTGGACTGATCATTTGGAAACTCGGGCACTGCCTGAGGGCCCGGGGTCAGTAGGGGGCCCCATGAGATGCCCCTGGTACCTTTTTCATAGGGTTTTTTGAGTTTGGGCAAGGACACAGGGGCCCCATGATCCCATATTGCCCGGGGGCCCCATGAGTTGTCAGTCCGCCCCTGCACTGGAGTGACATTTACTTAAGCACTAGTTCACTTCATAGTCATTCTTCACATGGAGGGGGAGATTTACTAAAACCGGTTGCACTCAGAATCTGGTGCAGCTGTGCATGGTAGCCAATCAGCTTCTAACTTAAGCTTGTTAATTAAACTGTGACAATTAAACCTGGAAGCTGATTGGTTTCTATGCAGAGCTACACCAGATTTTGTACTCTCAAGTTTTAGTAAATAACCCTTGGAGTGTCTGATTTTGTGATTTTTTTTTTTTTTTGTATCCTTTTTTTTATGTTTACACGTGATTGTATTGTTTTTATGTGTTATAATGTTTTACACTTACCCCTGGTTCACATATATGTGACCGTGCGGGCCACGTTTTGCACGAGAGCCCATTCATTTGAATGGTCTCCCGTTCCCCGTGGCACACAGGGAAGAAGTCCCTGCACTTCTGAAAACGCAGCCTGCACAGGAACCTCGGTTCCCAGTACGGTTGTGTTTTCCAGTGTGGGAGGCGTGCCATTAGAATTAATGGCACCCGCCCTCGGGTCTGCATTCCTCTGTGCGGGTGGTGCGGCTGCACGGATTTTCGTGCGGATCTGCAGCCGCACCACCCCCACATATGTGAACCTAGCCTTAATCAACATTGTAATATATTTGCCTAAGGTATGTTTTTTTTTTGTTTTGTTTTTTTTTTTTTTTTTGTTCTTGTTTTTGTTTTTTTTATGTGACATCACACCATTTTTCTTATACGTCTCCATGCACACAGGGCGTTTTAATAACACTGGTAACGTTAGCTGTGTAAATTCACACTAAAAACTTGAGATTTCAGCGTGTTTGCATTAGCGTTTAACCGTGTTTTTCACGTTTTGTGGTTTTTAGCATTTTTGGGGTTTTTTTGTTATCCAAAAAAATAAAATTTTGGGGGGTCAAAAAAAGTCCAAAAATGCCGGTTTGCCGCGATTTACCTCGTTTTTCAGTGTTTGAGTGTTTTTACAGCTACAAAAGCTCCACTAGAAATGCACTAGTTCTGGGTTTTTTCCAGCCAAAAAACGTTGATTAGTCTATGTGTGTATGGACACATAGGATAACATGCTGGGGGGTTTACTGGTTGTAGAAAAAAAACGTCAAAAGCCAAAAACAGCCTCTGTAAAAATGTCCCGTGTGCATGAGGACCAGGGGTGGACTAACAACTCATGGGGCCCCCGGGCAATAGGGGATCATGGGGCCCCTGTGTCCTTGCCCAAACTCAAAAAAGCCTATGAAAAAGGTACCAGGGGCATCTCATGGGGCCTCCTACTGACCCCGGGCCCTCAGGCAGTGCCCGAGTTTCCAAATGGTCAGTCCGCCCCTGATGAGGACTTATGTTCTTTGGGGTTAGGGCAGGATTGTGACAGCAGTGGGGACTGATCATCCGTTTACAGCAAATGTTCATATTAGGCCAATCCACTTGCTGAAATTTCCAAAAGCAGTTCTATCTCCGTATCTACAGAACAGGATCAGGTAAGGCAACAAAACGAACAAATTGCTTTTTATTTGTCTAATTAACCTTGAAAGATCTTTTATCCAAAAAAAATCCATGTTCAGGAGTAGATGTTCACCGATTTTTAGCTTGGTGCTGAAATTAAAATTTCCCATGAATAATTCACGGGCAGACCCCATTTCAGCCAGGTGGAATATTGCTTTGCTTGTAGTTTAGCTGACAGCCTGGTGAAGTCAGCATGTTTGCATGGTCCATGCGTTGGAGGGGGTGTGCGCTGGCTGAGCTTTCATCCTTCACTTCATATACAAGAGATCTGCAGAATCATCACATCAGCTGCGTCCGTTACATCTCAGAGATGGCACACACGCGGCTGGCTAATCCCGCCACAACGATCGCCGTCACCTTCAAGGCCACTGATGACTGATAAAGAATTGGCTTGGGACATAAATCAAGAGCGGTGACAGATTTGCTTGTGAGAGAACTGTCAAATGACACCAAGAGTCTCCTTCCACATTAAAGAGTCGCTCCACCATTCAGCGGACTATGATGTTTGCACAATCAGCGATTTTATGGATACGTATTAAGCCAGTGATGGCGAACCTTTCTGAGCCCGAGTGCCCAAACTGCAACACAAAACCAACTTTTTTATTTCAAAGTGCCAACACTGGAATTAATCACTTGCCTACCGGGCATTTTTACCCCCTTCCTGCCCAGGACAATTTTCAGCTTTCAGTGCTGTTGCACTTAACAATGACAATTGTGCGGTCATGCAACACTGTAACCATATGCAATTTTTATAATTTTTTCAAACAAATAGAGCTTTTTTTGGTGGTATTTAATCACCACTGGGTGTTTTATTTTTTGCACTATAAATGAAAAAAGAGCAAAAATTAAAAACATAAAAGGTTTCCTTTGCTTCTATTCTAAAATTTTGCAAACAGGTAATATTTCTTCTTTGATGTGCGTTGGTGAGGCTGCACTGATAGGCGGCACTGATGGGCATTGATGAGGCGGCACAGATAGGTAGCACTGATGAGGCGGCACTGGTGAGCATTGATGAGGAGGCACTGATGATGCACTGATATGCAGGAAAGGATGGGCACTGATAAGCGGCACTGACTGATAGCACCAACTGGAGGCACTGACCGGCGGCACTGCTGGGCATCATTGATGGGTGGCACTGATGGGCAGCACTAATGAGGTGTCACAGATAGGTGGCACTGATGGACGACACTGATAATGGGTATTGATAGACAGCACTGATAGGTGGCACTGACTGACATCACTGCTGGCCACTGACTGGCGGCACTGCTGGCCACTGAATGGTGGCACTGACTGGCAGCACTGCTGGGCTGCACTGATGGGCACAGGTGGGTGGCACTGATGGGCACAGGTGGGTGGCACTGGTGGGCACAGGTGGGTGGCACTACTGGGCACAGGTAGGTGGCACTTCTGGGCACAGGTGGGTGCACTGCTGGGCACAGGTGGGAGGAACTTGTGTGTGACACTGCTGGGCACCGATCATCAAGGCACTGATAATCAGTAACCTTGATGATCGGTGCCGTTCCCCGCTCTGACAACTGCCGGTTTTCGGCAGTACTTTCCTCACGATCTGACAGCGTGAGGAAAGTGCAACCGAGAACCGGCATTTGCATTTCCCGGTGATCAGCGTGTCATTGTACAATCACAGCGGCCTTTTACCACCTCACGTGATCAGCTGTGTCCGTAGGACACAGCGATCATGGAGATCGCCCGGTGTGCGCCCCCGGGGGTGCGCAGGAGAGTGCGTTCTTCCTCTTCTTCCTGGCGTGCCCACTGAGATGGCTCTGCGTGCCATAGGTTCGCCATCACTGTATTAAGCCATCCCTGGTTTACTTTAGTTCACTTCCAAAATTGCAATTAAAGTAGATGTGGATGACGTGTTGGTTTTCTCTTCACACGGCGTAATATAAACATTTGATTTTTATTTGTAACAAAAACATGCTTAACCTTTTTTTTTTTTTCTCAATTTCAGTGCTGCTGATTTCCAGTCTTCCTGTCTCCAGCATAGGCTGCACCTCATTACTCTGGACTTTCTGATATGGAAGAAAGTGGCCAATGTCTACACAACATGTCAGCAAGGTCACTAGTCTCTAACAGGGTGACAACTCAATAGGAATCAGGACAGATCGTTGTCATCACAACAGGAAGTATCTGAACACGGCCCTTCATGGCAGGGTCACCAGAGATCATTTTAATGCTGAATTCTAGGCAGATGGAAAAGACACAAATTAATGCAGTTCTGTAATCATTGATACATCATTAAAGTGCTACTAAACCCACAACAGTAAAATCAGTCTGTATATGCAGTGAAGCATGCGTGTTATACTCACTGTGGAACCTGAGGGGCTAATCCTCTGCATTGTGTAAAAAGGATCTTCTCTGATGCTCCCCTTCTTCTACTGTCCCCAATCCATCTGCTGATCATACAGAGCTCTAGAAGTCACTTTGTACATGCTCAGTTTGGTGTGTATTTCTAGGAAAGGTTTTTTTTGCTTGGGAGGGTGCATGTGGTCAGAGGGTCAAGGGTTATGCAGCCTCCTAGAGCAAAATGAAAACTCCTCCTACATGCTGTAAAACCAGTGCTCTGCTGGACACTGATAGAAGTCACAAGACTTTTCTGACTACTGACGAGAAAAGGTATTTAGCAGTTTATATTTACTAAAATAATTGCATGTCCATGTTCTGTGTACTGTGGGAGACCAGATATAGTGAGTGCAGGGTCCTGAGAGACCAGATATAGTGAATGCAGGGTCCTGGGAGACCGGATATAGTGAATGCAGGGTCCGGGGAGACCGGATATAGTGAATGCAGGGTCTGGGGAGACCGGATATAGTGAATGCAGGGTCTGGGGAGACCGGATATAGTGAATGTAGGGTCTGAGGAGACCAGATATAGTGAATGCAGGGTCCTGGGAGACCGGATATAGTGAATGCAGGGTCCTGGGAGACCAGATATAGTGAATGCAGGGTCCTGGGAGACCAGATATAGTGAATGCAGGGTCCGGGGAGACCAGATATAGTGAATGCAAGGTCCGGGGAGACCAGATATAGTGAATGCAGGGTCTGAGGAGACCAGATATAGTGAATGCAGGGTCCTGGGAGACCAGATATAGTGAATGCAGGGTCCTGGAAGACCAGATATAGTGAATGCAGGGTCCGGGGAGACCAGATATAGTGAATGCAGGGTCAGGGAGACCAGATATAGTGAATGAAGGGTCTGGGGGGACCAGATATAGTGAATGCGGGGCCCGGGGAGAACAGATATAGTGAATGCAGGGTCTGGGGAGACCAGATATAGTGAATGCAGGGTCCAGGGAGACCGGATATAGTGAATGCAGGGTCCGGGGAGACCGGATATAGTGAATGCAGAGTCCTGGGAGACCAGATATAGTGAATGCAGGGTCTGGGGGGACCAGATATAGTGAATGCAGAGTGCTGGGAGACCAGATATAGTGAATGCAGGGTCCTGGGAGACCAGATATAGTGAATGCAGGGTGCTGGGAGACCAGATATAGTGAATGCAGGGTCCGGGGAGACCAGATCTAGTGAATGCAGGGTCCTGGGTTTAGTAACACTTTAAATATACCTTTAAACACAAGCAGTGAAGGTGACCTGATATCAGCCTCTTGAAGTCCCTGAACAGCAGAGCTGAAGTATGAAAGGGAGAAGCAGTACAAGAAGACAAGTCTCGTAGGCTGCAACCATGCTGATAGGAGAGAGATGAGCTCACATTGTGCTTCTTCTTTTTTCTTGTCTAATTTGGCTGGGGGTGGATCCAGGATGATATGGGCTCAGAGGAAGTGGGTTGAATGGTCCTGGCCATCAGACTGTGGACATCTAGTGGCAGAGAAAGTGGTGCAGCAGAAGTGAATACTGCAGCAAAAACTGGTTTTGCTCTTTTAACTTCTATTAGTCTTTTCATTTTTATCGTGTTGCTTTTGGCTGGAGCTCTGCTTTAAAAGTTTCAGATTTGAAAAACTTTTTAAAAGAACTTTTGACATGACATGTTAAAGCCAATATGAAACCAGCAATGGGGATTAGATCCACTTTGTCAGTGATGGAGTATATATCTACTTTAAGGTGGTTATAGTTAAAGGAAATAATAGAAGTGGACCCCTCAATTTGTGTATTTTGCTATGTGATTTCAATGTGGTGTTCTATATAGGGATGAAGGCCTTGTATTCAATGCTTGCCTGACTGTGCTCATTTATTGGCAAGGCCCTCATTAGATGGGGGTCAGTGTCTCTATTGTCTTCTACTGCGACAGATTGCAAGGCCTGCATATCGGACTAATCGTCAGGAATAAGCAGCTTAGACGCTCCTGAGAGACCTGCCGGCAGCCATCTCTCCCAGGACACGCTATGTCTGAAGAAAGGAGGCCCCGACACCTGAGGTCCAACCACAGTAAGTAAAGAACCAGGACCTTCTTGTCATTAGGGGGTGACCTATTGCTGATAGGTATTCTTGCCCCCAATTTAAAATAAACACCGGGGGTATCTGTGCTAGAATTGCCATCGTTCCTTATTAAATATGATTCTCCTTGTTTTCTGTAAACTCCAGTGATCCGTTTGTTTCACCTGCTATGGCCAAATCCTGAAAAGCATCAGTAGGGAAGCCCAGATTGAGTCCTATGCACATCAACCTTTTTTTTTTTCGACCGAGGTCTCTTGTAGGCAGAAAGTGAAAACACTATCCATGTGTTCTTGCAGCAAAGACCATCACAAATCAATTAGTCTAAATCAGTCTTTCTCAACCAAGGTGCCCAGGCACCTTGGGGTGCCTTGAGGTTTCTTCAGGGGCGCCTTGCAAAAATGTCTGAAAGTTGCACAAAACTTGTATAGAAGCCAGCGGGTGGAAGAAGCCTGACGTTTAGGAACACAAAACCACAGGTTTTCATTGTGTGCCATTACGAGCATCCAGCCACCAGCGTCCTGACAACCAATGACATGATAGGGATGTCAGTTGCCTGCACAGCATCCTAGTTTGACCCTCCCCTGTCCCTTTCCATCTGTGCTGAGGTCACATCAGTGATGGAGAAAAACTGAGAAAAACACTGTAATACTAGTCAGTACCAATGTGCAAAAGTGTATTTGGTTTAGAAGAATAAATCACCTCTAATGTTGGGTGTCCTACATGTTTGGATGTTGCTGCATTGTATCAAACTATTAGAATAGTTATTTACATTTTAGAATGGGGTGCCTCAGGACTGTCCATAATTGTAGAGGGTGTCTTGGAACTGTCCATAATTGTAGAGGGTGCCTTGGAACTGTCCATAATTGTAGAGGGTGCCTTTTGGACTGTCCATAATTGTAGAGGGTGTCTTGGAACTGTCCATAATTGTAGAGGGTACCTCGGGACTGTCCATAATTGTAGAGGGTGCCTTGGGACTGTCCATAATTGTAGAGGGTGCCTTGGGACTGTCCATAATTGTAGAGGGTGCCTCAGGACTGTCCATAATGGTAGAGGGTGCCTCGGGACTGTCCATAATTGTAGAGGGTGCCTTGGTTGAAAAAAGGTTGAGAAACACTGGTCTAAATATTTTATATGCATAAGTAATGGATGGATTCACTGCATATGGACATGAACAGAAGATCCAGAAGTTGAGTAAGTTGAAGTTCTAGACAGATGTCCACTTTTCCTGTAAAAACTGAACTTGGCTCTACTGCTCCAACCACATGTGCCACTTGGTGGCTGAGTTGCTGTTGTTCCCAGTTGCTTCCACTTTGTTATAATACCATTAACAGTTGGCCGTGGAATATTTAGTAGCCAGGAAATGTCACGGGTGGACTTATTGCACAGGTGGCAGCCTATCATGGTACCATGCTTGGGGTCACTGAGCTCCTGAGAGCGACCCATTCTTTCACAAATGTCTGTAGAAGCAGTCTGCATGCCTAGGGGCTTGATTGTATACACCTGTGGCCATGGAGGGGATTGGAACACCTGAATCCAATGATTTGGAGAGCGGGGCCAATACTTTTGGCAATATAGTGTATATACTGCTGATGAGAAAAGGTATTTAGCAGTTTATATTCACTAAAATAATTGCATTATCATGTAGTGTGTACCAGAGATCAGATATAGGGAATGCAGGGTCATTGGTTTAGTAACACTTTAGCTGTGTATTGCCAGCTTAACAGGTAAAGTCAGTACTGGGATATCATTTTAGGCGCCTATATCTTTGAAGGCAACCTCTACTAATGTTGTTGTTTTTTTCTATATGCTCATTTTGACTTGCCCAAGTTTGATGGTTACTACTTTAATGTAGAGGGTGAAAGTAGTGCAAATAATTGTGTTAAAAATATTCATCTGTCAAAAGATCGAACAGGTTTCTGGAGATCTAAGGGACTCTCTTCATCAGGGCCTCATTTTACTTTCTCAAAGTCCGCAAGCAATATTGGGGTATTTTCCCCAATGACCACAAATGCAAGGAGCATTGTTCTCTCTCACCATCATGCTAATGTACAAGGAGCTGCAGTAATTATTATTATTCTGAGACCAGAAAGTTATTTCAAGGGTTCCTCCAAGTTCAAAAGAAAGGCTGATCTATAGGCTTCCCAGGTGGGTAGCTCCTGTATAGCACATTGAAAGTAAGGGATTTCTGAGCTTGGGCTGAGGAAGAGCAATTAACACTGAGCGGCTGGCAAATTTGGAGCTGCTTGGGAATGATGTTAAATATAATAAAAGTAGGAGAAATGGACCAATCTTCTGCCTGCAGTTATGAGATAATGACCAGCAAATGTCAACTCTGTCTGTTATTGTCATCCCTAATTTCAGTTCATCAGTCACAGAACTAGATCCAAACTCATCTATACTGTGCCCAGTATCAAATTGCCTTTGGAAAAGAAGGACTTTGCGTAATTGTAATTGTTTTTTATTAAATTACTGAATTATAATGTAAAGTAGAACTCCAGGCGTTTAACCCATCTCTTTAATCAATTTGTGCGCTGTTCTCTAGGGCATTGGTGACCATTGGCATTCTTGCACAGGATGTGTATGGCTATCATATATAAGGTCTTTTCACAAATCCAAGTCTAAATTGATAATAACAAGCTCACACTGTTACATTCATAGTTAATCCACATCTACTGCCAATAAATCATTTTTTTCTTTAGATTCACTGAACATGAAACAAAAGACAAAGGTCAAAGTTGATGGGGATGTCAAGTCTTATTCTATGAGAGAAACAGGTGAGATTACTCCTGTGAATATATCGAACAGGCAACCTTGCAGAAAGAGCAACTCACATCTACGTGTCAAAGGTCAAACAAGCAATGAACAACCCCTGGTGAAAGACAATGTATACAACTGTTCACAGCAAGGGGAAGCCCCAACTCACAATGGGGCAATCAATGTCCAAAAGCAGCAAAATAACCTCTCTCCTCCAGGAGCTGCTGTCAGATATAGTAAATGTTTTCAAGGTAAAAGATCGACTTTGGAACATCAAAAGGCTTTGAGGCCTACCTCACAATTGTACTGCCATAAAAGAGAGCAGTGTGGTCTGCATTCAAACGAAAAGAGGCCCATTGGAGGTTTCCAGGCTACTTCTTGCCTCAAAGATGGAGGAAACTGTACAGGTTCTGAAGCTGTAATGAATCAAATCAACCCTTATATCAATATCACAATTCATCCTACTACAACTGCATTGTCCATGAGCAATGAACCAACAAATTATGAGCTGGATAATTCATTCATGAAACCTCCTGAACTGATGTATCCAGCAACCGTAGGAGAGGAATTTGTACAATTACCAGAAGATCTCAACTTATCATTTACAGATAAATGTGTTCAGACCACCTCAAATCTTGTTTCTGGTTACCTTGGGTCTAAGTCCTGTCCCTGGTTTGGAACAGAATGCTTTCAAAATCTAGGTTCTTTGGAAAATTCTTGTATGGAACCCTCCAGAACATCTTTATATCCAAAAGTTTCACCATCATATTCACATTTGGAATTGGCTTCTAACAGTTTCCATGAAGATAACCATTTTGGATTTTGTCCAAAAATTAAACATCCACCCAATGTTTGGCATACTGAAGTACAAAAACCAATGCCTGAATGTATTGTGTCCAAACTGGATGGAGAAACAAACCCATATTCTGACCTTTCCCTGGACTACCCAGAGAAACAGTCTAAAAAATGTTTTTCCAGTTTTGATTATGCATTGTTAGATGGGGTGAATTTTCCTTCCGAAAATTATTTTTTTAGAACTTCTACAAACCTACTTGGGGATGTTGTCTTTGGACAGTATAGGGGAAGCAAGTTTACTGGACTCGGCCCATCGCAGTTATCTCAAGATGATGAGGATGTTTTCCTTGAAAGGCTGGTTGATTCTGAAGAAGGATATGATGGGGAGCTTCAGAGATTTCAAAGTAATGTAAGTTTTGAGTACTTAGACAGCTGAGTTTAGAGAAACTACTGCATGCAGCTCTGGGGTATAAATTATGTATGTGCACATTTACGTGGTGGTACTTTACTACTCTTAAAGGAGATATACTTTCATTTAATAACATCAGCATTGTAATAACAATTAAAATTATAGTTATTTTTGACAATTCAATATACAGTAACTTACTCAAATCTCCTTTAATGTTGTGAGTCTTGCCTGTCTGTTGGCTGTCGCTTTCAACAACTTCGTGGATTCCCTGAGATTTGCTGAAAAGAGGGTTGACTTACAGAAGGTGTGTTGGGCCACAGTAAAGAATAAAGCTGGGCATATACTAGTAGAATTTCATTTGACATTTTTCATTGTAAGAATGTTTTGTTTGTTTCTAATCATTAGTGGGTCAAGTCAACATTCATTTCAACCTCACTGATGAGAAAATTTGAAGAAGCAGGTTGGAAAACTTTTGATGAATGCACAATTTTCTAATAGTGTATGTGGTTTTCATTTGCTAAATTTCATTCATTCCAAAATCAAATATTTAAAGCAAAGGACATTTTGAGCTACTTTTGAACAACATTCAAATGTTCTGAGAATTTTTGCACAAATTTTCCTAATAATTTTAATTCAAAATTCTACTAGTGTTATATGAGGGAAGTTGGCAATGCAAGCACAGTATTTCTGCTGTTCAGCTCCAATTACAGCAGAGTGATTTATGAGTACGCACATTTGGAATGGCTACGGATTCAGATTCGTAACTAAATCATTTCATATGAGGGACTGAATAGAGCAGATTTATCAGATCGGCTTACCTTGCTATAGACACAACATAGAAGCATAGACTGACAATTCATGACTACGTTCATAGAGACAATTTCTATCAGGTCATACCTGAATTCTAGGCCTGCACTGAGAGAGGGGAACAATAAAGCACAGTCACTGTATACCACTGCTGAGCAGAACATAGAGCATGCATATACTGTGTACATATATAGCTACAAACTATACACAGGGGTATATGAGTGATGAGATTATTTTTTTGTGGGATTTATTTATTTATTGTGGGAGATCAAAAGATTAATAGGCATTGAAAATGAAATATTTGTAATGTTATTTATATTACTAGAAATTTAAAGAGACACTTCCTGAAACCCCAATGAAAGCTCCACCTTCCAGGTAAAGTATACAACATGTTTTTCAAATAGATGCAATTCTTATCCACACCTTTACTTTATATATTTATAATTTAATTCATATACAGTATTTGTAATTCTGTACATTCCTCTCTCTCTCCCTTCCTCTCCTTTTCTCAGTCCCCCCCCACCCCCACCTTGGTGTCTCTCTCTCTCTCTTTCTCTGTCCCACTTGAATATTCTCTCCCTCCTCCTCACTTACTCCCCCCCCCCCCCATGTTCCTTCTTTCCCCCTCCCCCCCCTCTTCTCTCTCCATTTTCCTCTCCCCCTCTATCTCCCTCCCTCTCTCTCCCTCCTTCCCTCTCTCTTTCTCTCTCCCTCTCTCTCCATCCCTCCCTCTTCCTCTCCCTCCCCCCCCTCTCTCCCTCTCTTCCTCCCTCTCTCCCTCTCCCCCCCCCCCTCTCTCTCCCTCCCCCCCTCTCTCCCTCCCTCTCTCTCTCTCCCACCCTCTCCCTCCCTCTCTCCCACTCTCTCTCCCTCTCCCTCTCCCCCACCCCCTCTCTCTCCCCCCTCTCTCCCACCCTCTCTCTCCTTCCCCCTCTCCCTCTCTCTCTCTCTCTCTCCCCTTCCCTCTCTCCCCCCCTCTCTCTCTCTCCCTCCCTCTCTCCCCCCCCCCCCTCCATCCCTCTCTCCCTCTCTCCCTCCCTCCCTCCCTCCCTCCCTTTCTCCCTCCCTCCCTCCCTTTCTCCCTCCCTCCCTTTCTCCCTCCCTCCCTTTCTCCCTCCCTCCCTTTCTCCCTCCCTCCCTTTCTCCCTCCCTCCCTTTCTCCCTCCCTCCCTTTCTCCCTCCCTCCCTCCCTTTCTCCCTCCCTTTCTCCCTCCCTCCCTTTCTCCCTCCCTCCCTCCCTCCCTCCCTTTCTCTCTCCCTCCCTCCCTCCCTTTCTCCCTCCCTTTCTCCCTCCCTTTCTCCCTCCCTCCCTTTCTCCCTCCCTCCCTCCCTCCCTTTCTCCCTCCCTCCCTCCCTTTCTCCCTCCCTCCCTCCCTTTCTCCCTCCCTAGCTGGAGCTCTCCTTTAAATCTTATCTCCCCCATGCTTGTTACACTACATTGCAGGAGGCAATCATTGCCAGTCCACATGGACAGAGTTGTGTGATTCAATAGGGGAAGAACTGAGGAGTCTGGCACAATATTTACTGAATTTTGCTCAACCACATGTATCTGTGTGGGTTAGGAGGCAGCCAAGGATGGAGGCATCCTACGGATTATCGGGCCCAGGATGACACACGCTTCCTCATAGACATTTCATTTCCTGATTTCACTTTCATGTCTCCCGCTGAATGCACAGAGCATGACAGTCCCTATTCCCATTTAGTTCTCTACTTGCAGAGCTATAAAAAGGGTGCAACTCATATGAGAATATTTCTTGCAAAAACCAGAACTTTACTTTCCGATTACAAATTGTCAGTGGCACTTGTGTCTGCATTAACGGAAAGCTGGCCGTACTTCAGACAATTGTCTGCCAGTTTGGAGGCTTTCAAACAATTTTCATCCACCTTTGCTGCAGACCAATTGGCTCAGTTAACTGAAAAAGTCTTCCAGAGGAAACTTTGAGGGCCCTTTCACACTATAGTGCTGCAGTTATGCTCATTATGTGCATTGATGTGTTCAGACCCCAAAACGCATTGACTGTTTTTTCAACTATTTGACGATCGATTAAAGTTTCTTTGGATTTATTTGTGCTCTGGCGCTCTTCATGTTATCCTTCTCTATCTGTCTGGATTCTGATTCTGCATACCCCAGTTAGTGTGACTGAGTGACAAGAGCATCCACATCAGGGCTTTTGAGCCTTAGAAATTGATTTGACATCCTGCAGTCCTGCACCATGGGCTATCTGTATTCCGAACGACTCTCCGATACCAATCCGGATTTGTCAAAATGCCAGTGGCTAAGTTCCTGTGATGGGACTGCTGGATTGACCCACTGTGTGTTCATATCAGGGGCGGACTGACAACTCATGGGGCCCCTGGGCAATAGGGGATCATGGGGCCCTGTGTCCTCACCAACACTCAAACCACACCCATAAAAGCCCTCGGGCAGTTCCCGAGGGCCCGAATGGTCAGTCCACCACTGGTTCATATTTATAATAAATTAATCATTGACTACACCATTCAATTCATAAAGTTTTACACAAGGATAAGTATCTTTATTTTCAGTCTCATGACTGTAATTTTCAGATCTCATTGGACTTGGCTGGAAATAACTGTCATCTTTCTGAAAATAAGTATACTTTTTACCTTTGTGAATAGAGCCTCATGTGTTCATTTTAAATTGAACTTTGGTATAATATGCCTTCACCCCTGTCCCTGCACACAGATATCTGAGTTTCTCAGACAGACATCTCCTCTCCTGCTGCCTGCAAGCCTGGAAAAAGCTCATCAAGGAAAAATATGAGTCAGCTCAGAAGCTCTATGAGAGCCACTTACTGCAGAAAGGACTCCGCGCTCTGACATGGGCCGTCATTTTACAAGATATCAGAACCGGAGTCACACATGGGAAGTGGAGGCGTGCTGCTGATAAGTATGTAAGTCTAGACGTAAAGATCAATAACCTGAAAAATATGCTGTTATATGTCCCATATGAAGCCTGAAAAGTTCAGATTTCAAAGACCATATTAATTCTTAGGCTTGCCATAGATAGATTTTTTTATAAAATAGAAAAATATATAATAAATATTTATAAAATAAATAGAATTTTCTAGTCGATCAAGCCACAAAAAAATGAACTGATTCCCCCATCCACACGAACAAAATGGATGGAGGAATCCTCTCCACTGAGACATTGGTATTCTGACAGTGGGACTCCTCCACTGCTGGAATATGCTGATCAATGGCTGCAGCCATTTAACAAAAGTTTCCCAACATTCCCAGAATGGCCATACATGGATCGAACTTTGGCTGATTGAACTGGCTGAATTTCGATCCTATAGCCAGCTTTATCCGGACTGTGATGGGGTGACAACACAGGACCATAATTGGAAGCCACAGACAGGGCGTTGTCATCCTATTTAAAATATTGGAAATTACTTTTGACATGACATTAGCGTGTTAAAGATTATGTGAGATTTATAGAGATGGGTTTAAGACGAATTTCAGCTGAAAACTTTCTTATTTATTTATGGAGTGGGGGATGGATTAGACCAGCTTTTCTCAACCAGGGTGCCTTGGCAAAATGTCTAAAAATTGCCCAAAACTTTTATACAAGCCAGCGGGTGGAACAAGCCTGCCTCTTAGTTACACAAAGCCACAGGTGTTCATTGTACTCCATTACGACCTTCTAGTTGCTGGTGTCCTGATAACTAAAGACATCATCAGTTGATAAAGAGGATGTCAGCTGCCTGCACAGCACCTAGTTTATCCCCCCACCCCTTTCCATCAGTGTTGGGGTCACATTAGCTCTGTGATGGATAAAAACTGAGGGAGAGGAGAAACATTGGAATACTAGTCAGTACCAGTGTGCAAACGTGTATTTGCTTTGAAAGAATAAATCCCCTCTAATGTTGGGTGTCCTACATGTGTGGATGTTGCTGCGTTATATAAAACTTTTAGAATAGTTTTTCACATTTTAGAATGGGGTGCCTCAAGACTGTCCATCATTTTAAAGGGTGCCTCGGGACCAGGGGCGGACTGACCATTTGGAAACTCGGGCACTGCCCGAGGGCCGGGGTCAGTAGGGGGCCCCATGGTACCTTTTCCATAGGATTTTTTGAGTTTGGGCAAGGACACAGGGGCCCCATGATCCCCTATTGCCCGGGGGCCCCATAATTTGTCAGTTCGCCCCTGCTCGGGACTGTCCATAATTTTAAAGGGTGCCTTGACTGAAAAAAGGTTGAGAAACACTGGATTACACTCTCCATGATACATTTTTCTTCATCTTCAGCTTTAATCCGGCCATAGATGGATCAAATTCAGACAGTTCATCAGAAATCGGACACATTTTGATCCATCTATTGGCAAGCTGGTTGTACTGAAGTTGCTCGAGTGGATTTTTTTCGGCCAAATACTGACTGTGGCTATAGCTGTCAGCAGTGATCATTGTGTTCTGCTGGCCGGGAAGGCTCCATTGACTGTGTTAATGGGGGAATCAAGCAATTTTATATCCTTCAATCTGTGGTTGAAGGAAAGAAAATTGCATAATGTGTGGTCTGCAACTTCAAAATCCATGTAAACTGTTTTATTTCTGCATAGTATTGAGTAAAAAAACTGATGCAGTTCAGCAAATAAATGAATTAGTGATGAATAGATAGGCGCCTATCTATTCATCACTAATTTACTTGCAAGTGTCGCATTCACTTTTTAGTGGCAGCTGGAAATACCCCTTTAGGGGGTTAATACAATATATTAACACATATAATTTTGGCGCCACAATCATTTTTCTGTCTGATTATACAGTTCAGCAAATAGCCTAGATCACAGCTGTGATCAAGGCTATTTGCCGAAATGCATCAGTTTTTTAAAAAAAACTATGCAAAAATAAAGCAGTTTATATGGATTTTGGAGACTTTTCTACATTTCTACTGTGCATGGTGGTTGGAGGACTATATAGAGCCACAGCACCTGTGAAGGGACTCCTAGTTAATACAGAATGACCTTCGTGCTTTGAGCGCTGCACCTGTTTCTGTTTTTCCACAATGTATGGCCTGCCTTAAGCAGCTTATAGATGACTCAATTTTCTTTCCTTCTACCATGGGTGGAAGGAAAGAAACATCACTCGTTTCCACCATCAACACAGTCAGTGCTTGATGGGGGAATGCCTCCTGTAGCATTATTGTGTTGAGGGATAGCCTTCCACTATTTTGTGCTAAGGGCTATCCCCTGCTCACCATTTCCATTAGGGATGTAATTCAAAGGGACTGCAATAAAAACCTGACAGAGGTCCTGATCACTCTACAAAACATAGAAAAAAGCTTTGGCTGGAGTTCTACTTTAAACAACTGCTGAATGAAGGGTAATCTTTAATAACAGTCATATACAGTTGTGTCCAAAATTATTCAACCCCCAATGCTGTAAAGGGGTTTAGGGACTATAGTGTACATTTGGAATTGTATTCAGAATCAAATCCTACAAGGACGTTGTAACTACCCAAATGCAACTAAAATGACATCAATTGTTTATGTAATACAGTAGTAAATGGTTCTTATGTGGTTTCTTCATTGCCACAATTATTCAACCCCTTAAAGACTACCACTCTGAAGAACAGAGGTTCATACAGGTGCTTTCCATCAGGTATTGAAAACACCTGTGGATGTCACCGAGCAGCAATCAAGCATAATAAGCACCAATTAGGCAGCTTTAAAATGACTGTGATACTCAGCTCCTTCTAGACATTTACTGGTGTGGTTACAAACATGGTGAAGGCAAGAGAATGGTCCAGGAAGACAAGAGAAGAGGTGATTTCTCTTCACAGGAAGGGCAATGGCTATAAGAAGATTGCAAAGATGTTAAACATACCAAGAGACACCTTAGGAAGCATCATTCGCAAATTCAAGGCAAAGGGCACTGTTGAAACGCTACCTGGTCGTGGCAGAAAGAAGATGCTGACTTCGACTGCTGTGCGCTACCTGAAGCGTAGAGTGGAGAGAAGTCCCCGTGTGACTGCTGAGGAACTGAGAAAAGATTTGTCAGATGTGGGTACAGAAGTTTCAGCCCAGACAATAAGACGCACACTGCGTAATGAAGGCCTCCGTGCCAGAACTCCCAGGCGTACCCCCTTGCTGTCTCCAAAGAATAAGAAGAGTCGACTGCAGTATGCCAAAAGCCATGTGGACAAACCACAAAAGTTGTGGGATAGTGTTCTGTGGACTGATGAAACAAAATTAGAACTGTTTGGGCCCATGGATCAACGCTATGTTTGGAGGAGGAAGAACAAGGCCTATGATGAAAAGAACACCTTGCCTACTGTGAAGCATGGTGGAGGGTCAATCATGCTTTGGGGCTGTTTTGCTTCTGCAGGTACAGGGAAGCTTCAGCGTGTGCAAGGTACCATGAATTCTCTTCAGTACCAGGAGATATTGGATGGAAACGTGATGCAGTCCGTCACACACCTGAGGCTTGGGAGACGTTGGACCTTTCAACAGGACAATGATCCCAAGCATACCTCCAAGTCCACTAGAGCATGGTTGCAGAGGAAAGGCTGGAACATTTTGGAGTGGCCATCGCAGTCACCAGACTTAAATCCGATTGAGAACCTCTGGTGGGACTTAAAGAAAGCAGTTGCAGTGCGCAAGCCTAAGAATGTGACTGAACTGGAGGCCTTTGCCCATGAAGAATGGGCGAAGATACCCGTAGATCGCTGCAAGACACTTGTGTCAAGCTATGCTTCACGTTTAAAAGCTGTTATAACTGTAAAAGGATGCTGTACTAAGTACTAAGATTGAATGTCACTTGGGGGTTGAATAAAACTGATAATGCTGTGAGCACAGAAAAGACATTTGTGGTTATTTCATTATAACTGTTATGTTATATTTGTCTGACCTACAAGTGCCTCTTTAATGTAAATGTAAGCAAGATGACTGAATGATCAAAAGCAATGTCAAACTGGCCAAAACACTCAATTTCAGTGGGGGTTGAATAATTTTGGACACAACTGTAAATAGCTGATGATCTTTACAGAACTGAATTTATGTTAGATAAGAGTTTTATTATAGGGAGCAGTATTTTCCAACTCATGGTAACATCCCAGCAGGTTATACTATTATTATTATTCAGGATTTATATAGCGCCAACATTTTACACTGAGCTTTACAATATAAAGGGGGCAGTACAATTACAATACAGTTTGATACAGAAGGAATTGGAGGGCCCTGCACATGGAGCTTACAATCTAAAAGGAGGGGGAGGTGGTACAAAAGGTAATAGCTGCAGGGGAAAAAACCCACTTGTTTCTTATTGGTTTAATTTCACTAGCCATGGCTGCTAACCTAGAGCAATGTGACTATTCTACATAAAGGAACTTACTCCACATGGCCTATATGAGCTTGTTGGCCATCCTATTACAACACCACGCCCCTTAATATGGAGTCGCTGAACTTTGTGGCTATGCCATCCTCTACCCCAGTGGTTCTCAACCTTCCTAATGCCGTGACCCTTTAATACAGTTCCTCATGTTGTGGTGACCCCCAACCATAAAATTATTTACCCAGTAATTATAATTCATGAGTGTCGTTTTACCTTCAATACTGCTGCTTTGAACACAGTAGCTGTGTTTTTAGCTATCTGGAATGGTGTTTTTTTTTCTCCAATGACTACAGATGTTTAGATATTTCTCCTCAGTGACCACCAATGTAAGGGACATTCTTCTTACTGACCACCAATGTAAGGGACATTCTTCTTACTGATCACCAATGTAAGGAGCATTCTTCCCACTGAGAACCAATATAAGCGGCATTCTTCTCACCGACAACCAATGTACGGAGCATTCCTCCTATTGACCATTAATGTAAGTGGCATTTTTCTCATTGACCACTGGGGTAAGGAGCATTCTTCCTAGTGACCACAAATGTATGGAGCATTCTTCCTACTGACCACCAACATATGGAGCATGCTTCCTACTGACCACCAATGTAAGGGGTATTCTTCCCACTGACCACCAATGTAAGGGGCATTCTTCCCAATGACCACCAATGTAAGGGGCATTCTTCTCACTGACCACTATTGTAAGAAGCATTCTTCCCAATTACCACCAATGTAAGGAGCTTTCTTCCCACTGACCACCATTGTAAGGGGCATTCTTCTCACTGTCCACTAATGTAAGGGGCATTCTTCTCACTGACCACCATTGTAAGGGGCATTCTTCTCACTGACCACTAATGTAAGGGGCATTCTTCTCACTGACCACCATTGTAAGGAACATTCTTCTCACTGATCACTAATGTAAGGGGCATTCTTCCTACTGATCACTAATGTAAAGAGCATTCTTCCCACTGACCACCAATGTAAGTGGCATTCTTCTCACTGACCAATAATATAAGGAGCATTATTGTCACTGACCACCAATGTAAGTGACATTCTTCTCACTGACCACAATGTAAGGAGCATTATTGTCACTGACCACCAATGTAAGGGGTATTCTTCTCACTGACCACTAATGTAAGGAGCATTCTTCCCACTGACCACCAATGTAAGGGGTATTCTTCTCACTGACCACCAATGTAAGGAGCATTATTCTCACTGATCCCAATGTAAGGAGCATTCTTCTCACTGATCCCAATGTAAGGAGCATTCTTCTCACTGATCCCAATGTAAGGAGCATTCTTCTCACTGATCACCAATGTAAGGATCATTCTACCCACTGACCAATAATATAAGGAGCATTCTTTCCAGTGACCATTACAACAATGCACTTTAAACTGTTTATATAGTAATTATCGGAAAGTTATTTTGAGGGTTCCTCCATGTTAATAGGGTTGGGAAAGGCTGTACTACACATACCAGAGAACGTTGACTTGATCCAGCTGGCAATGGCCAGTAACACTCTTGGCCACTTTACTAGTTGTTTCATGCCATGGCATAGAGTATCCCCCGTCAAAATATCTTGTGTACACTACTTGCTCCTGACCCAAGAACCTCACCACAAGAAACAGACACCCTTGGTCAGAAAATATAGATTTCATAGACACCATCTCCAGCTCGGAGGATAAAGCTTGTTATTAGGTTACGCTGGACTCGTGTTACCCGTTAAGCTATGGGCAAGAACAATTGCTGAAATCCAAGCTGCAAAATGTTGATGTTAACTTAAACTTTTGACTCGGACCCGATTCTCCGGGTGGAGGAGCTGAAATTACCGGCGTACAAAAGGCACCAGAAGCACAATAGTGTCTCTCTCCTCCCGAACTGTCAATTAGAATGTTGGATTCTGGGCTGGAGAGGTTATCCCGAGAGTATATCTGTGCTAGTCGTCAGCATAAAAGCATTGTGTGCACTTAAATACTCACGGTTCATTATTTCACAGGGGTCCGGAACGGTGGAGGTTGGTCTCCAGATGGAGGTAGAGAAAAATCTGCTGAAAAGATGTTTCGTGAGATGGATGAGACATTCTGGAAACATCCAAAATGCGCAAAAGCTGCACAGAATGTCCCTCCAGAGAAGGTATCTGGTTTATATATATCCTCTGATTTCTGTATGATAGAGTATAGATAACCCACCACCTCTTGTAGAATAAAGGAGTGATAACCGGAACCTTCCACCACCACTAAAACCTCAAAAACACACCCCTTCAACTCAGATTCCATTTTAAATGTCGTTTTATTTTGATGTGTTAAAAGCAGAACTCCAGCCAAAAATACCAAGATAAAAATGAATAGCCTATTAAAAGATAAAATAACAAAACCAGCTTTTGCTACAATAGTCACCTTCAGTACAGAGATTTCCCCTACATTACTGTTTTCTGCCACTAGGTGCCCTCAATCCGATGGTTAGCATATTAGCACTTCCCTAGAACCCAGGTCATCCTAGACCAGTGATGGCGAACCTTTTTGAGCCCGAGTGCCCAAAACTGCAACACAAAACCAACTTTTTTATTTCAAAGTGCCAACACTGCAATTAACCACTTGCCTACCGGGCACTTCTACCCCCTTCCTGCCCAGACCAATTTTCAGCTTTCAGTGCTGTTGCACTTTACAATGACAATTGTGCAGTCATGCAACACTCATTTTTTCACACAAATAGAGCTTTTTTTGGTGGTATTTAATCACCACTGGGTGTTTTATTTTTTGCACTATAAATGAAAAAAGAGCAAAAAATTAAAAACATAAAAGGTTTTCTTTGCTTCTATTATAAAATTTTGCAAACAGGTAATATTTCTTCTTTGATGTGCGTTGGTGAGGCTGCACTAATAGGCAGCACTGATGGGCATTGATGAGGCGGCACAGATAGGTAGCACTGATGAGGCGGCACTGGTGGGCATTGATGAGGAGGCACTGATGATGCACTGATATGCAGCAATGATGGGCATTGATAAGCGGCACTGACTGATAGCACCAACTGGAGGCACTGACAGACGGCACTGATCGGCGGCACTGCTGGGCATCATTGATGGGTGGCACTGGTGGGCAGCACTGATGGGCGACACTGCTGGGCACTGACAGGTGGCACTGCTGGGCAGCACTGACAGGCAACACTGCTGGGCACTGATGGGTGACACTTCTGGGCACTGATGGATGACACTGCAAGCAGTTAATCTCACCTCTGGCAGTGTCGGTGTGGCTTCCAACCCAGCAGCTCATTCCCATCCATGCTGAACACATCGCCCCTGGCCCCAGAGCAGTGTGGGAGCCTCTTCCTCTCTTCCACGCCTATCCCCGGCTACATCACCCCTGGTGCCAGATCCGCATAGGAGCCATTTCCTCTCGTCCACACCCACCCTGGCCCCAGAGACATGTGGGAGATGTAGTTTGATGGGGGTCCAGTGTGGACGAGATCTGGATGGCCGGTCAGTGTGCGTGGTCCGTGTGCGCTCATCTTCCTCTTCTTTCTGGCGTGCCCACTGAGATGGCTCTGCGTGCCAGCTCTGGCACGCGTGCTATAGGTTCGCCATCACTGTCCCAGACCTAACCCTGCCTGCTATTGGACAGTGAAAGGAGAAGCAGCACAGTGATTAGCTCATCTCTCTGTCACTCTGCTCCCTCCTTCTATCAGCATGCTTCTAGTAAATCCATGAACTTATTGGCTTCTTGTGCTGCTTCTTCCCCATACACTCCAGCCCTTTTGTACAGGGGCTGCAAGATTCACATTTAAGTGTTTACACTGCTTGCATTTAAAAGATACATTTCATTTAGTATGAGGCTCAGTTATCCCCATCAGAGTGTGTGTGTGTGGTTCCGCACAGCACATGTAGGGCAGCCCATTGATTTCAGTAGGCCAACCTACTCATGAGAAATACTCAAAAGAAGTCCCTGACTCTTTCGAGACATTGTGCTGCACTGATACACATAGCGCTGCTGCTCCATGTGTTGTGGCGTGCAAAAATGTGCATGTTTGCAGATATATAGGGGAATGCCATTAAGAATGAATCACAGCACCATTGTGCGTTTCTGTGCATCGAGAGAAAGCATGTGATTTTGCATGTGTTCCTGCAATGCTGACAGAGGAACACACAAGTACAAAGCTGCTTTAATTTGTGTCTTTTATATCTGCCTGCTAATATTTTTAAAGTAGATGTAAAACATAAAAATGTAATGCTATTGTTAAAGTCAATGTAAAACCTAAAAAATATTTCATTAATATTTTTTTCATACATTTTTTTTTATCCTTTGTTGCATCTCACTGTAGTTGATCTTCTGTAGCCTCTCTGCATCCACTTTCTCTCTACATAAACTCTAGTGACTGCTACACGGCATTTCTCAGGGCGGGTTTCATGATGGAGACAACAGTGGACCATGTCTGTTTAAAGTATGCTGATACAGCCACTTGCACTCTCCATTCAAGGCCTGTGCAGTTGGGTGACAACGCAGGAGCACAGTTGGGAGAAAGGGACAGAGTGTTGTCACCCTGTAACAGGAAGTACCTGAACAAAGGTAGGATCATCAGGGATTATTTAACATGGAAGATGCAGATTTAAAAACATTAAAAAAAAGTTTTGAAAGGACATTACAATGTTAGTGATTCTAAAAGAAAAAAAAATATTTTAAAATGTTTTAATTTTTTTTTTAATTTATTACAGGTACTTATATAGCGCCATCAATTTACGCAGCGCTTTACATACTGTATATATTGTACATTCACATCAGTCCCTAACCCTCTAGGGGTGTACAATCTAAGGTCCCTAACTCACATTCATACATACACATACTAGGACCAATTTAGACAGGAGCCAATTAACCTACCAGCATGTCTTACTTACCTGCTCTGAGCCATGGTTGTGCACAGAGTAACCCCGAGCATGCCATTCCCGAGCTGCGCTCTGTGTGTCCATTCACACACAGAGCACGGCTCAGCCTCGGCCCCCCCCCCCACTCTCTCCTCGTTGGCTCACTGGCTATGATTGACAGCAGTAGGAACAATGGCTCACACTACTGTACCTAAGCCAATGAGGAGAGAGAGACCCTGGAGAGCTGCTGCTCCTGTGCACATCACTGGATTGTAATGGGGCTCAGGTAAGTATTAGGGGGGCTGGGGGGGGGACCTCGTTGCAGAAAGTTGTTGACCTTAATGCATAGAAAATAAACCTGAGACTTTCGAACCACTTTAACATGTATATGAGATGTTAGTGATTGGGCTTAGATCTACTTTAAAACTTTTGATTTGGTATTTTGATTTCCTTTCTTTTGTGTAATTATTTCATAAATTAAATCCTTGCACTTCTGTCCCCCATGACATTCACTTCCCTATGATGAGCTGGTGCTCATACCTTATGCCACTCTCATGCATGTATGCGAGGGTGTATGTACCACAAGGCAAACAAAGCACTTGCCTAGGGCGGCATTTTTCAATTTGGCAGCACCTTCCCCCAAAAGAAGGGATGAAAGAAGGGACACGTACGCCATGGGAACCAGGTGGGATCTGAGAGAGGCTGTGGACTACTTGATGGAGTATGTAGAGCCTGACTCTTGTTCCCAGGGATGTCCAGAGCTGTGAAGGTGAGTGTGTGTGGGGGGTGGGGGCGGGGGTAGTGGAAGGCTCTCCTGGGTGGGGGGCGGGGGTGTTGTTGGTCAATGTCAGGCTTTCTCCATGTTAGGGGAAAGAGGGGGTTGTTGGTCATTGTCTGCAGGGGAAGACGATTCTTGTGTTGCCCAGGGCAGTACAAAACCTAAATACATCACTGCATGTATGGACAAATGAATCAAAAACACTACTCCTTATAAAAACCATAAAATACAAAAACTGACTACAAACACCAAAAAATAAATATATAAATAAACAGATGTGCATCAACAGTATAATTCCATATATTTCTCTGTATTTCAATTGAATAAATGTCCCACATCCAGCAAAGTCTGCAGATGTGTTTCATCCACGTTTTTCACTTCCCACTCTGTCTTGTGCATTCACAAAATTAAGAATTTAAAACCACCTTCTTCCACCACTGTGGCCGACACGGGTTGTGATCTCATCTTCTGTCCATGAGCCACTTATTACATTAGGTTATAGTGTACATCACGTTTCCCCTTCCACTGGGGTCCCCTGGTATTCACTCCAGCAAGCACCTTTTGCCTCCTCCGATCCTCACAGCCAAGTAGCAAAAACAAGAAAAACTCTACATAGTGCTTTACTGTTTTGAAAATACTTTAATAAAATCTTTTTTCAGCTAAAACAACTCACATAGTATAATGCACTATCACTCCAGTACACTCAAGTATCAAAGACTAGTGTAATAGAGCAATAGGACATCAGCGGTCAGAACACTGTACATACAGTGTCAGTGGTTACTTCCTGCTTTGTAATGTGCGAAAAGCTCTATCCAACGCGTTTTGTCACCAGTCACATGACTTCCTCAAGGGGATCTCAGGGGTACCTGAGCAAGGTCCTTCATGGCAGGATTACCAGGGATTATTTTAATGAAAGATGCAAATTTAAAAATATTGAAAATTACTTTTGAAAGCACTTTACCATGTTAACATGGATACTAAATTATAGTGACTGGGTCTAGTTCTGCTTTAAAATATTTGATTTGGTATTTTGATTTCCTTTCTTTTGTGTATTTATAGAATGTTCTCAGCTTGGTTGGGGCACACAAGACAAGTCAAAGAGCGAGCACACTTGGTGAAGAGGCGGGTTCACTTACGACGGGGCCTCTGGGCTTTAAAGCTCTGGAGAAGAAGGCTCTTCCAGAGGAGGGAAACGGAATCCCGGCACCGACGGAAGAAGCGTGCGCTCCTTCGGGTTATCCTGAGCAGCTGGCAGAGATACTGCCAAAGTAAGTGTCTTCTTATATGTGGAAATCTATATTGATGTGGAGGAGACACAGAGCTGACTGCCTGTCTCAAAAGCTTTTGGTTGAAGCTGACGTTTAGGTCACACACTAGTTCCCAAGAGCCCATAGAGAGCTTCTGCACCTTCAAATGTTCATATAGCCTGCAATAAATGTTACAGAAGTCACTCAATTTTTTTTCAAGGGTCACTCCACCCAAAGCTGAAAGGTCAGTTTTCGGGAGATGCTAGAGGGTTATACCATTGGTCACCTTCTTACATCTCTTGGGGTCTGCGGTATCGTCAAGCCTACTAATCTACTGTGGCAGTTACAGGGCATCACACTCTGTTAGCTATAGTGGGGTTCCCTCAGTATTGGGAACACCCCAAGGCGGGCAGAAACATAGACCAGAACTACGAAGGGAAAACCCCTCTGTTTGCCCACCTGACTCCACCTATAACTAATATGCATTGAGGTGAAATGAGCCTCTTTTAATACATGCTGATGAGCAACACACAACAGCCCATGGTGGCTCATAGTAGCCCAGGGGTGGACTGACCATTTGGAAACTCGGGCACTGCCCGGGGGCCCGGGGTCAGTAGAGGGCCCCATGAGATGCCCATGGTACCTTTTTTATAGGCTTTTTTGAGTTTGGGCAAGGACACAGGGGCCCCATGATCCCCTATTGCCCGGGGGCCCCATGAGTTGTCATTCCGCCCATGTAGTAGCCAATCATATTTCTATAGGATAGAGATGACTGCTGGTTGACTGGTATAGGTGACTGCGCTTTGTTTTATTCCCTTAAGCTCTCAACACACATTACAATCTGATTGTAGATCTACCAACAAGTATCTAGTGGAATGGCTGACCAATTGAATACAAATTGATTGGACAGCTTAGGTAGGTCCTCATATGACATAGTTTTGGCAGCTGCAAACTTGGTACAGTGGTTTAAATTTTATTATTGTGCTATTTAAAAATGACCAATTTGCCAAACAATTCAATAGGCATATCTTCTCTTCTGATTGATTTAGACACAATTTAGTTTCAACAGATTAAAGTTGATTGGCCAGTGCAGGACGTTCGTTGGTTGTGTTGCATTGATACACCAAATATACCATAAATAATTTACGATTGCGTCTTCCAACTTATTGATCGCACTACTGATGGATTGCTTACTATAGATCTATTATTGCTATCAGATGAGATTGATTCAAAAAAGAAATCTATTATTTATCTGAGTGTGTATGGCCTCTATTAGTTGAATCTGTACAGATCATCATACGCAGACAATTCACGTCTGGAGTATTGAGTTTCTTAGATGGAGACTGTCAGGCCTTCTATGGATTGTACTAGGACTCGGAGTCCTCTGCAGGAATAAAGTCTTTGGCTGTTTTGTTAATGTAAATCACCTTCTGTATAATCTGTGTGAAGGGGAAACAAATGAGCTTGGAGGTGACAGATGGCTGGTTCATAGCCGCCATGCTGAGACAATCAGGATCATCCTGTTACGTGACCTCTAAAAAAGTGACATGACCTCTGACCCCCTGCAGGTCATCAATGGCTCTGAGTCTTATAATGGATCCTTCCCCAATGCCAAAAAGAGGTATTAGACACCTGGCACATCTAAGGCTCAAGCAATAGAGAGAATTGCCCTACCCATAGACACACCAGCTAACCATGGGACCCCCTATCCTTCATGATGAAGTAGAGATCAGCCCCCCAGTTGGGTAATAGTTATTCCATTTTATCAGTAATAGTGTAGCACTACTCCCTTAGGAGTTGCTGGATTATTTCCGGGCTCCCTGTTGCTCTGGACCCCTCTCTGAAAATCCAGCCCCTGCTGACACCACAGTACACAGTGCACTCCTAGCTGGAATAAATAACCACCAAAAAGTAGACTCACACACTGATCGGAGTAAACTGGTAGGAGGTTTATAGTAAACGTCAATGTAGCTTGGATACACAGCATAAACAGAATTGGCATGTGCAGAGTCAGCTATTACTTCTGTCAACTTTAAACAGGAAAAAGATAACACTTATCACAGAGTCTCAGTTAGTGTTAGCAGGTCTGCTTTTCAGAAACTACCCCAATACTTTCAACCTGAGGTGGCTTTACAGTCCCCAGTGAGCAGCAAGAACAACCAAACAGGTAGACTAGCTCCCTTTTGGGCCCTCAGGACCTGATGGCAGGTAGGTAGCCTGAAATAAGAAAAGAGATCTTTACCCCAAAACAACCAATGTTTTCTTAAGTGCAGTGAAGAGTCTTCTGTGCGCGTGATGGGGCCCAGTTGGTGCACAATGAGAGGAAGTGTGAGTAATGGTTCTCTGAGGAACAATGCAATAAATAAAGGGAAGAACAGCACTCCCCCTGAAAGCAGCAATTGACTTGTGTAATGCCCCTTGGGAGCCCTAGTCACTAGTAGATCCAAAGCAATAAGACGTTAAGCTGGCAGAAGTGATTGTTAACGCAGGCCAACTTCTCTCTAGACTGCAAGACTATTGGCACAATAGGAAAAGGTCTCTTTAAAAGTAAATTGATGATTGTGGTGACACAGTTGTGGTTCAGCTCTGATGAAAAGGCTGTGTTGAGTATGGCCAAGCAATAGCGGCTGGAGGAAGTAGGCTGCAACTTATAATAACTATGTGCAACGTCCGCAACTGTATGCAGGAAAATAGCAAATATGGAACAGGTGTCACTTTTCCCTTTCATTGGTAATGCTTGGGACTCTTTCTCTCCTCAGGTAGGGCCTCCACACTCTTTACAGTCCCGCGTGCAACATTCCATCCGGTCGCCTACTGGCAGGTTAGTTTGCTGGACAGTGTGGCAAAGTCAGTGGTCAGCAGCCCTTCCTTGTCTCCCTTCTCTCTCTTTTCATGGCCTTTTCCGGTCCTCCGGCAGTTAGTGCACTCCTCTCTCCAGATCTCTCACCTCCTGTCCCATCTCCCGGGATTTAGTACATATATGCCTCCGCCCACACGCCAGCTCCTCTGGGAAATGTAGTTCCTAGATGCACTGCTCCTTAGTAAAGTCCTGCAGTTCAGCATACAAGTTCCATTGGGCTGTTCTACAGAGTGTGAATGCCACTGTTCTGCAGGACACTGCCATCTTGTGTTTGTATTAACATCCTGCATCAAACACTTGTAACAGGGTGTTACAGTAGGGATGGGCTTCGGCGCAAACATGAGTTCACACCAGATCCAAAGGGAGCAATGATCTCATGCATTAAACAAAATCATGTATTTATTTAACCACTTGACCTCCGGAAGGGTTTACCCCCTACATGACTTGAGACTTAACATTTTGAAAAAAAAAAGAAAACAGATATTTTCTACTTTCTGTTATAAAACATATCCAATAAAATAAACATTTTCATAAATTTGGGCCAAAATGTGTTCTGCTACATGTCTTTAGCATGCTTGTTGGTGTCAGACTGGCTGGTCTGAGTATTTTAAAAACTGCTGATCTACTGGGATTTTCATGCAGAACCATGTCTAGGGTTTACAGAGAATGGTCTGAAAAAGAGAAAATATCCAGTGAGTGGCAGTTGTGTGGATGAAACTGCCTTGTTGATGTCAGAGGTCAGAAGAAAATGGGCAGTCTGGTTCGAGATGATAGAAAGGCAACAGTAACTCATGTCAATATGTACCAAAATCTCTGAGGAATGTTTCTAACACCTTGTTGAATCTATGCCATGAAGAATTCGGGCACTTCTGAAGGCAAAAGGGGGTCCAACCCGGTACTAGCAAGGTGGACCTAATATAGTGGCCGGTGAGTGTACATACTGAAATTTATGCAGCTGTGACGCTATACTGGTAATGGCAGTGATCGGCAGCTTATAGTTGACTGTAATAGTGTGGCGGGCAATCTGGCGTTAACAGACCCTTGCTGGGAGGTACACTAACTGACACTGACATCACTAATGACCCTAATACAGTGATCAGTGATAATACTGTTACTGTACTGATTACACTGGCTGGGAAGGGGTTAACATCAAGGAGTTAGCTGTGTGCCTAACAATGTGTAATATTTGCTGCTATTACTAAGAGATCTGGCTGTTTTTTCCTTCCTGCTTTTCAGGTAGAAGAAACAGTCAGTTCACTGTTTTGTGTACAGAGTCCTGTGTGTTTGTAACCACAGGCCTCTGTGTTATGATTGGACACAGTCAATCAGCTGGTTTCATAAAGCATTGGCTGAAACCTGCTGACAAAACCACACTGTGTCCAATCACAGCGCAGGTTAGCAGGGGAGATAAACCAGTAAGAAAGCCGGCAACATATTTTTACGTTAGCCAAGCCTGCACCTGCCGCCAACGCGGAGTACATTTACTGTGAGCGGGCGACAAGTGCTTAAAGAGATATAATGCACTCACAGTTACTTGTGGGAAAAGGTCACATAGCAGAGCCTGTTCACCAGGCAGCCCTCCGTAGCCAGCAGTGGGTCTGCAGTAGTCAGCCAGGATCTGAGTCCAGGATCACTGCAGTCATTGTGGCAGCCAACTCACTAGAGCTGTGGTTCTTAACCGTCAGGCTGTGGTCCACAGCTTGGCCTGGGGATTTCTCTCTCAAGCCTCCAGTTAGCTACAGACCCTTTCCACAGTGCCTCCCTACTCACATAGTACCCCACAACTTCCCATAGTGTCTCCCGGCCCCCTGAGAGCCCTCAGCCTCCCACAGTGCCCCCCAACCTCCCACAGTACCTTACGGCAACTATAGTGCCTTCCAACCTTCCAAAGTGGACCACAGTGCCCCCAGTTCATTTGAGAGCCCTAAGCCGCCACAGTACCCCCCAACCTCCCACAGTGCCACCCAGCCTCCCACATTGCTCCCTAGCCTGCTGCAAAGCATCCAGCCCTCCATAGTGCCCCCAACCTCCAACAGGGTCCCACAGTGCCCCCCCAACCTCCCACAGTGCCATCCAGTCTCCCATATTGCCTGCTGCAGAGCATCCAGCTCTCCATAGTGCCCCCAACCTCCAACAGGATCCCACAGGGCCCCCAACCTCCCACAGTGCTCCCCTGCCCCCTCCAGAAACCTCATCCCCTACAGGGCTACCAAGTTAGCTCAGAGTCCTGTAACCCACTCCACTACCTCTATCCCCCCCTAGTGACACCTAGCCCCATCCAGGACCTTCTAGCATTTCAATACACATTTTTCATCCTCATTCTTTTATTGTGTGAGTATTGTGTTACTCTACTGTTGGGACATGGAAGGTTTTTAAAGAATTTACAAGGCCCTGGTTTCATAAACCTTGAGAACCCCTACACACTAAAGGATAGAAGAGAGCAGCAATTTCAGGACAGGAGAGAAGCCTGTACAACTATGCAAGACTGAGGGTGTGGTTGGAGTCTTGATTTAACCAGTTAGCCAGAAATGGTATTGAATGAATTTCCAGCAGGTACTCCACACAAGTATATCTTGGCTAGAGTGAAGATAACAAGTATGAGACCACCCTTTGCTCTTCTTACCATCAGGAAAGAAGGAGATCTCTGATAAGCTGGTCCTGTGGGAGGCAAGTTGTGCAGAGCGGATGAAACGAGCGGTGGTGAGAAGATGGAGCGATCGGCTGATGAGAAGACTGCAAGCCGAGGACTACTGGCATCGACTAGTCCTGAGCAGGTATGGCACCTCAGTCTTTCTGTCTACTGGAAATCCTCTCTTTTAATGTAAGGACTCTGAGGTGGAGAAGATGCCAGAAGACAGGGCATTAGGGTGATTTGAAAAAAAAGGAAAATGGGCACTGCCATTTATTTTTTTTTTTACCACCATTGTGATGTGGGCACACATTAACCTCATCTAGGAGAAGGGACTTTAAAGCCCCATACACACAATGAGAATATTTGACAAATGATCATCTGTTTTCTTTTGCATGCTTGTCTCATCGAAAGTGAAGAGGTTACTAAAGTTACGAAAATTATGTACGAAAGAAAGAAAATTCGGAAGGGATGAATTATATTTGCATTGTATTTTCAAACTAAAACTGTACTGATTAAATGAATATCGAATGATCTGGTATTGTATGAGAAAAACTTTCGTGTTTGTCCCTTCAAATAATTTCAGATGAAAGCTGTGTACTAACAATCAGATTATTGTGCGATCGATTCGAAAGTGGTATTTTTTGTTTGATTTTCTGACTGTGTGTACTAGGGTTTAGAGCTGAGAGATTAAATGGGTAGGTTGAGCTGGGCTGCTGAGTTACTGCTGGGAGGGGAAACAAGGTGAGCTAAGTTGCTGAGTTACTGCTGGGAGGGGAAACAAGGTGAGCTAAGTTGCTTAGTTACTGCTGGGAGGGGGAGCAAGGTGAGCTAAGTTGCTTAGTTACTGCTGGGAGGGGGAGCAAGGTGAGCTAAGTTGCTGAGATGCTGGGTAAGGGAAGGGGAAGCAAGGTGAGCTAAGTTGCTGAGTTAATGCTGGGAGGGGGAGCAATGTATGCTGAACTACTGAGTTATGCTGGGAGGGGGAGCAAGGTGAGCTAAGTTGCTGAGTTAATGCTGGGTAAGGGGAGGGGGATCAAGGTATGCTGAACTGCTGAATTACTGCTGGGAGGGGGAGCAATGTATGCTGAACTGCTGAGTTACTGCTGGGAGGGGGAGCAAGGTGAGTTGAGCTCCCGAGTCACTGCTGGAGGGGGAACATGGTGTTCTGTGCTGTTGAGAATTAAAGTGCTTGTAAAGGTTAAAGTTTTTTTTTTTTTTACCTTAATGTATTTTCTGCATTAAGGTAAAAAAACCTTCCATGATCAGCTCCCCCCAGCCATCCCTAAATACTTACCTGAGCCCGATCTCCATCCAGCACTGCTCTGTCTCTCCTCACAGGACTTAGAGGCCGCAGAAGGAGCAATTGGCCTCTTCTTCTGTCAATCAGATCCTGTAAAGAGGGGGCCGAGACGTGCTGTACGTATTAATAGGAAGAGGCTTACTCTGGGGGCACGTGGGGAAGAGGAGGAGCGCTGGCAGGGGGGGACTCCAGAAGAGAGCTGGTTCTGGGCTGCTCTGGGCAAAACCAATGCAGAGGGCAGGTTAGTATAACATGTTTGTTATGTAAAAAAAATTTAACCTTTGCAATCACTTTAAAGTGTTCTTACTGTAATCTTTGAGAATAAATTGCTCCACAGTGGCAACAGCTACAGAGGTCAGTCAGAGCTTGTTTTAAAGCTCATTTGTTGCTAGCTGAGAATAAGGAAACATGTACAAAGCCTAGCCACATTTCTACATTAAAGGTGAACTCTGGGTTAAAAAAAATGTCCCCTTTGTTTAGGGGAAAGATGATGGGAGATATACTTACCATCCTCCCCACACAAGACCGGTCCCTGCATCTAGGCTTTTTTGAGTTTGGGCAAGGACAAAGGGGCCCCATGATGGCAATAGGGGCCCAGGGGCCCCATGAGTTGTCAGTCCGCCCCTGGTGGGAACTTATCTGAGAGGCAGAAATTGTTCATTACTCAAGGAACCTCTAGCAAACTCTGGAGGAACCTTAGGGTTCCATGGAACCCTGGTTGAGAAACCCTGACCCCCCCCCCCCCCCCCAACCTGACTGTCCTTGACCCATCCCTTTTATTCATTGTGTTTCAATTCTGTCAATCATGGGGTATCAGCATCACATGTGGTTGTTACCCAGGGTGGTCTGTATGCAAATACAGCCTGCCTAGAAACACCCACTCTTCCAGACTGACATCCACCTATCAAGGCATTTTGAGATTTGCTTAACTCCTCCCAAGAGACAGCTGCTTGCATCAGGCAAATTGCATCAGGATCTTGATGGATCAGGATCTTGAGAAGAGCACAGAGTCCGGGTGCTGGGATGTTTTCAGGAAGCTATGTTCAGCACCAGTCCCTCCCACCAGCGATGATCTGCCTGCATTGCACATTGTAGCACAGAGAGCCAGTGATTACATCACTGGGGCTAAAATAAGATATCTAATGTATGTTTTATTTAAAAATGTAATTTCTGTTGATGAGCAGTAAAGAAGTAACTAGGGATAGCAAAACATAAGCAGATTAAATTTGAGCCTTAAAACCTAATTCTACATTATCAGCAATAAACATATTATAGATGGAATACATGTTCCAACTGACACTCTTTTTTAACACATGAAAACTGTATAAAAAAAAATGGAAGTTGCCGTTAAAACCCCAAATATGAAACAAATTAAGCAAATATCTCCGTGTATTTTATTGTCTTCTGTACAGATTACCTCTAAGCTCTGAAAGTTCCTGTTTGAACAAATTCTTTGAAATAGCATTAATGTCAAGGAATAGTGAAACTGACTCAGAGAATAAATAACTGTTCACATTTCTCAGTATTTGAGGAAGGTGAAGTCAGCAAAAGCAGAGTCCGCGCTCCAGAATTTCCTGCTTTTTGGGGAATATTTATATTTCATAATAAAACGTCTTAAAGCTAAACTCCGGGCACAATACCTTTCATTTAAATACACTATATTGGGCCAGCCCTCGAAATCATGTGATTCAGGTGTTCCAATCCCCTCCATGCCCACAGGTGTATAAAATCAAGCCCCTAGGCATGCAGACTGCTTCTACAAACATTTATGAAAGAATGGGTCGCTCTCAGGAGCTCAGTGACTTCCAGCGTGATACCGTAATAAGTTGCCACCTGTGCAATAAGTCCATCCGTGACATTTCCTGGCTACTAAATATTCCACGGCCAACTGTTAGTGGGATTATAACAAAGTGGAAGCAACTGGGAACAACAGCCACTCAGCCACCAAGTGGTAGGCCACATAAAATGACAGAGCGAGGTCACCGCATGCTGACGCGTACAGTGCGCAAAAGTCGCCAACTGTCTGCAGAGTCAATAGCTAAAGACCTCCAAACTTCATGTGGCCTTCAGATTAGCACAACAACAGTGTGTAGAGAGCTTCATGGAATGGGTTTCCATGGCCAAGCAGCTGCATCCAAGCCTTACATCACCAAGTGCAATGCAAAGCATCGAATACAGTGGTGTAAAGCACGCCACCGCTGGACTCTCCGCGTGTTCTCTGGAGTGACGAATCACTCTTCTCTGTCTGGCAATCCAATGGACATGTCTGGGTTTAGCGGTTGCCAGGAGAACGGTACTTGCCTGACTGCATTGTGCCAAGTGCAAAGTTGAAGGGAGGGAGGATTATGGTGTGGGGTTGTTTTTCAGGGGTTGGGCTTGGCCCCCTAATTGTAGTGAAGGAAACTCTTAAGGCATCAGCATACCAAGACATTTTGGACAATTCCATGCTCCCAACTTTGTGGGAACAGTTTGGGGACGGCCCCTTCTTGTTCCAACATAAATGCGCACCAGTACACAAAGCAAGGTCCATAAAGACATGGAGGAGCGAGTTTGTGGTGGAGGAACATGACTGGCCTGCCCAGAGTCCTGACCTCAACCTGATAGAACACCTTTGGGGTGACTTAGAGTGGAGACTGCAAGCCAGGCCTTCTCGTCCGACATCAGTGCCTGACCTCACAAATGTGCTTCTGGAAGAATGGTCAAACATTCCCATAAACACCCTCCTAAACCTTGTGGACGGCCTTCCCAGAAGAGTTGAAGCTGTTATAGCTGCAAAGGGCGGGGCCAACTCAATACTGAACCCTACGGACTAAGACTGGGATGCCATTAAAGTTCATGTGAGTATAAAGAGAGGCATCCCAATACTTTTGGCAATATAGTGTATATTCCTTAAAAGCCACAAAGGATATAAAAACGCTTTGTGGGATGAGTTCGATGTTCAGTCAGGAACTAAATGTCATCTATATTAGTGGTATATCTACTGCTACTATACATGACAGTTTCCTTGCTGTCAATGGTTGCCAAGGAAGCAACAGACGCCAGCACCTGCCACATCCTTAGCAACAAGTGACATCACCCAGCCCCATTCATTTACTGGCTGGGAATGTAAGCAAAGGGACAGGGCCCCATGCCGATATTTGAGCAATGACAGTGACTAGAGGCAGCCATATTTGGTCAATTACATCACCCAGGAGACCTCGAACCTTTGTTTACTTTTAGCACTGAAGACTAGGAGATGTCATTCTGTGCCAGTTAGCTAGGTAGGTCATGATTAACTTAGATCTGCATCACTGGATGATGTGTTTGGTGGTGGATTTGCATCTTGGGACTTTTTTTTTTAATGTAAAGGAGTTGTAAAAAAACTGTGTAAGTGGGTTTATTCACTTTTCATCTTTTTGAGTGAATGAGTAGGGACATTATGTACCCCTTACTCATTTACATGAGGGGTGGTATCTGGGGGGCAACATAATTGTAAAAGGGGACTTCCAGAATCCAATAAATCCCCCTCCCACCGACCCATACAACCATCAGGCCAGGGTTGTGGGGAAGAGGTCCTTGTCCTTATCAACATGTAGACAAGGTGCTTTGCCAGGGAGGTTCCCTCCTGCAAAGTACCACCCAAATTAAGGGCATGTGGTCTGATATAGTTCAGGAGGTGAAGGGGGAGGGGGTACACACTCACCTTCTCCTTTCCTGGCCTGTCAGACTGCATGCATGGATAAAGGTCTGGTATGGGGGCCAATGCTGTTTTTTCCTGTTTTTTTTGTTATTTGATTTTTTTTTTTTTTAGTGAGAGGTTCTCAATAATTTTTTTTTTTCGCATGCCGGGTCCCGCCTAACATCCATACCAGACACTCATCAAGGATAAAGGTCTGATATATCTTTTTAGTGGGAACCTACAAAAAATGTTTTTTTGGGGGGGGGGGTCACTCATTAGAATCTCTTATTATTAAAACTGCTGCCTGGTACAAATTTCCCAGGGCAGTGCCCCCATGCCTTTTATTTGACAATCACTTACTTATCAGCCTAGAAAATGTTAATCGCTGTTTTTTAACATTCGGCTCCTATTGACTTCAATGGGGTTTGGATCTGGCGCCTGAACTTTACTGATGTTCAGTGAACCTGCATCGAACCAAGCCCAGGTACATTCACTTCACCTCTATTGGTCAATGAAAAGCATGCACTGTTACTTTGGTGGTCAGTGAAATGACACACATTGTGGGACAGTGGCAAGAATACTCTTTAAATTGGTATTCAGTAGGAAAAATGCCCCTTACATTGATTTCCAGTGGAGAGAATGCCCTTTATATTAGTGGTCAGTGGAAAGAATGCCCCTTACATTGGTGGTCAGTGGAAAGAATGATCCTTACGTTGGTGGTTAGTGGGAAGAATACTCTTTACATTGTTGATCAGTAGGAAGAATGCACCTTATATTGGTGGTCAGTGGGAAGAATGCACCTTATATTGGTGGTCAGTGGGAAGAATGCACCTTATATTGGTGGTCAGTGGGAAGAATGCACCTTATAATGGTGGTCAGTGGGAAGAATGCACCTTATATTGGAGGTCAGTGGGAAGAATGCTCCTTACGTTGGTGGTTAGTGGGAAGAATACTCTTTACATTGTTGATCAGTGGGAAGAATGCACCTTATATTGGTGGTCAGTGGGAAGAATGCACCTTATAATGGAGGTCAGTGGGAAGAATGCACCTTCTATTGGAGGTCAGTGGGAAGAATGCACCTTATATTGGTGGTCAGTGGGAAGAATGCTCCTTACATTGGTGATCAGTGGGAAGAATGCACCTTATATTGGTGGAAGTGGGAAGAATGCTCCTTACATTGCTGATCAGTGGGAAGAATGCTCCTTATATTGGAGGTCAGTGGGAAGAATGCTCCTTATATTGGAGGTCAGTGGGAAGAATGCTCCTTACATTGGTGATCAGTGGGAAGAATGCCCCCCCCCCCCCCCTGCAGACAGCTGACATGATCATAGGTGTTAGCAGTTATTTTCCTGAGAGTAAATGAGAAAAGAAGCTTCACTGGTCCCATACCACTGGCTTCAGAGAACTTATTCCAGAACTATGAGGGTACCGTCAGGCTGGAGATCAAACTGCTACTGTTCATTTATCAAGGAGGCCCTAGCAGCCTGTGAAGGAACCTTAGGGATTCCACAGGTTGAGTGAGGCTGCAATAGAATGACTTGGTATATGATTTTTTTTCTCAAGCAAACACAGTGGAAAAGCTGTTCTAACTTTCCTGCTTTACTTTCTAGATGTTTACGATTTTGGAGAGAGAAGTCAACAGACTGTATCCTCAGTGACAAAGTTTACGCTTTTCAGATGTCAAGGAACAAAATGAAGATGAAAGTGGTGTTTGGACAATGGAAGGTTCTCTCCAGTTCCCATCAACAGTGCAGCGCTATCCTGAAAAGGAGGGAGTCCCAGACCTGCAGCAGAGTCATGGAACGATGGAGAAAATACACCATGGAAGTGAAGGCTGAGAAGTATCTGAACAGAAGGAGATGTCACTGGGCTCTGACAAGGTGGACGGTGAACTTTCAACTGCAGGTGGAATTGGTAAAATATCGAGAGATTAAAGACCTTCATAGGACGGGAACCTACTGGCTGATCTGGTTGTTGCAGTTGCAGCTAACAGTGGAGTGTAGATTGCACCATAAGAGAGTTCTTAGAAAGAGGTAATGATGCCATATAAATATTGCATGAAATGTGAAAGATCAGGGGAAAAAAATGCTAGAGCCTCCTAGTGACCAAGCATAGCGACACTTCCCCCACCATTTCCTTTGGTTTCTGAAAGTGAGGAAAGAAAGTCCTGTCTTTGAGTCACTCTACTCAGAACTTACCCAGGGCTAAGGACACTCTTCCTTACCCCTGATGATCTGGGGTCAGGAGGTGCACTGGAAGGCACTGGGGTCACAATGCTTTGCATTAGTGTCAAAGGCACATTGGGGGTCACTAAATGATGCTCTGCACTGGATTTATGGGAACACATGTCATTGAGAGACACATGATGGTCTGCACTGGAGTCACAGATGCACAGGGGACACATGATGCCCTGAGGCTGCAGGCTGGCATGGACAGAGCAGGCATGATGATTCAATTGAGTACAGTAGCACAGGGGCGGACTGACCATTGGGAAACTCGGGCACTGCCCGAGGGCCCGGGGTCAGTAGGGGGCCCCATGAGATGCCCCTGGTACCTTTTTCATAGGCTTTTTTGAGTTTGGGCAAGGACACAGGGGCCCCATGATCCCCTATTGCCGGGGGCCCCATGAGTTGTCAGTCCGCCCCTGCAGTAGCAGGAGGGGGCTCAGCAGAAGCATAACAAAGTATTTGAATGTCAAGTCACATGTCACTTCACAATTTAAAAGCATTTAAGAATTTAATTTAAGAATGTAACACTTTCTATGATGGGTCTAAATAATGTAACCTATGTACAGGGGTGGACTGACAACTCATGGGACCCCCGGGCAATAGGGGATCATGGCGCCCCTGTGTCCTTGCCCAAACTCAAAAAAGCCTATGAAAAAGGTACCAGGGGCATCTCAAGGGGCCCCCTACTGACGCCGGGCCCTCGGGCAGTGCCCGAGTTTCCAAATGGTCAGTCCGCCCCTGCCTATGTATCTACTAATGTATCTCTCTCATGCTCTGCAGGGCATTCACCACGTGGGCCTCTGCCGCCCACCTCCATGGTACACTGAGAGAGGCAGCTGCCCGACTCCAGTCTGTGTGTCATCACCGACTCCTGCAGATGTGCTTCAACCGATGGCGGACAGAACTGTCACTCAGAAGGCAGAAGAGCGATTGCAAGCTCTCTGCTGTGCCTGCCATGTCGCTGCAGGTCTGGAGAGCAGCCACAAGAGGGCACCAAGCGCTTAGACTGCGGACGCAGACTTCTGTGAAACAGGCAAGTAGATGGACAGACGCGCTCCCCAACACCGCGCTCAGCACCGGCCCAGGACTAGCAGATCTCGCTTGAGCTGAAAGTCCAATTCTGATTGGCTGCTGTGGGTTTGCACACAGTGAGTGCTGCCTTGTTAATTCCTGGGTTCATAATAATACTGACACACTTAGTTACATAGTCTGTCCAAAAAAAGACAAAAGTACATCCAGTTTAACCATTAAAAAAAAAAAAAAGTTATAATCCTACACCCACAGTTGATCCAGAGGAAGGCAAAAAAACCCAGCAAAGCATGATCCAATTTGCTCCTGCAGGGGAAAAAATTCCTTCCTGATCCCCCGAGAGGCAATCGGATATTCCCTGGATCAACTTTACCTATAAATGTTAGTATCCAGTTATATTCTGTGTATCTAGGAAAGAATCCAGACCTTTATTAAAGCAATCCACTGAGCTGGCTAGAACCAACTCTTGAGGGAGTCTATTCCAAATTTTCACAGCTCTTACTGTGAAGAAACCTTTCCATATTTGGAGGTTAAATTTCTTTTCCTCCAGACGTAAAGAGTGCCCCTTGTCCTCTGTGATGAACTCAGGGTGAATAACTACAATGAGTTCACTATATGAACCACTGATGTATTTACTCTGCCGAGCTTTAACAGAATGGCATATTACATATGAAGATCTGAACCTTAACGTGTATGGAAACCCTAACAATGGACATCTTTTATTTGCCCCACTTTTTAGCCTGTAAAATATACCATTGAAAGTGTTTTGTTATCTCTTTTTGATAATACCCTGTAATGTGCAAGGGATCCAGAGGTGCAGGTGTCTGTGTAATGTAAAGGGGTCAAGAGGCATAGGGGGCTGTGCAATGGGGCTATGTAATGTGAAGGAGTCCAGAGGTTCAGGGGGCTGTGTAATATAAAAGGGGTCCAGAGGTGCGGGGGCTGTGTAATGTAAGGGGGGTCAGAGGTACAGGCAGCTGTGTAATGTAAAAGGGGTCCAGAGATGTAGGGGGCTGTATAATGTAAAAGGGCTGCAGGGGGCTGTGTAATGTGCAAGGGGGCTGTGTAATATGAAGGGGTCCAGAGGTGCAGGTGGCTGTGTAATGTAAAGGGGTCCAGAGGTGTAGGGGGCTGTGTAATGTAAAGGGGGTTTTCCTGCATTTTACCCGCAGTTATAGCTGCAGTCCTAAAGATTTCAATTAGATTGCGCATTTTTCTGCATTTTCTGAAAACACACCAAAGGTTCCACATGCTGCATCTTTGACACACTTTCACAAAACAGAAAATACATTTTTTTTTTGGGGGGGAGGGGTGACACCATGTTTCACTGCACCAGGAAACACCAGTGGATTGTCCAGGAGTAAGGAGTGCCCACCACCTCTACAGAAGGAGAAGGATCCATGATGTCATTGAACTCTCCTGAAGGCTACTGGATTGTCCAGGAGTAAGGACTGCTCACCGCTCCACAGGAGGAGAATAGGAAGGATCCATTATATCATTGAACTGGCCTGAAGACTACTGGATTGTCCAAGAGTTAGGGGCTGCTTAGCCACAGGCGGGGATGAAGAAGGACCCATAAAGACACTGAACTGTCCTAATGACTTCTGGATTGTCCAGGAGTAAGGACTGCCCACTAACTTCACAGGTGGAGATAGGGAATACCCATTGATGTTCTGAAATGGCCTGAAGACTGTTGGATGGTCCGAGAGTAAGGACTGCTCACCACTGCCAAAGGAGCAGATGAGGAAGGACCCATAAAGTCACTGAACTGTCCTGAAGACTGCTGTATTGTCCTGGAGTGAGGACTGCCCACCAACTCCACAGGAGGAGAAGAGGAAGGATCCATGATGTCACTAAACTGGCCTGAAGACTGTTTGATTAAGATATGTATCAATGGTTGTTCTTATTCTTATATAAACCTTATAGTAACTGGTTCCCTTTAAATAAATTAGAACCATTGACATTGGTCACTATCCTGATAGAGCATACTGTCTTCAGTGTGTTCTCCAGTCATGACTCCAGTGTCACAGCCTACCTGGATTGTCCAAGAGTAAGGACTGATAACCACTGCCACAGGAGCAGATGAAGAAGGGCAACTAAAGTCAATGAACTGTGCTGAAGACATCTGGATTGTCCAGGAGTAAGGACCTTCCCATCAACTTCACAGGTGGGTGGAGAAAAGTTAGAACCAATAATTTCCTGAAATGACCTGAAGACTGCTGGATGGTCCAGGAGTAAATACTATCTGCTGCCCCCACAAGAGAAGATGATGAAAGACTCATGATCAGGGGCCTATTTTACCGTGTGGCAAACAAGACGATTGCCTTGGGTGGCATATTTCAGGGGGGCAGCACTGTCTCTCAGAAGATGGGACAAACATGACAAGTGAAGAGGATGGGGACAAGGTGAGGCACTGCCTGAGCTCTGCCATGGGATCCGAGAGAGGCTGTGGGCTGCTGGAAGGTGTAGGTAGAGGGCAACTCTTGTTCTCACACAAGGATGACACTGGGCTTTCCTGACCATGTCTCCAGGGATGGTTGGCTGCTTTGATTCCAGGGGTGAGTACTGGAAGACCTGCTCTCTCTCCTCTCCCTCTCTCTCCTTTATTAGATTGTGGGGGGGCGCCCGATTTTAGTGTTGCTTAGGGCAGCACAGAATCAAAATACACCACTGCTCATGATGTCACTGAACATGCATGAAGACTGCAAGATTGTCCAGGAGTAAGGACTGCTCACCACTGCGACAGGGGGAGAAGAGGAAGGATCCACAACTAAACTGGTCTGAAGACTTCTGGATCATCCAGGAGCTAGGACTGTCCACCACCTCCACAGGGAGAGAAGGGGAAGGACCCATGGGGGTTTATTTACTAAAGCTGGAGAGTCCAAAATCAGACTCCCTTCTGCATAGAAACCAATCAGCTTCCAGGTTTCATTGCCAAAGCTTCATTGAACAAGCTGAGGTTAGAAGCTGATTGGTTTCTATGCAGAAGGGAGTCTGATTTTGGATTCTCCAGCTTTAGTAAATAAACCCCATGATGTCACTGAAATTACCTGAAGACTGTTTGATCAAGGTATGTATCAATGGGTGTTCTTATTTTTACATAAACCTTATAGTAACTGGTTCCCTTTAAATAAATTAGAACCATTGGCATTGGTGACCATCCTGATAGAGCTTACAGTCCTCAGTGTGTTCTCCAGTCATGACTCCAGTTTTACTGTTTCTGGTGGGATTCAGTTATCCTAGATATGAAGAGTTTATGCTCTCTGGCACATCTTTTACGTCAATGTTTTGTGGTTTCAGATAGTTTGAGCAACATTAACAAGGTACCCAGTGCAGCAACCCAGACCTGCCAATCAGAAGTCTTACTGCCCACTTCCATCGCACTGATTGGATACTGTGAGAGTCAACACATCTATACTCAGTCTGCATACTGTGATACTTAAATCTTTTTTTCATAATATCATGTTTCATGCATTACCTGCGACGGTATAGGCTTGCAATTATTGGACGACAGCAGCCGCGGTCTCCCTGCGTAGACGTTGTCACCATGTGACTGTCGGGACCAGAAAATTGAGGAAGATTTGTCTGTCAATGGCACTAGGTACTGTAATATCTATCAATAATAACATGGTAAAGCTGTGCTATTTGTTATTGGATTGTGTCAACTATCAGAATTCATTTGTACTGTGAAGGTGGCATTCTGCTTTAGATGTGATGGGGCCAGGGGCGGACTGACCATTTGGAAACTCAGGCACTGCCCGAGAGCCCGGGGTCAGTAGGGGGCCCCATGAGATGCCCCTGGTACCTTTTTCATAGGCTTTTTTGAGTTTGGGCAAAGAAACAGGGGCCCCATGATCCCCTATTGCCTGGGGGCCCCATGAGTTGTCAGTCCACCCCTGGATGGGGCCCCACAGCCATACCATTAAAGGCCCCCTTTCTCTCCAATCTCTGTATGAAAGACAATGCAGCGGTGCAGAATACCAATTGCTTTCAAAATAATTGTAAACACTGAGGGATCTATAAAAAAATTTCCATAGTCATTCGTTGAAGTGAATCTTCAAACATATGTATTATGTGTGAACTGGGCAAGAAAAAATGTTTTTTAGGCTATTCTCTTATTTAAATGGATGCTGTTTTATTATGAATAGTAGTAAAATACCACATTATGGCCACAAGATGGGACTGAGAGTCATACAAAACACATATTCCTTTGAAACAAGAGGTACAATGTAGTGAATGCTACAGAGAATTAGTAGATAAATGTCATCTAGAATTGTTACTTTGTAAATCTTGTTACAAGGATGTTTGTATTTCCTATGACTCTCAGCTCCATCTAGCGGCCATAATGCAGTATTTTACTCTGTTCATACCAAACAAATATTCATTCAGAAGACAGAATAGCCTAAGGAACGTTTGTTTTTGGCCTGTTTGCGCAGAAAATATACATGCAGATTCTTTGGAAGAATGGTTATGTCATTTTTCTTTTCATAAACTGAACCTCATGTATACACTATATTGCCAAAAGTATTGGGCCAGACCTCCAAATCATTGGATTCAGGTGTTCCAATCACCTCCATGGCCACAGGTGTATACAATCCAGCCCCTAGGCATGCAGACTGCTTCTACAAACATTTGTGAAAGAATGGGTCGCTCTCAGGAGCTCAGTGACTCCAAGCGTGGTCCCGTGATAGGTTGTCACCTGTGCAATAAGTCCATCCGTTTCTTTGTTACTAAATATTCCACGGTCAACTGTTAGTGGGATTATAACAAAGTGGAAGCAACTGGGAACAACAGCAACTCAGCCACCAAGTGGTAGGCCATGTAAAATGACAGAGCGGGGTCAGCGCATGCTGAAGAGCACAGTGCGCAGAAGTCACCAACTGTCTGCAGAGTCAATAGCTAAACACCTCCAAACTTCATGTGGCCTTCAGATTAGCACAACAGTGCGTAGAGAGCTTCATGGAATGGGTTTCCATGGCTGAGCAGCTGCATCCAAGCCTTACATCACCAAATGCAATGCAAGGCGTTGGATGCAGTGGTGTAAAGCACGCTGCCACTGGACTCTAGAGCAGTGGAGATGTCTTCTCTTGAGTGACCAATCACACTTCTCTGCTGACAATCCGATGGACATGTATGGGTTTGGCGGTTGCCAGGAGAATGGTATTTGCCTGACTGCATTGTGCCAAGTGTAAAGTTTGGTGGAGGGGGGATTATGGTGTTGGGTTGTTTTTCAGGGGTTGGGCTTGGCCCCTTAGTTCCAGTGAAGGGAACTCTTAAGGGGTTAGCATACCAAGACATTTTGGACAATTTCATGCTCCCAACTTTGTGGAAACAGTTTGGGGATGGCCCCTTCCTGTTCCAACATGTCTGTGCTCCAGTGCACAAAGCAAGGTCCATAAAGACATCGATGAGCCAGTTTGGGGTGGAGGAACTTGACTGGCCTGCACAGAGTCCTGACCTCAACCCGAAAGAACACTTTTGGGATGAATTAGAGCAGAGACTGTGAGCCAGGCCTTCTCATCCGACATCAGTGCCTGACCTCAGAAATGAGCTTCTGGAAGAATGGTCAAACATTCCCATAGACACCCTCCTAAACCTTGTGGACGGCCTTCCCAGAAGAGTTGAAGCAAAGGGCGGGGCCAACTCAATATTGAACCCTACGGACTAAGACTGGGATGCTATTAAAGTTCATGTGTGTGTAAAGTCAGGCCAACCAATACTTTTGGCAATATAGTGTACTTTTGTTAATCTAAATGTATTTTCCAAATGCTATTGCTTCATGCATAAATCACTATGTAGCCAGACAGTGCAGGAGCCCCTCTACCTCCAGGCCCTGTAGCAATTGCATGGTCTGGTATGGCTATAGAGGTAACATTTCCAAGTTTGCTGGGAGTTCACCTTCCAAACCACGACAATGGGAACTTTTACTATTTGTAAGGATGATGCATGATCTCAGATGTGTCCTGTCTTCACTATCCCTGTTCTGTGTTGTATGCAGATGGCAGTCAGTCCAGAGCTACAGGCCGCTCTTTTGAGGACCTGGATTACGAGGGGCTGACGCGGAGTGCATTCAGTCGCTGGTTACTGCTGTACAGGAGGCACAGATGGAATGAAGGCGCTGAGGGGAGTGAGCCGTGGGAAGATGACAGAGGACCACTGAATAGGAACACAGTGCCATCAGATCAGGAGAATGCATGGTAGAAGTACCCCATCATGAAGCACACCTAGATTAGAGCCCTTTAACTCTGCTGAGGAAGTGTCAGGCTGGATTCACATCTGAGCGTCAGCAATTCCAAAACTGTTTTTGCATGTTTTTTGTCACAGACATGGCACAGATACGTTTGCAATTTCCTTTAGGGTTCATGCACACAGGGCTTTATTACTTGTTTTATATCCCTTGTGTTATTTCTCTGCACCCGGAGAGCCGCATGTGCTGCATACAGCCTGTCATACACGTGAATGGCGGTATGCAGCCATGTTCTTCTAAACGCTATTGCTTCTTCAGATTTGCATGTATGTTGAACTAACATGAAAGTTTGCACTCATAAAGTACATTTGATTTACATGCTGATGAAAAAGTATCCGTATTCATAAGAGTGTGGCCATTGACATGTATCGTAGGCTGTATGCAGCATGTGGGAAAGGGCAGGGAAGTAACACTAGGCATATAAAATGCCTAAAAAAAAAAGCCCCATACTCTTGAACCCTATGTCCAGGGGCGGACTGACCATTTGGAAACTCGGGCACTGCCCGGGGTCAGTAGGGGGCCCCATGAGATACCCCTGGTACCTTTTTCATAGGCTTTTTTTAGTTTGGGCAAGGACACAGCGGCCCCATAATCCCCTATTGCCCGGGGGCCCCATGAGTTGTCAGTCCGCCCCTGCCTATGTCTCAGTTCACACTTGTGCAACTTGTCATGTGACTTTGGGCACATAAAGTTACAGCCCATTGTTTTCAATGGCACCCATTCTAATCTATGCGACTTTAATGTGCAGTCACTTTGAAAAGGTTCCTGCACTACTATGATGTGACTTGAGTGCCAGAGAGTATCAAATCTAAGTCCCATTAAAAGTCGCTATGGAAATCGTACGACTTTGGAGTCGCACAAGCATGAACGGTAGGGTCTATTCACACCAGGTGTGGTGGCATTGCTTTGGGTGGCTATTCAAGCATTGTCCCACCATAAGAAGGCTCCATGTACACGGGATGTTTGGTAACGTTAGCTGTATAAAGTCATATTAAAACCGTGAGCTTTTTGTAGTGTTTTTGCATTATTGTTTAGCTGCATTTTCCTGCGCTTGCATTTTTTTAACCAAAAGAACCCCATTTTTTTTGGTACAAAAACGTTGGTGTGCACGACCGTGTAGGGCAGTTAATTTGCCTGAATGGGCTGCCCTACATCTGAAAAGAGCACCAAAGTAGATCCTGCACCCTTTTCTGGTGCTGACTTTGGTGCATTTTTATTATTATTATACAGGATTTATATATTATTATTATACAGGATTTATATATTATTATTATACAGGATTTATATATTATTATTATTATACAGGATTTATATAGCGCCAACAGTTTGCTCAGCGCTTTACAATATAACGGGAGACAATACAGCAACAATACAGTTCAATACAAGAGGGATAGGAGGGCCCTGATCCTTGGAGCTTACAATCTAAGAGATTTTTGAATTTTTTTGACAGAATTAAGAATGCCACCGAAATACGCATTCTGTATTTCAACGCATTTTTGGCATGTTTCAGAAACGTGTTTCTGCGATGCTCCAGTGTGAACTGGGCCTAAGTAGTGTGCAAATAGGAGAATGGAAGGAAACAAACTCCCTTTTGGAAGCAAAGGTCCACTTTTAATACAAGAAAGAGGAAATGCATCATCCCCGCAGTTACCTAATGACAAGTTGTGTGTACCGCCCAGGGGCGGACTGACCATTTGGAAACTCGGGCACTGCCCGAGGGCCCAGGGTCAGTAGGGGGCCCCATGAGATGCCCCTGGTACCTTTTTCATAGGCTTTTTTGAGTGTGGGCAAGGACACAGGGGCCCCATGATCCCCTATTGCCCAGGGGCCCCATGAGTTGTCAGTCCGCCCCTGGTACCGCCATGTAACATATTAACCCAATAACGGAACAAAGTAGCAAGTGGGCACATTAGAAAATCAAAACATAAACTGTACACATTCATAATCCAGTATTTAGTAGAGGCCCCTGCCCATCTAGAATATAATTAGGGGACTGTGAATAAAAAGAAATTGCTGTATGAATGTGACAAGTATCCGCACAGCCACAACAGAATTATTCTGTATTTTGTGTAATATTATGTCCTATGATCATAAGTGACATCTAGTGGTCATAATCCAGTATTGAAAAAAAAAAAACAGGTTGTGGTCACTAGATGGCACCAATGATCATAGGAGATAATTCTATTACACACAACATGGCAAGCTTTCATTGGGGCTGTACAGCTGAAAACAAAGGGAACACAATCCTTGAAATGAAGACAGCCACCCCATCTTAGGTCTGGTAATCTGATTTGTTCTTGGGTCTAGAAACTTTTAACAAACTTTGTTCCCCGACAACACATCTAACCATGTGCTTGTGGGGGGAGTACAGCACAGAATGGTTGGACCCTTCTGCTGCAGATACTGCTACAGTTCCTTCATGACAAACAAGCTCTTGAAATCTTCCTTACACATAGCAGATACTTCACAAGCCTGCACGGTGATACAGGAGGAAGGCAGGTCTCAGAGGTGTTTCCTGAGCAGATCAGATCACTGTCCTGACTTGGGACTGAACTCTGAATATGGAATGATTTCATTGCAGGGAGCTGGAGGACAACACTCATCTTTTGGAGTTGTTGCAGAATTTTCAGTGCCGATCTGAACAAATTTGTCTGATCACGGCATGGACGCGGTGGAAGGGGTTACACGAGACTGCATCAGCGGTACAAGAACTGGTAAATATCTCTCCATCCCGGACTGTAAAGTGCAGCCACCCTCAGGTCCTGCTCATTTTTAGAATGGGAAAGCTTAGAACTTCTGAACTGTTTTCTCTGCTGACTGTGCTTTCCTGTCCAGGTGACTACTGCACCTTCAGTTATTTTTATAGGTGTCACTAGGATAGGAAGTAAGGAAAATCTCCTCTAGGGGGTTCCAGAGAAAGAGAAAAGCTGCTGGAGATGTTTTAATTTTTCCATAAAGCGGTTGTAATGGCTGAAGGTTTTTTTACCTTCATGTATTCTATGCATCAAAGTGAAAAAAACTTTTTTTGTGTACTATCCCCCCCTAATACTCACCTAAGCCCCCTGTTGATCCAGCGATGTGCACTGGAGTCACAGCAATCCAGAGCCTCCCTCTTCTCATTGGCTGAGACAGCAGCGCGAGCCAATTGTAAATTACAATTGTATTTTAACTATTGATAAATAGTAGATAATAGATTCATAACACTGCCCCTGACTACCTCACCAACCTGATCCCCAAGTACCACCCTACCCGTACCCTTCGCTCCTCACAAGACCTCCTTCTATCCTGCTCCCTGGTCTCCTCCTCCCATGCATGACTGCAGGACTTCTCCAGGTCCTCCCCTATCCTCTGGAACTCACTGCCCCAATCCATCCGACTGTCGCCTTCCCTCCCCACATTCAGGCGCTCCCTCAAAACCCATTTCTTCAGGGAAGCCTACCCCACCCTCACCTAACGGCCATTCTCCTTCATTCCTCCCACCACTTCATCCCCCTCAGCCACTTCATTCCCCTCAGCCACTTTCTATTGTTCCACTACCCCCTCCTAGATTGTAAGCTTGAAAGAGTAGGGCCCTCTAACCCCTCGTACGCTGTCTGTTTTGTTGTACTGTGCCATGTATTGTCCCCCCTATTGTACAGCGCTGAGCAAACCCTTTGGCGCTATATAAACTCGATGTAATAATAATAATAATTGATCAAAATCCACTTCCTTGTATGTGGCATTTTAATCAAATAAGTTGTCAGCTATAGATCAATCATTCTTAATGGGGGAGATGGGTCAGAAAAGAAACCAGTCATTTATTGAAGGAGTTTATGATCACAATAAGAGAAAATTTGCAGCACCGAGAATATGGCATCAACGACGGATGATTCCTTACCTAACCAGACATTATTAGTAGAGGGAAACCTGTTTGTGGAGGGTGGCAGCTCTTTGCACATCCTTGCAGTGTTCAGCAGCTCTACAAGTAGCAGTTCTAAGCAGCTTCTATTGCAGTCATAGCTGACTATAACAGATTCTTTCATTGTAGAATCGGAGGCGCTTGGTAGCGGGAAGCTGGAAGATCTGGCGGAAGAGAAGGCTGCAGATTACTACAGCGATACAGTTCTTGGATTGGGAGAACAGGTGGCTTTGTCTCAAGGTAAAAAAAACCCTGGTCAGACATTTGGAATGAAATCAAAGCCTTGTATGCAGAAGACAATTGGATCTATTTAAAAGAAAAAAAAAAAAAAAATATATATATATATATATATAAAAACAATTGAGACAAATGTCAAAAGGGTTTGTCACTGTATTAAAGGATATGTTCAGTTTTGACCTGTATTTAGGGTGTAACATGTTCCATTACCTGCGGCGCTCACCAACCCCCTACTCCAAGGCCTCCCATGACCGCAGTCGGGGGAGCCTCTCCCTGCACCCTTGTCATTTTTCAAAATCAGCTTGGCTGTGCAGGGCTCCACCTACACAGCCACATCATTAATTCACAGGAACCTGTGAAGGAAGAAACGACAAGTCCCATCTGTCACCACAGCAGACTTGTAGTTTTCAGTGGACTGCAAGCAAGTTCATCGACACTTCCTCCAGCTCTGAAACTCACACCCTGTACAGATGTACGGGCTCAGAGCTGTAGGGGGTTTGCAAGAGCCTGACACCCATGATCCACTGAGCGTGGGTGCAATGCTCTGTAGGCTCCTGTGAAAAAAATAATTGCACACTTTTTTTCCTTCAAAAATATGCACATTTATTATTTTTTTTCACAAAGGTGAACTTATCCTTTAAAGCTGGTGCTTCTGTGGATCACAGGAGTGCCGTTCAAGTCGCTGAGACCCTGAGCCAGCCATTCCCACCCCCTCCACAGCCCAGTGCTCCAGTGAGTGCTGGGGGGGGGTAAAGCACTGAGCCGGAGATAGACAGTCCCAGCTCTCTGCTCAGAGGGGCAGGCAGAAGTGATTAGTGGTGTTTGATCACTCAGTTCTCAGCCTTAGAACCAGTGGGGAACAGATGCAGTATTAGATCGATGATGCATCCACCTATGTAAGTACACTTTTAAAAAAATTCCAAAACTTCTCTTTTAAGGAAAGTATGGTCAGAATCTCTGAAGGATCGGTAAATGTTTGTCACTTTTATCCAACAATGTAGCATGAACAATTTTGTAGCAGTTACAGAACAGCTTTCCATTGCAATTTTGTTGCTGGGAGACAAATGAATTGCTTTCATTTGTCAGTGAAAATGTATGATAGAAAAATTTCAAGTGATGTGCAGCTTTGTTGTTGACCAATTGGCTTTTTGATGCATTTAGAGCAGGGGTCTCCAAACTGTGGCCCTGCGGCTGGATGTGGTTCTTTTATTGCCTTTATCTAGCCCTTGGAGCACTATTCCTTCCTTTGACATTCACAATAGCTCCCACTGGCACCAATGACAGGGCACAATTGGTCCCACTGACACCAATGATGGGGCACAATTGGTCCCACTGACACCAATGATGGGGCACAATTGGTCCCACTGACACCAATGATGGGGCACAATTGCTCCCACTGACACCAATGATGGAGCAAAATTCCTTCCACTGACACCAATGACGGGGCACTATTCCTTCCCCTGACACCAATGACGGGGCACAATTGCTCCCACTGACACCAATGATGGAGCAAAATTCCTTCCACTGACACCAATGATGGGGCACTATTCCTTCCCCGGACACCAATGACGGGGCACAATTGCTCCCACTGACGGGGCAAAAGTCCTCCCACTGACACCAATGACGGGGCACAATTGCTCCCACTGACACTAATGACGGGGCACTATTCCTTCCACTGACACCAATGACGGGGCACAATTGCTCCCACTGACACCAATGACGGGGCACTATTCCTTCCACTGACACCAATCATGGGGCACAATTGCTCCCACTGACGGGGCAAAAGTCCTCCCACTGACACCAATGACGGGGCACTATTTCTCCCACTGACGGGGCACTATTCCTTCCACTGACACCAATGACGGGGCACATTTGCTCCCACTGACACCAATGATGGGGCACAATTGCTCCCACTGACGGGGCAAAAGTCCTCCCACTGACACCAAGGATGGGGCACAATTGCTCCCACTGACACCAATGACAGGGCACTATTCCACTCTCACATTCCAGTGATGGGGCATTGTGACTTAAGCCAGTACATTTTCTACTCCCACTGACCACAGTCCGGCCTTTCTAATGTCTGAAGAATAGTAAACTGGCCCTTTGTTTAGCAAAGACCCCTGATTTGGGGCTATGGCATTGCCAAGCTCAGTAGCTTCTTGTGTTACCCAATGCTGCTACAGATAGTCATTGCACACCAGAGATTTGTAAGTCTTACACAGAGGGTATATGTCGTGGAGCACTGGATCTCTAGAAGAGTTAAGGACTCTGGGGTATCTGGTGAAAGGGTTTTTTCAGGCGTCTCTCCAATGAGCAGGGCCTACGTTCAGCTCTAATTTCAGGAAGGAAAACGGCAAAATCTAAGTGTTCAATGCCAACTCCACCTTTTTTGCACCTTGTTACATCTGTATTGTGCTTAGCCAACTTAGCAAAATCTCTCCAAGCAGGCTCATGTAGTTCATTATAAATGTTTATTTTGACCTCAGGCCTTTACAAGATGGCGACAGCGTATGGTGACCAGACGAGGATTGGGAAGAATATCAGGAATGCCGGTGAGGATGGGTGTGGAAGATTTCCCGGGAGCTGGGCCGTGACGGCGGTCCAGTAGGAGCTCATTCAGCAAGGCTCCAGTTACACTTTCTTGGAAGTAACATTCCTGACATACTACAGAGAGGCCTCACTGCACAGCCAGCCAGCTGGAGAGGATGCTTACCAGGAAGGAACAAGTCCCGGGGATAGACAGCAATACCAGGATGCCCACCACCTTGATAAGAACTACAAGTCTCAGCCTGTAATGTATGGTGGTTCGTAGTATCCTCACCCCAGGAGAGGTGTGCTTCATGTCCTTCTCCGTTCAGTCCCTGCAATGAAAAAGTGTCCTGTGGCTTGTTAAAGCTGCCCTCCAGGGAAACCAGTTGGAATACATACGTGGGAGCGGTTGTACCTGCCAAAGGATTTGTATTTCTTTCCATTCAGTCTTGAAACTTACACAGCCAGCCTGGTGACCTGACTTTTCTCTGCTGCTGTTAGAGCAACAAAGTCCAGTCGTCTTCCTGCCCCACATCATGTTATTGGACAATGAGGGAGCAGCAGCAAAGGTCATGTCTATGCTCTCCTCTCGTCGTCATATGTGCCTACAGCTCACCTAGTTCCCTCTCCCAGTCTGAGTGCTGCTGTCCAGGAAGGGGGGGAGGTTAAAGGAGGATGAAATACAGGAAATGTAGGTATTTATATTAAATGGATTTAAATACACACTCTTCTTTATTCAGTGATGTGTTTAATATCTGTGTGTGGCTCAGTTTTAAAAGGAAATTGTCTAACATTTAGGTACTGTAATCCCAGGTCTCTGCCACCCAAGACAAGAGATTCTGCTCACAGCAGAGCCCTACCTGAGGGCGATGAGATCTCACCAGGGTCATGGAGAGCAGCAAATACTTAGGCTGGCCATACATTATACAATTTTCTTTAGATTTACCAAAAATCATATAATAGGAGGTCAAACCGAAACAACACTTTCAGTTGTATCCAATTAAGCAGGTCCTTGCACTACATAGTTGATGGTAAATCTAAAGGAAATTGAACAGAAAATTGTATAGTGTATGGTCAGCCTTAGCATGGCATAAAACCCTCTTCCTGCCACAAAAAAAAAGTAACGAAGTTGGATAGGATCCTGCCAATGCTGGTCACATGACTAAAAGACTAGGTCGAAGGTCATATGAAGGCTCAGGATTTATATGGACGCAGGCTGTTTGTAATTTTTTTTTTGTGAAAAATATCCAGAGCTTTAGTCTTTGTCATCCCTCCAAGCCCCCCTCGATTTTTTAGTGAACATTACAATATAAGTCTGATTTATTCTGCTGCAGCCTAAATGGCTTGCTTCTGAGCTGCCCCTTCAGCAGAGATCATATGACTGAACACCTACCTGTATTGTCACATGATCAGCACAGGATGGAGGCTGGAGCAGCATTTTCCCCAGGTAAGCTTAGAAGAAAATGCTAGTTGCTTTGCTGTCATGCTAATAATACTCAAAGTGATACTAAAGGTTCAGATTTATTTAAAATAACCGACATGTTATACTTACCTGCTCTGTCTAATGGTTTTACACTGAGCAGCTCCGATCCTTCTCTTTTCGGGTTCCCCGGCAGCGCTCCTCCCCCCTCCCTCCTGCTGATTGCCCCCAGAGCAACTAGTTTGTCTATAAGACACACAGAGCATGGCTTGGCCCAGGTACTTATATAGCGCCGTCAATTTACACAGCACTTTACATATATATTGTACATTCACATCAGTCCCTAACCCTCAAGGGGCGTACAATCTAAGGTCCCTAACTCACATTCATATATACACATACTAGGGACAATTTAGTCAGGAACCAATTAATCTACCAGCATGTCTTTGGAGTGTGGGAGGAAACCCACGCAGGCACAGGGAGAACATGCAAACGACAGGCAGGAGGTGCCGTGGCTGGGATTCGAACCAACGACCCGAGTACGGCCAGGCGGAAGTGCTAACCATTTAGCCACTGTGCTGCCCCCATATCTACACTTTTCCTCCAAGGGAACTCAATGTGGTTCGTTCTGCTGGTTTTTCAAAGACCATCCTTTCAACCAATCAGGAATATTCCTTTCTCTATCTTTGAAAGATAGCCTGTCTTGTAGCCACCATTTCTGCCAAGCATGTTTTTGAGTCAGCAGCCCTAAAGTGGTTGTAAACCCTTACATATAATCCAGTGAAGTGACCTGACCTCAGCTGATACACAGATGGAAGAAATCCTCCTGCTTAAGTTGTACCTTTTTATTTGTAGTCTTCTCATCTCTACATCTGTGCTGAATTTATATAGCTCGTCTGAGGGTCAGAAAAAAAGGAAATTACACAGCTCAGTGAAGAAAAATCTAAGAGCTGATTAGAAAGAAGAGACATGTCAGGAAAAATTGTCAGAAGTGATTTATGCAGATAGAGGAACTAAGCAGCAGACAGACATGACACTTAGTGCTCTGGATAACAAGCACACACTATAGGGGGAAATGCTTTGTTAGTTTTTTTACATATGAGGTTTACAACAGCTTTAACCTATTCGAGTTCATCTCTCAGCTACAAATTCCTTCCAACACTCCAACTCTCTGGTTGTTGTTTGCTGAAGAACCCTTTAGAAAACTTGCTTTTCATTCACCTGTCACTAGGTAGATTCAACTGCTCAACCTTCAGCTGTATTCAGTCGGTGCTTCTTGGAATATTCTGTATTAGAAATCTGTTAGTTATAATTTCAAGGCGTCACCTTGTGTTCTCTTCATACTTTTGTTCTCCTAGGTGGATGCTCAGGCACCATCCAATGCTAGCTTCTATTGTAACATACTTTAGGTGGCTCTGTGGACTCTGCTGAGCCACCTCCATTAACCTCTTGGCTTTTGTGGACCTGTAGGACTCCCTGAATACTTATCCTACCTGCAATGGCCTATATATATATATATATATTTTTTTTTTTATTATTTATTTTTTTATTTCCAAAATTGCAGTTTTGATTAAAACAATATCTGGTAATCTTGAGACAAAAGGTACTTCACATTGTAGGGTGACAACTGTCTATCAATGGTGCTCTGCTGTCTTCTCCACGTACACCGGGTAGGGACTACAAGTGGCTGTACAGAACCAATGATATCAAGCAGATGACAATGACTAAGCCCTGGTGGGTGGAGCAAAACATCAGGGGGTGTGGTTTGTTGAGTGATGCAGTCAGAGGCCCGATCATACATACAGATTGGGCCAGGGGAGCTGCGTTTTGTGCTTCTATGACATATCACCAGGCAGTAGTCTATCTCACGCCGGTACCCCCTAAATCTGAGCATCAGTGGCAAAAAAAAAAAACATACTTCTCCTGCTTAGAGTGACAGTAAGGGGTTTATTTACTAAAGCTGGAGAGTCCAGAATCAGACTCCCTTCTGCATAGAAACCAATCAGCTTCCAGGTTTCATTGCCAAAGCTTCATTGAACAAGCTGAGGTTAGAAGCTGATTGGTTTCTATGCAGAACGGAGTCTGATTTTGGACTCTCCAGCTTTAGTAAATAAACCCCTATAAGTCACATGGAGAAAGGAAGCATTTGAAGGAGATAAGAAGCATGGAGACCCATCAAAAGAAAGAAGAAAAAAAAAAATAGACAAATCATGGAAATTCTTTGATACACAACACTTTAGCAAACTAAATGCTATCCTGGTAGGGTTTACATCTACTTGGAAAAAAAAAAGTATCCTGTAGTATTTAGATTTTCTTTGAAAGTTCAAATAAAGTACAAATGTACAAGTAATGGGGGAAAAAAGTGAGCCCACAATCAAATCTTGCAAAAGATGTAATTCTTTCACTGTAAATCACTTTACACAACATCTTAAAAATATATTTCAAAAGACCTTCAGAAAATCAGCTTATAAAATGTAAAGATTATACAGTTTTTGACAGTGTAAGGTCTTGTGTGGATGGGAGTTGTCAAATGTTTTGCATTTGATCACAGCACTGCTACAAACCATACACACAAAAACACAGCAAAAAGCCACAGTCAGCATGCTCTGCCAGCAAAACAAATGTCCCTCACTAGGACCGATAACTTCCAGAGAAACCTAAATCTGGTCAAACACAACCTCAGATCTGCCATCCACACTGCACCATAGAAGTAAGTGGGACTCTACTGACATGTGTGACATGCGCTATATTAGAGTATTACAACACTGTCCTACACCAGCCTTAAAGCCTATGTTTAGCTAAAATCAAAAACATAAAAACCAGCACAAGGGACATAACTTACTTAGTATAACATGAATCATATCTGTGAATCAATCATGCACCCGTCCCCCATTCAGGGATTCTGTGTCATTCATAGAAGCTGTAGTACAGCTTTTTTGAATGGGGGATCTGGCAAGAAAGGGATAACTGAGCTCCTGCCAGCCCCTTAGTTGTGGCAACTCCTGCCACACTGAATGATCATCCTAAAAGAAGAATTAGCACAAGGGACACAGCATACTCACTCTAAGTTATGTATCATGTGCTGATTTCTGTGTTTTTGAATTTTCCTATACTTAGGCTTTAAGATCAGCCTGTGTAAAGAACGATCTTATTTTCCTGTAAACAAATAAAAAGCCGTTATCAGGAGCACAGGACCATGTACTTGCTAGGTAGTGACATCACCCATGATTAACACTCCCAATTTGGAGAAAAGGATCTGTTCCTGCTTGCCCCTCTGGCATATATTTCAAAGTATCATTACACCCCAGTCACACCGTGTGCAACGTGCCATGTGAGTTGCAAATCACATGACAAGTCACACCCTATTGTACGCAAATAAAAGCGGTCACATCAGTGCAATTCCAACTTGGGTGGAGCCGCACCAATCTCTAAAGTAGTGCATGGACTACTTCAGGTACAACTTGCATAGACATCTTGCAAGTCACACCTCAAGTCTGAATGGCATCTGACTTTGAAATCGTGCAACTTCACTGGAAGTTGCACGATGTCAAAAGTCGGATCGGCGTGACCGGGATCTTAGTAAGGTGGAAAACTCCAGAGTTCAGTTCAGAATCCAGTTAGTTCACTTTGGGAGTTACAAACAGGGTGCCCTTCTACTATTTTTTTTCCCCTAACAATCAAAAAGCAATATAGCGGGTAGTGTAAACTTACACAGCCAGACTGTGTCCAACTGTTCAGTGTCAGACCCTCTTCTACTTCTTACAGTGTTACTAAACCCTGGACCCTGCATTCACTATATCTGGTCTCCCCGGACCCTGCATTCACTATATCCAGTCTCCCCGGACCCTGCATTCACTATATCCAGTCTCCCCGGACCCTGCATTCACTATATCCACTCTCCCCAGCCCCTGCATTCACTATATCCGGTCTCCCCGGACCCTTCATTCACTGTATCCGGTCTCCCCGGACCCTGCATGCACTGTATCCGGTCTCCCCGGACCCTGCATGCACTGTATCCGGTCTCCCCGGACCCTGCATTCACTGTATCCGGTCTCCCCGGACCCTGCATTCACTATATCCGGTCTCCCCGGACCCTGCATTCACTATATCTGGTCTCCCACAGTCCAAACATGGAAAAAAATTAGCTTACTAAATACCTTTTCTCATCAGCATTATATAGCATTCTCGTGACTTCTATCAGTGTCTGGCCGAGCACTGGTTAAAGCTTGTAGTAGAACTCATTCTCCTCTGACTGTCCTATGAGGCTGTATGACCCCTAACCCTCTGATCCTGCTGACTGGCCCTGTGCCGATAACATGCACCCATCAAAAAAAAAACGACTCCAGCAATATACACCAAACTGAACAAGTTCAGAGCACCTGCTAGGGATCTGTACTATCAGCAGATGGATTGGGAACAGTAGAAGGACAGGATCAGAAAAGACAGGATCACACAGTCGTTTTACAGTGGAGGATTAACCCCTTAGGTTCCACAGTGAGTATAACAAGCATGCTTTACTGCATATACAGACTGATTGTACTGTTGTGGGTTTAGTAACATTTTAAGATATATTTCTTCCCAATAGGACTTTAGTCATAAAGATGGGGTACTTGAGTAATGTGGGAGATTCATTTATAGACACACATGCCACCCCCCACCCTCGTGACTAAACCCCTATTGGGGAGAAACATGTCTGGAGTATGAGGGCGTTTGGCACTGAACAATATGCCACAGTCTGGCTTTGCATGTTCACACTCTCTGGAATAAAGTTCGCTGGAATCTAGGGGGAAAAAAAAATAAATAGCATAAGAGCAGCTTATCCGTATCTGCATGCAGGAAGGAACATGTCCTCGAAGTATCCAACTGCAGCCAGTGGATGAGCTGTAGGGCCACCTGGAGAGGCAATGAATGTCAATCTGGGAGTTCTCTGGGGACCCGGAAACATATGACAGTCATGGCAACTATAAAGCAGTTCAAGATGACAAATTAGCAGCTGTAAATATTTCTTTTAGCTTCAGTGGCTAGATTAGCAGGGATTTGTTAAGCACTAGAAGTAGTCCTTGATACAGACTACCACACGTTAATGTGTTCACAGTCAAATACTTATAAAAACAGATCAGAAAATAGTTCTGAAATGTAGACTTGCAGTGTATCCTGATAAAATAGTTATTGTAGTCCACGGGGCAGTTTCTTTATTTAGAATTCAGTTAAATATTGCACTGTATTTGTATTAGAGTTGGCTTCCTAAAACCAGAAAGATATCCTATTAAAAATGGAGGAAAAAAAAACACACACAACACTGGACATCAGGAAAGAGGGAAAAAACGAACTGTTTGAAACTCGGAAAGAGCTATATGGCCAAAAGTATGTGGACACCACTCCAAATGACTGAGTTCAAGTGTTCCCAGTGAAGGGTACGGCTAATGCTACATAATACAAAGACATTTTAGACAATTATGCATTTTCAGCATTGTGGTAATAGTTTGGAGAAGACACTTTTCTAGTGTAACTGTGCCCTTGTATACAAAGCCATCTCCAAAAACACATGGTTCGGCCTGTTTGTTGTGGAGGAACTCAAGTGATCTGCACAGAGTCCTGACCTCAACCCTACTAAACACCTTTGAGATCATTTGGAACACTGATTGTAAGACAGGTCTTCTCATCCAACATCAGTACCTGATCAAACAAATGGGCACACATCCCCACAGACACTATCCAAAGCCTGTTGAGAAGCCTTCCCAGAAGAGTGGAGGCCATTATGGCCACAAAGTAGGGCATGCCCATGGTTTTAGAACTGGATGTCCAACAAGCTCATATACACTTGAAGGTCAAGTGTCCACAAACCTTTGACCACACATCTGTCTCTTTGAAGCAGTCCTCTTTACATTCACCTTTGTAATAAAATGCACTAATAAAACTGATGGGATAGTCACCTTCTGGACTGTGGTTAGGCTTTGACATGCCAATAAGTCAACCATTAGTATATTTTCTTCCTAGGTGTAGCATTTAGTTATATTGCACATTGCATGGGAGGCTTTGTAGGTATTGTTACCCCTCTATAGCATGGACCACACAACAATAGCAAAGGCTCAAAAAAATTAAGAGCTGTTTCTAAGTTTACTTCATAGGAATTAGTAACTTGGCTCTTGGGCAAAGTCAGTCTTGACCAATCCATCACGTTCACATTTAAAAAAAAAAAAAAAACACACAAAAACAAAAAACATTCATAGTAAGAGCTGGGAAAGAGGTTTGTAGTAGTAGTCAACCATTAACAAGATTTGTTGCTCAGTTCCTATGATTAGGATGTAGTTACACATTGCATTGCAAATGGGACTTTGTATCCTAAGACCAGGAATATCCTGTTTGGACGGACCAGATCACAAAATCACAGGAGGGTTGCATAAAGTAACCAGACGCAGACCTTTTCCATTGATAGAGGTGAGGAACAGGGCTGGACTTCCCTACCAATGGCAGGGGCCTGCTCTGTGTAGCACGAGGTAGTGGAGGCAGCTATGGGATTCTCAGCATCATTGCTCTGTTGGGTTGTCATGTTCTTGAAATGTGTCTTCTATCACCTGCCACAGGCAGTTCTCCAGGGGGAAGTCGTTGTCCACCAAGTTGACTAGGAAATAATTATCGTGGATGTACTGGATGATCATTCGAGATGGTGATTCCTCCTCATAAAGCTTTGCCCACTGCTCGATCCACAAGGCAAAGGCTTCATCCTGTGCAAGAAAGTTCTCATTAGACAGCTTAAATCTTAACTGAACCCTCGTTTTTCTATACTGTAAGGTGGTCAGGCTGAACATACCATCATAAATGTAGGGTTTTTTTTTTTTACTGTTTTAGCTACTAAGTACTGCAGCAACGGTTACTATACCTTGTGCTAGCAGCACAGTGAAAAGTCTAACCGTACCTCACACATACCACAGCAATCCAACTCTTCATCATTTAACAGGGACCTTCCCCCAAACACTGCTCCAATCAACATCACAGTTGTGTTTAAAAGAATACTCCAAGTAGTACTGCAGTCTCAGCTGCCAATGTATCTGCACATTGACAAGGTTATACTTTCCCTTTAACCACTTCCCGACCGGCCGTTGCATATAAACGGCCGGACGGTGGCAGTGCAGGGTCGGGTGGCCGTTTATAAATGTCCTCCCTGCACCCTGCTTGTGCGCGCTCCCTGGGAGCGCGTAGCACCGCGATCCGGTGCCCGCTGTGTCCTCCGGACACAGTGAAACACCGATCGTCGGACGGGACCTCTGTACGAGGTCCCGATCATGTGATCACTGATTGGCCAATCAGTGATCACATGCAAAGTAGTAAGCAAGATGTCACTTGTGACATCATTGCTTACTACGTGTGAAATCTGTGAATGATCACAGAGGTCACATGGTACAAGCCTATTCACAACAGCCTTGTACCATGTGACAAGGTGTGACCAATCACAGCTCACTCAGTACTTCTCAATGAGTGCAAGAATGCAGACAGAGAGAAGGAGAAATGATTGCTTTTACATCCTATATGGGTGTAAAAGCAATGTGTAAAAAAAAAAAATCTTCATCACCCCCCACAAGTAGTACAGTGTCACCATGGTGACACTGTACTGCTAGGGTGACAGTATGTAAAAAAAAAAAATAAAAAAAAATAATAATATAAAAAAATAAAATAAAAATGTAAAAAAAAGTGTTTAAAAATTATAATTTTTGGTTATAAACTAATTTGGATTTTTTTTTACTAAAAAGATAACGGAATAAATTTTGGCAAAGATTTATGATGAAATATTATTTATTTGCAAAATTGCAAAACACTTTTTTTCAAAATTTTTGGACTTTTTCATTTACATAGCAAAAAAAAATAAAAATCCCAGCGGTGAATAAATACCACCAAAATAAAGCTTTATCTGTCTCAAAAAAATGGTAAAAAATTCATTTGGGTACAGTGTTGCATGACCGCGCAATTGTCATTCAAAGTGTGATAGCGCTGAAAGCTGAAAATTGCCCTGGACAGGAAGGGGGTAAAAGTGTCCGGTCTGGAAGTGGTTAAGTTTGCTTTGTGGCAGATTCTGAGGTAATTTCTGTCAATTGGCAAAACAAGCACATCAGTTTTCACACAGAAGACCAGTAGGACTTCAGAAGGGACAGGTACCTTCCAGTACATGAAGCTATCTGGATCCACCACCGTAGGCTGGATAATTTCGCGGCCAGGAAAGATGCCCCACGTCACAGCATTTGGTTGGAGGTCGGGGGCATTGGTGATGTTTTCACCCTGCAAAGAGAGAAGGTAATACATTTTATCTGATGGAAAAACCAACTGCTCTGAATTTCTTCATTTACTTAACACATGAAACCCAGCATGGAGGAGAATCATTCTGTAATACACATGACAAAAGGACACATATACATACGTGTACATTGACGATATGGTAGTTGACACGAGGTTCATATCTCTTTAAGACTTTGGTAAGAGCGGTCACCATCTCGCTGGATGTAAAGAACTCCAGGTAGGCCTGTATACACAGAGGGCGTTCAGTACCTCACATGAAATTATTACTGGATTGATATAGAACCAACAGTTTTCTCATCGCTTTCCAATATTACAGTCACAAAGAAAATCAAGACAAGTAGACAAGGAGGACCCGGTTTGTGAAAGCGTAAAATCTAAAAGAGGAGGGCAAGTGATACAAAAGTAAATACTCCTGAGGATGAGGTGATGGACAAATTCTGTTTATAGGTTAGTGCTCATGCTAATTTATACCTTGTACTGGTGGCAGCAGAAGGGTTAAAGAGCAATAATGGCCATTCCTGGATGTACACACCTATTATTATCGATTAAAGGGGACCTGCCACAATTAATGAAAGGTTCTGCTTTGCCTCAGCATGAGCTGGCTGAACTCTCAGCAAAGAGTCAGTCCTACAGCATCCAACTAGAACCATCCCTTACATGGACATTGTGGGATTTACTAAAGCTGGAGAGTCCGAAATCAGACTCCCTTCTGCATAGAAACCAATCAGCTTCTAACCTCAGCTTGTTCAATGAAGTTTTGGCAATGAAACCTGGAAGCTGATTGGTATCTATGCAGAAGGGAGTCTGATTAGTAAATAAACCCCTGTAGGTCTATCTTTTGTCTTGCCTAAGATTTAAAACATGTTCATTTGGGCAAATAAACTGTATTAAAGTATTTCTTAACATGCTTCAAACCAATGGTTTTCACTTTTAATAATCCACACAGCTGCTTGAAAATAAAATGCACATTTTAGACCAAGCTTCATGTCATACCCATGTTTAGTGTACAACATGAAGTGTACAACCATTCCTAAAATGCCACCTCCTCCACCCACCAATTTAAGTGCTTATTCTGTCCGAAATTTGTAGTTAGCATGGCTGCCAATGGTAAAGCCTGGACAGCAATGTCGTTCAGGTTAGGGATTGTCTACATTAAAGTGAAACTAAACGGATCCTTACTTACTACTCCAATGGTCCCCATCCCTCGCCAGCATCTTCTTCTATGTGCTGGTCTTTGGCCACCTTCATTGGCTGTCGAGAGACTATGTCACTCCTGTGCATGTGCAGGAGCCAATGTTCCTGACACACCGCTCAGTTACCATGCCAGAGATCACTGTGAGCAGGCAGGTGGGTGCATATTATTGCAGAAGAGACATTGCTCGCAGTCTGTCTTTAAAACGACTTCCTTTCCACTTTAAATTACTACATGTCCCATCTGTCACCATAGCAGAGGGGCTGTGTACAGCGCAGTGGCAATCCCTCCTCAACTTGTAGTCCTGCTGCACTTCCTCCTGCACCAGGACAGCAGGCCTGTACCTCTGTATGGACCAGAGGCTGGGGAAATACATGGAAGGAACCTGTGCACTGCACCCACAACACACTGATCAATTAAAAAAAAAAAAAAGTAAATGCACATTGATCATAAGATCTACGTTGCTGCATTTACCTTTTTTTTTTTTTTTTTTTTTTTTTTTTTTTTAAAAGGTGGACTGGCCCTTTAACTCTCCTTGTATTAACAAGATACCTTTTGGAACACATAGCCCTTGCTGGGGCCCCAGCCAACAACTGGATCCGTGGATGGCTTCCCGTTCACATTAGGCTGTGAGTTAATGGTCAAGATTCCTCTTTTGTTGACCTTTTCAAGCTGTTCCTTCAGAAAATTGGTTTCTTGGGCCAGCGGATCATCGTTCCAAGGCAAACAGGTCACCTGGGGAGGAGGAAGGGAAGTATGGTCAGATAACTTTGGAAGTCTAACAAAAGGCTGGGGGATGGAGGAGGTAGAGTTCAGGGAAAAATGCCAAACAGACCACTCCGATTCATCAAAAAACACGTGCAAGAGACAGCGGGACGCATCTACTCCATTACTAGGACAATATGGGATCATACCACAGAGCACCTATCAGTGGTGGTCAATTTAGGAAGTATAGAAGGCCTCAAGTGTCAGGTGACTCAACGGGGTTTATTTACTAAAGTTGGAGAGTCCAGAATCAGACTCCCTTCTGCATAGAAACCAATCAGCTTCCAGGTTTCATTGCCAAAGCTTCATTGAACAAGCTGATGTTAGAAGCTGATTGGTTTCTATGCAGAAGGGAGTCTGTTTTTGGACTCTCCAGCTTTAGTAAATAAACCCCAACATGTCAGAAAGGTCACACAATAACTTATCTTTGTAAATTTTCTGTCTTCAGTTATTAGTTTGGCATCACCAAGATAAATCATTAATGTTATCTTTTTTTCTTTATCTGTTGCTTTTTTTAGGTGGTAGTTAATAAATCAGGAAAAAAGGTTCAAATAGATTTTTTTTTTCACTTTAAAAATTGGATGCAATTTTTTTTATATGTAAGAATGGATTTGTGTTTGTAAATAAATCCAATCATAGTATTCAGGTGTGAAGGGAGTACAAAGGTCAATCACTATTGTTCTTACTTCATCTGCTGACATTCATATGAATGGCTTGGTTTACCTTCAAATTTATTTGTACTTTCAGACCCAATCAAAGTAAACAAAGCCATTCGTACTAATGCAGGCCATAGACGGGTCATTTATCGGTCAAATTTTCGTCCGCACGAAAATACGTCCCATATTCACACCGTTAGTGGGGCAATACCGTTGGCCGTTTTTCGAGGATCTTCTCGTTTACTTTTATCGGTCATGCTGGAAAATCCACGAAAAACGGACGGTTTTCGTGGACATTGGTGGCAGCATCGTCCGATTTTTCGTTTATCGGCCGAAAATTCGACCGATAAATGGCCCGTCTATGCCCTGCCTAAGTACGGTGGGTTAAACAAACCCTGCAAAGTCCTGATCTGTCTTTATGAATTAGCCATCAGCTTTGTTTATGCTAATAAAAGAGAACTCGCATTGGCTCCTGTGTAAAACAAACAAAGCAGCAAAGCTTGTTTAGATGGGAGTACTTCTAAAACAGATGGGGATTCAGCAGTGGCATTGATAGTGGACTCTTGGAAATGTTAAGTGTTAATTGGAGCATTCTGGCTGGATTGCACAAAACGGGGCAGAGTACAGCGGAACGCCTGAATAAAATAAAACAATGTGCGCTATCAAACTTGTGAATGAGCTAATAAAATAGAGCCACTTAAAAGGTGATCCCACACTTAAAACATATACAAATAGTGTTGTGCTAACTCATATATAAATAATAGTCCATAAAAAGTTCAAAATGTGATAGTTCAATCAAAATATGAAATATAAATTATAAAATATATAAAGTGCTTGAATGGTGAAAAACCAATAAAGTGCTTGAATGGTGAAAAATCAATACGACGTGCTCCAGACAAATGAAGCCTTTTAAAAAAAACAAACACAGTGCTCCACCTTGACTTAGTGTTCCTCCACCTAAAGATATAGATGGCCACTCACCTCATACCACGGACCTATAAATTAAATTAAACATTTTCCCTGACGAAGCCACGTGGTTGGTGGCGTAACGCGTGGGGCGGAGCCTAGTGACGTCATTGCCGGATTTTTATGGAGCGGGAGTTTTAAATTTTAAATCGATCTGTTACTGCTTCTATCATATGAGTGATACTCTGGAATATGTGGAATTAAACAGTATTACACTGGGAGAGGTCTTCTGTTCTTTCTGTATGTGGAGCTGAGAAGAGTCCCCTATATATACTGTCATTGAAGAGGCGCCTGTCATCAGCTCTCTGCTGCCATCTACAGCATCTTTTTGGAATTACCATGCTTGGTTGACCTGTATTCATTTATTATTTATATAGGAGTTAGCGCAACACTATTTATATATGTTTTATGTTAACAGCGGAATGCCTGTTGCACACTGCTGGGATGTACGTAACACACAGGTCACATATCGGGCACCAAAGAAAAATATGGTTGGTGATATCATGGCTAAATGGTTAGCACTTCTGCCTGGCAGTGCTAGGGTCGTTGGTTCAAATCCCAACCACGGCACCACCTGCCTGGAGTTTGCATGTTCTCCCTGTGCCTGCGTGGGTTTCCTCCGGGTACTCTGGTTTCCTCCCACACTCCAAAGACATGCTGGTAGGTTAATTGGCTCCTGTGTAAATTGGCCCTAGTATGTGTATGTATGAATGTAAGTTAGGGACCTTAGATTGTATACCCCTTGAGGGTTAGGGACTGATGTGAATGTACAATATATATGTAAAGTGCTGCGTAAATTGACGGCGCTATATAAGTACCTGAAATAAATATCATAGCAATAGCCCATAATAATAAACCATCAGGTGAGTGTTCACAGTTTGGAGAAAAGAAAACGGTCCCATCTGCGAATATCCTATAGTAGGGTAAAGCTGGTGAACCATCCCCTGCTGTTTACTGTCCACTGAAGGAGTACTTGTGACTAAATACTCCACCTGATCCTGAATTTACCTTGTGTCCATTCTTGTTGGGGTTCCCAGATATGTAGCTAGTGAAGACCTCATATACGCTCTCCTCACTGCTTAACTCCTCCCCCCACATTTTCAGCAACTGATCTCGTGCCGACTTGCTCTTCAGGTAGAAGAGGTAATAATCCTTCAATTCTCCAAAGGCTGGAGATGACGAGTTACCCCTTTATTATCAAAGAAAACATTAAAAAGGGAATTATATAAGCATTTTAAACATTTTCAAGGTACGTTGCAAAATTAAAAAAAATAAATAAAACAAATACAACACACACAGGGGCTGATTTACTGAAACCGGAGAGTGCAAAACATGGTGCAGCTCTGCATAGAAACCAATCAGCTTCCAGGCTTTTTTTTTATCAAAGATTAACTTTTTTAATGATTTTATACTTTAGTACAGGGGTGGACTGACCATTTGGAAACTTGGGCACTGCCCGAGGGCCCGGGGTCAGTAGGGGGCCCCATGAGATGCCCCTGGTACCTTTTTCATAGGCTATTTTGAGTGTGGGCAAAGACACAGGGGCCCCATGATCCCCTATTGCCTGGGGGCCCCATGAGTTGTCAGTCTGTCCCTGCTTTAGTAGGTTTAACTGAACAAGCTGAAGTTAGAAGCAGATTATCTATCAAGCACTCTCCAGTTTTAGTAAATCTACCCCACAGTTTTTAACTTATGTGAACTTGTCAGTAACGTTAAAGCGGAACTCCAGACAGAAATCAAATTAAAAACTAGCACATTCAAAGTTATTTTTAAAAAACTAATTGGATGCAATACTCTAGCTCAGAGCCATCTTCTTTTATGCCATTAAATGTCTCCTTAGTCTTCCAGGTAAAATGACAGCTAGGTTTATTCAGCTCACTTCTCTAAACCCAGGCCGTCACGGATTCGCCCCAGCCTTTGACAGGACAGTGAAGGAGAAGCATTATCTTAACCTCCTTAGCGGTATTCCCGAGTGTAGCTCGGGGTAAAATGTCAGTACCAAAAGCGGTAACCCCGAGCTACACTCGGGCTTACCATGCGGCGTTGCTCTGGGAGTCCCTGCAGCACTTACCTTGTCCTTCGCTCCCATGATGTGTTCCCTGCAGCGTCCCTGGCCATCTCCTCCGGCCGATGCCGGCATCCGGCTTCCGTGTCCCTGTAACGTCAGAACGTACGGGCGCCGGAACCGGCGGCAAATTTGAAATTTTTAAAAAATATCATTTTTTTTAAAATTACTATTACATAGTAAAACATTGCTGTTTCAATGCATTTCACATACATTCTGTCCCTACTGCTTTGTCCTGCGCCCTGCCTGCATTTTGACTGTTCTTTCTGCCTGGAAACTTAGAAAAGTCCATGGCGTCCAAAAAGCGTCCCTTTACGTCAAAAGCGGTTTTAGACCGGCTAGAGAACAGCGATAGGAAATCAGAACCACTTGCAGAATTGAGTGATAATGATTCGTGGGGACATTCGTCATCAGACACTGAAACCGATTTTGCGACTTTGCTCAGCGATGTACGAATTTGCCTCTGTATTTCAAATTTCAGTGTTTTTGGTTTGATTATATTATTGAATTACATTTATTATTAATATATTATTATTTTTTATGATTATTTATTAAATTATAATTTATGATTTCGTGTTTCAAATTTTATCCTACCCGGGATGTTTAATAGACTCTTGTTCGGACAGATTTCAGTGAGTTATTCCTAAAAATTACAGCCTACAATAAAAAACTACATATTTCCATGCAAAATAATGTACCGCTTTCAGCACAAAAAAATCGGAAATAATCATACCGCCAGGGAGGTTAATGAACTCATCTGTCACTGTTCTCTCTACCCATCAGCATGCTTCAACAGAACTCTGTAATATATTGTTGCTATATAAATACTAGAAGTAACAAACCGCACACCACTGACAGATATGATTTTATAGAATCCTCATCCCCCTGTCCTTTTAAAATGGTCTCACTGCCTCTCCGAGACGTCTTCACAGTCCTGTCCTTTTACCAATCCAATCTCTTCACCCATACACATACCAGCGCCCATTCGGGAAGTCATCCCACTCCTGTGTCCTGTGAATGTAGCTCTTTGGTCTGGAGGCCCAGAAAATGGGGCGAACATCCTCCACTCTTCTCTTCGGATGTGCGCTGACCGCCCACGGGAGAGGCCGTCTGATGTAGTATTGAGAAGAAACGTTCAACATCAGGAATCATAAATGAACCCAGAAGAGGACATGAAAACAGACATTATTACTGACATATATAGGGAACATCACCCACCTGGGATCCTCCTGCCACAACCCCAGGCGCCTTAGCACATCCATGGTAGCCACCTCCCGGTTCAGAGTGTAGAAGTGCAGCCCGTGTACCGCTCCACTGTCCAGCAGCTCCCTGCACATAGACACCGCCAGGTCAATACCATAATTCCTGATGGCAGCATCATTGTCCTTCATGGGTTCAATCACATCCGTGATTTCTCTGGGTACCTCGAGCTTGGAGAGTTTCACCAACTGCCGCAAGGAACAATAACCCTACATGGTGGGGAGAGGAAGAGAGGTCAGATGATAGCTTGTTGGCTGTTAAAGTCTATAGAAACCCTTACAATGAAATTATTTGCTCCCTTTTGGTCTATTAAAGCTTAACTCCGGCCTTCCCTCAGTCTTGCACAGTTATACCAGCTCCTCTCCTGTACTGAAATTACTTACTCTGATTTCACTGCACACTGTGAGCTCCTCACAATGTGCATTAGAAGCTGCGGCAAGTCAGATGTGTGTCTGCCTCTTTTCCTGGCTGGAGAATGTCCAAAATCATCTAGCCCTTTCCTCACTATCCTGACTGTCCCTGGCTTCTCTCATTCATTGAATTTCAGTCATTTCAACAAGCTCAGCTCACATGTGGGTGTTACCTATGGGGATCTACATGCAAATACAGGCCGCTGAGGAATGCCCACACCTCCAGACTGGTATCCCTCCATCATGGTATTTTGATTTTTGTATAACTCCTCCGAAGAGCCATCCCACTGTATACACCAGGGTTTAGAGCTCTTGACAGGAGTACTGAGGCAGGGTGCTGTGACATTTTCAGGAAGCTATGTACAGCACTCTGTCAGCCCCTCCCACCAGCCATCACCTGCATGCATTGTATATAGAAGCATAGAGACCCAATAATGACATCATTGGGTCAAAAAGAAGGTATGTATTGAGAATGGAAACATTTTATTTAAAAAATGTATTTGCATGTTGATGAGAACAAAGAGGGAACCAAGGAAGGCAAAATATGAATAGATTAAACTTGCTGTCTGAAGATTTTCTCCTACTTCCTGTGTGGGGAAAAGAGACAATGGGTGCTCAGACAACAAGTCACTTACTAATCTGCATCTAAAATTAAGAAAGTACTGAAGTCCTAAGATTATCAAGACATCCAGGCAAGTGGAATGTTCAGAAAAGGACACACATAGCATTCTCAACACAATGCAGTGCAAAGAGATGAATACAGCCTGAGGATTTCCCATCACAGACACACCTGGATGGGAAAGATTCCCGGAAGGATGGGGCAGGTGATCCCTATGGCTCTGCAGTCCTTCAGGAACTTTAGGAAGGTTTCCGCCCGGAAGAAAAGCTGCGTGATGATGAAGTCGGCCCCAGCATCCACTTTCTCTTTCAGGTGCTTTAGATCTTCCTCGTAGCTTTTTGCCTCAGGGTGGCCTTTGGGGTAACCTGAAAAAACAAAACACCATGTAATTAATGTCTTTACCATCAACTCAGAATCTCAATCCCAAATCGGTGAGTGTGCTAAACTTACCTGCAACACAGATGTCAAAGTAATCGTCAAACTCCTGCCGGATGTGTTTCACCAGGTCAACCGCATAATTAAATCCTTCTGCCTCGTCCTCCCATTCTTCTCCAATAGGATCTAGAAAAAAAATACATACAATTACAAGAACAATTAAGACAAGTCAATGGCTTCAACGATTTTGTTTGAGTACTAGTGTACTAACAGCTCCTAAGGAACTATGAAGAGGCAGCATGCCAAACACCCAGAAAAAAATAAAAGTCCCCCTCTCCCTATACATTTACACGAGACTTGCCACCAGTCCAGTGCTGTGCTGGCTGTAGCACCACTTTCCTCGCTTCCTGGTCTCACAGGAAACACTGAAGGCAGGGGGGATTCATAGTCTCCTGCTGCTGGCAAACTCCTGTGAGGAGAGAGCGGAGGAATGGCATACCGTCACTGTGTGTGTCTATGGACCCACACAGCCCAGATTGGGAGCACACCTGCACAGATGCCTCCATTGCACACAGCTTGCTAACAGGACATTCAGAGAAAGAAGTAGTGGACAGCGCCAGCAGGGGACTTCCAGAGGAGGAGGTAAAGGACTGCTCTGTGCACTATTGTTGCACAGAGCAGGTAAGTATAACTTCTTTTTTTATTTTAATAAAAAAAAAAATGTTATCCTTTAATATCACTTTCTAGCCCAAGTCCAGCAAAAATGTGTCTATTAGCTCTGGATGAAGTGGGGAAGGGTTGGATCCTCTGTCGGGTTTTTTTTTCTTCTGTGTCTCAAATAGGAGAGATTCTTTCCCTAATTTCAGTTTCTTTGCCCAGCGGTAGACAGAACACCTCCCTAATGCCTTTTTCTTTTTTATAGCAATTTTCACATTCACTTATTTTCAAATCCAGCAACAGATCTTCTCTCCAGTTCAAAGCCACCGGTACCTACTGGGTTTCACTGAGAGTGCTGGCAACGCAGCTAATTAGGAGACAGTTCTCCTGATTGCAGAAGGTTACAATTTTGAAGCAGGGCATAGCTTGGTATTTAAACAATGGGAATAATATACTAAATTTGGAGACTGCAAAATCTGGTGCAGCTCTGTATGGTAGCCAATCAGCTTCTAACTGCAGCTTGTTCAGTTAAGCTTTGGCAATAAAACCTGGAAGCCGATTAGTTTCAACAGATTTTTCACTCTCCAGTTTTAGTAAATCAACCCCAATGTGTCGCTACACTTAAGCCAAGTTTCTCATTGATGTCCTCGCTTGCTTAACTCTTCATGCCTCTTGTTTTACGTGCCAGCCTGTCTTAGCCTGTGTCAACCAGTGACCCCAAAATCATATGTAATCCACTTACCTCAAAACATCCGAGCCACTTAAAGAGGAGTTCCAAGCTCCCCCCCAAAAAAATTAAAAGTCAGCAGCTACAAATACTGTAGCTGCTGACTTTTAATATAAGGACATTTACCTGTCCAGGGGTCCAGCACTGTCATCACCAGGGCTAGTTCTTCACTAGCTTCCGGGTTCCCAGCGGCAGCATTCCAAGTAAGGGAAACCAGAAGCCTTGTGGCTTCACAGTCCGTTTCCTACTACACATGTGCGAGTCACACAGCACCTTGTGATTGGTCCCATAGTCTCCTGGGACCTATGAAGTGTCCTGAAAGACTGCGGGAGGAAGGAGGGGGGCAGACATTTGCCATAATACGCGCTCCCCCAAAAAGGATTCTTAAAAAAAAAAAAAAAAAAGGAAAAAAAAATCGTCTCTACTGTAAAAGGTACAATCATTGCCAATAATCAAATCAATAACAGAGACAGTTTTAACTACTTCCCCTCCGCCCTATAACAGAAACACTGCTACAGAGTGGCAAGGGTGCGCACAATCGCATATATATATATATACACACCTACCTGCGCTGCCATTCTCAGCCTCGGCTGTCAATCACCGGGTTCGGCCGGTGATTGCCGAACATCGACGGGGGGAGAGACCAGTATGTAAATAATGCAGATCTCTCCCATCAGCTCCTGCACACTGCTTTGTATGGCTCTGCATAGCACAGCCATACAAAAGCAGTGTGCTTGCAGTGAAGCACACACACAGCCCCCATAGTGAAACAGAACACAGTTAACCCTTTGATCACCCCAGATGTTAACCCCTTAATGCCCAGTGCCATTAGCACTGATCACCGTATTGGTGTCACTGGAGAGGTCAGTGACACCAAATCAATTCACCCCAGTGTCAGCATGCCCACCGCAGTCCCACTAGAAGTTGCTGATCGCTGCCATTACTAGTAAAAAAAAAAAAAAAAAACCCATTAAAAAAAAAAAATTCCAGTATATATACCGCCATTTGTAAACGCTATAACTCTCACGTAAACCAATTAATTTACACGTATTGGGATTTTTTTTTTTTTTTTTTTTTTAAGCAAAGACGTAGCAGAATACATTTTGCCCTAAATTTATGAAGAAATTTGATTTTTAAAAATTTTTTTTTACTGGACATGTTTGATAGCAAAAAGTTAAAAATATAGTTTTTTTCCTCAAAATTGTCAGTCTTTTTTTGTTTATAGCGCTGTGTGCAGCGTTGCATGACCGTGCAATTGTCAGTTAAAGTAACGCGGCGCCATAACACAAAAAAATGGCCTGGTCAGGAAGGGGGGGGGGGGGTAAATCCTCTGGAGGGGAAGGGGTTAAGACATCACTTCTTTGAAAATTGCAGTTGAAAAACAAATAAAAAATGATCAGCATTGTGTTTAACAACCAAGAACTAAAACCATTATCTGAGTGTGCAGCTAATGAAATCATGTAGATTATTGCCAGTCACATGACCTCACCCCCTCTGAGAGCCATAATATTCTTCAGTCCTTGATGTTTGGCTTTCTGTAGGTGGCTTGTGATTTCCTCCTTGGTTTGCTGACAACAGGTCATGTGTAGAATTGACTCTAGGCCACAAAAATTGACAGCCGTGCTTGCAATGACCATGGAGGAGGTCTCTTTATTGGAGCCGGGGTCCCCTGCAGGGTGCCAGGTCACATCGATAAAGAGGGGCCCCCCCGAGCCCATTCGATCAAACCTACAAAACAAGAAGAAATAGCTAATAGACTACCAAGTTTTAGATTAATTATATCATCATCCTACAACACATACAAACACAACTAAAACTGGATCACGCTTTGCTGGGTTTTTTTGCCTTCCTCTGGATCAACTGTGGGTATAGGATTATAACTTTTTTTCTTCTTTTCTTTTTTTAATGGTTAATCTGGATGGACTTTTGTCTTTTTTCAGCCAGACTAACTATGTAACTAAGGCAGGAATATATAAAATGAAGGTTTGCTTGAGGTGGTAGGGCTCATTTGCATTGAGCTGTGCTGGTCCACACAGATCAACAAAGCAGTCTCCATGCTAGGGCACATAGCAAAAAAAAAAAAAAAAAAAAGAAAAAGAAAAAAAGGATTCTTGACCTGCCTGTAAAATTCTTTTCTTGGAGGACCTTACAGGATGCAGGATATTACTCCTATACAGGGTGGATAAAAATCAATGATTTTTTAAAAAAATACTAAAAAATAAAAAAAATAAAATCGGATTTTTTTGATTTAACCCGGATTTTTTTTATTTAAATCTGATTTTTTTAAATAAAATGCTTTTTAAGGAAAATATATTAGCATCCCAAGGTTATTCCCTCATGAAATAAAGATTAGTTTTTTAATTATGTAGAATAAGGCTGTATATGTTTAATTTTTTTGGTAAATAAATTCCATGAATCCATTCACAATGTCATGCTCTTCCAGAGGTTTTTGTAAGATTATTGGGCAGTTTCTCTGCCTACAAGATATTATCACAGATGCTCGGTTTACTTTTGCAGTTCTCAAAACTGAATTGGACTCAGCGGAGATCACATGCCTCTTCTTCACAGCAAAAATGTTATAACATGAACAGAGTTAAGAAAAAGACCTTCATCCTAACTTCTACAAACCTATGAATACAGAATCAACCCCTTCAGTACTAAGTTTCAAGAAGTTCAGTGAATAGAATAGAAACAATATTTTTCTGATTGTTTGGAGTGGAATAGATCTGCACAAGAAGAAAGTGAGACTAAGTGTGAGGAGGAAGGGGCTGACAGTCTAAGTTTCTTAAAAGATATATATTTTGTTTAGCCAAATTAGTTAACAAACATGGATGTTTAAGCAAATCACATATGCTGGAATGTTATTGTTTCAGTTGAATAAATCTATTTAAATTGTTATTATTAAGGTAAAGATTATTTTTCTCCTTCCTAAGTACAACAGAAAAGTTGTCCAAATATGAATGATTAACCTATTAAACTGGGGATAAAAAAACTAATATGAAAAGTTGTTGTTCTAAAAATCTTCATCTACTTGCATATTAAAGTTATACCAGCAAGAATTAGTCTTTATGTAGAAAACTAGGATTTAAATCAAGCCTTACTGACTAGTGATTTAAATCGTGATTTAAATCAAATCCACCCTACTCCTATACCATGTAGCTGCCTTCAGAAGACACTGGAAAAGGCTGTAAGGACAGTCCACATATCCCCTCCTAGATTTTAGGAAGCAATACTAGGAGTAGAGCAAAAAATTGGAGCGGGAGGGACCTGTGTCCAGTTGAAAGATGCTGCTATTCTTTATAGTAGTACATTACAGGACACAGGATCTTATTCGGACTATGTGGCGCCCAAAAACTGAAGGATGGGAAGCACAGCAAACAATTGCTAACAGGCCCACAGAACAAACAGGTCAAAATGACAGGCCTGAAAGGACTACTTACAATCAAAACTGGCTTCAGAGGAGGCCTCAACATCTACCTAGTAAAAAAAAACGTGTGAACAGAAGACCAGGTGGCAACCTTGCCACTTTCATAAATAGATGCTAAAATGTCCAAGAAGCACTAATTGATCTAGTTGCATTTGTTCTTACAGGGGAGGGTGGAACCATTTCCTTTAGACCAGCCTTTCTCACCCTGGGGTGCCTAGACATTTCTTCAGGGGTGCCTTGGCAAATGTCTAAAAATTGTTCAAAACTTGTATACAAGCCAGTGGGCAGAACAAGCCTGCCTTTTAGTTACACAAAGCCACAGGTTTTCATTGTGCACCATGATAACCTTCTAGCTGACGGCGTCCTGACAATCAATGACATCATCAGTTGATAAGGAGGATGTCAGCTGCCTGCACAGTATTCTAATTTGACCCTTCCCTGCTCACTGCTAGGGAAACATTGGCTGAGTGCTGGAGAAAAATTGAGGGAGAGGAGAAACACTGAAATACTAGTCTGTACCAGTGTGCAAAAGTGTATTTGCTTTGGAAGAATAAATCACCTGTAATGTTGGGTGTCCTACATGTGTGGATGTTCTGCGTTATATAAAACTATTGGAATAGTTTTTCACATTCTAGAATGGCGCGCCATTTTAAAATTATGGACAGTCTTGAGGCACCCCATTTTAGAATGGGGTGCCTCAAGATTGTCCATAATTTTAAAGGGTGCCTTAGCCTAAAAAGGTTGAGAAACATTGCTTTAGACCTTTTTTCCCAGTCAAGGCACCGTTTAAAATTCTGCACAACCTCATGGCACCCCATTCTAACATGTAAAAAACTAAACGAATAGTTTCACAGAATGCAGCAACATCCGCACCCGTAGGACACCAAGCTTTATTCTTCCTTTGCACACTGGTACTGACTAATATTCAAGTGTTTTTCTTCTCCTTTGCTCAGCTAATGTGACCCCAGTGCTGACGGAGAGGGGCGGGGGAGGGGAAACTAAGGATGCTGTGCAGGGGCCAGGTGTTCTCCTTATGTGATGACGTCATTGGTTGTTACTATGTCAGCGACTTGAAGGTTGTAATGACGCACAATAAAAACCTTCGGCTTTATGTAACTAAGAGGCTCCACCCACTCACTGGCTTGTATACAATGTTTGGGCAATTTTTAGGCACTCCTGGTGAAACCTGAAGGCACCTTCAAAGGTTGCCTTAGAGTGCACTCTAATGTAGTGTAGTGTTATCATTTATACTGCAATTAATATTTACCAATATTGTTTATTGCTGACTTGCTGACTTATGCTCCTCATTCTAGTTAGAGATATAAAATATGATTTTTGCCAAGTTATTACTCTGTCTAGCAGACTGTGTCATAATCTATCAGCTGTATTATTATTATACAGGATTTATATAGTGCCAACAGTTTGCGCAGAGCTTTAGAAAATGAAGGGAGACATTACAGTTACAATGCAATTTGGTACAAGAGGAAACAGAGGGCCCGTCTCGTCAGAGCTTACAATCTAGGAGGAACATGCTCATATATGTTCAATTTGCCATTCATTCTAACCTGTATCCTGTAGTAACCCACAGCCAAGTTAAAAGTATTTTAAACAAGTGTATTTATCTGTGCTTGCAGTGATTTTAAGTCAACCAGGTGTGTCAAAGGGGGCTGAGGTTGTTCTTGGAGTTGAGGCACAAAACAGAAAACCCAAAGTTACCAAGCGTCTCCTTTGGTTCACAGAATGGTTTCTGAAGGACTGACAGAACCAAGATTAAATCCTGCATTGTCACTGGCGAATGTATGGGTGAGCAATGTGAACTGTTTTGGAGTGCTCACAAAATACTTTGGAAAATAACCAGGACTGAAACCTGACCCATGAAAGTAATCAAGGCCAAACACTGATGCAGGCCAGGCTGGAGAAAAGACCGGATGTGTCTTCTGGTGTACTTCCTAGGATGGAATTTACTAGCCTCACACCAAACAAAGTATGCTTTCCAGCAATAGTAGCTTGCGAAAAGTTAATTTCCTAGCCTTCTAAGGCACAGGGATGACTAAGAGCTGATTCACACATGTGCGGAGCGGATTGAAGGTCAGGTTTCACAGCTAATCGATACAGTAGTTGTTCAGCGGTTCAGGTCAGGTTTACATCGGGTTCAGGTCAGGTTTACATCGGGTTCAGGTCAGGTTTACATCGGGTTCAGGTCAGGTTTACATCGGGTTCAGGTCAGGTTTACATCGGGTTTTTTGATCCTGTAATCTGAACCAAGCCACACTGCTCAGAAAGAAGACATGACTCTCTTTCAATCCGCACTGAATCTGCACTGCCAGTGCACCTGACATATGTGAACAGGCACCATAGAAAGCAATGTTATATCACATGTTATGTGGATTGGGTGCGGTTCAAACCGCATACAATCCACATATATGTGAACTGGCACTCAATTTCCCAGGCTCCTGTGTCTCAAGGTTTTATTGCCCATACCATTAAAGCCAGAGACAGAGAAGTTAGTGCAATGAGGATCACCAGAATACCCTCCACTTTGATATTGGACAGTAGGCAAGGAAAGCTTTAGAGGGAAAAGGGGTAGATCAGGGTGAACTGACCCACAAAGTCACCAAGATATTCACTGCAAAGGTCTGAGGATCTTTGGTCCCGGTGACAAATCTGCCCAGTTTGTTGTTGAACCTGGGTGCCAACAAGTCCACGTTCAGTGTCCCCTACCTGAAAGAGAGAGTGTGAAACACCGCTGGGTGAAGAGACCATTCTCCGGAATCCAGACATTGATGACTAAGGAAGTCCTACTGTGCCAAAATGTTAAGTTGCAGTGGTCTGGAGAGAAACTGGGCATACAGTACTGCCTCAAGAGACGTTACCATTAGTCCCAGAACCTCCATGCAACAGATGTCAAATTGGGAGCAGCAGTTATATCCGAGCAGCTGCTGTTTCCAATAGACATGGAAGGGACTGCTGCATACAGATGCACGGAACATCTGTGCATTCCCTGTGGGCAAACTCAGCTCTTTGCACCGGTGTACACTTGTGTGAATGAGGCTTAAATGTATAGTATATATCTCTTGTAGGACAGAGCAGCCCACAGGTAGGCAAAATAAAATCTAAGTCCATACAGAATACAAAAATGGCCTCTCTCAATGCTCAATATAGCTCACATAAATCAATATTATTGATGTCCGTGTCCCTGCTGCACAATTTCACCACTCTATTTGTTTTTGTACTCACTGTCCCCAAAACGAAAAGTGATGGGAAATCAAAACGGTTAAATTTGTCACCAGAACAGGAAGAGGGGGAAATTATTATTATACAGTATTTATATAGCACCGAAGGGTGTGCTCAGCGCTGTACATTAGCGAGGGGGACAGAACATGAGACAATACAGTACAATACACGAGGGGTTCGAGGGCCCTGCTCTTTCGAGCTTACAATCTACTATTTTCACTTCCCCTTTAAAAAGGAGAATTCTGGCTCAGAGTAGGTTTTTTTTAAAAACATCATAGGAAAAGGCACTCTCAAAAGTGGGTAACATCAAAACTTTACTAATAATGATTGTATTGGATAAGACCCTTTGGGTTGATCAGAGATCAATCCATGGATGGACAGGTCAGATGGCATATGCTGGAAATCTTCCAATTACTTACTTTGGATTTTTTTCCTCTCATTTCTTTTTGTGTTTTGGGGCAGGAAGTGAAGGGAAATCTCAAGGGACAGACACCAGAAAAGAAATACCAAAACCTACTAAGGTTTTACCCCTTCCCTACTTACCCTTTCCCTACTCGAAAACTAAAAAATATAAAGACTTATCATGAAAAGATTTCTGTGCAGATAACCTCATTCCCTCTGAAGCTCCCCATCTACCTCCCCTAATGATCAATTTCAGAAACCCACAGTAAAGGGAGGCCTGTAAAAGACCCAGACCAGAGGAGATTCTGCTTAAAGCTTTGTGAAAACACGCAATCCGTGTACATACCTGGAGATGAGGTTGACAGCACCGCTTGCTGTGCGTGGAGGGAAAAACTCCAACGAAAACCATTTGTCTCCAGAGTCAATGCGCCTGCGCATTTTTTCCCGAAGACGCTCATGGCGTTCAAGGTCAAGGACGGGGGTTGAACATCGCGAGCTTTCCTTGGAATCTGTGCTGCTGCTACAGCTGGCGCTGCTGCTGTCTATGAGGCTGGCGTTCACCATGGTGAGGTCTGTAGATCAGTCTGAAGAGGGAAGGAACAACAGGAGAAAAAATTAGTCATGGTGTTCTATAGACACATCCTTAAAGGGGCACTCCAGCAAAAAGTGACAATTTTTGGTAGTTGCCAAAACATTTAATGCCCAACTCCGGCCAAACTTTTATTTTGGTTGTTTTGGGCAGAACAAGAGGAGTTATAAAGTCTGTCAGGTTTTCATAGTCATCTATGCCTCAATGGAGGAGATTTCCACAAACTTTCCACAAACTTCCTCTCAGGACAGGAAGAAATGAAAAAACTCACCCACAGCAACACAGACAAATATTCACATTTGTGGAGAAGGATTAGAACTATCGACAAGGTCATTGCTGTCCATGTTTTCTTGTCCCACCGACAACAGTAAGTGAGGAGCGAGATCTCACCGCTGGAGTCCTCAAAGAGTAGACCAAAGCAATCGATTGCCCACTTTACAGGATGTCTTCAACTTACAAGCCGACCTCAATGCTCGGTTTAATTGGGCAACTATGTGGCAAATGAGGTTTAATGTGGATAAATGTAAGGTTCTGCACTTGGGGGCTAAGAATATGCATACATCATACATACTAGGGGGGGTACAACTGGGGGAATCAATGGTGGAGAAGGATCTGGGGGTTCTGGTAGATCACAAGCTTAATAATGGCATGCAATGCCAAGCTGCGGTTTCTAAAGTGACCAAAATCCTCTCTTGTATTAAAAGAGGTAGAGACTCCAGAGAGAGAGATATCATTTCCCCCGGTACAAATCATTAGTAAGACCTCATCTGGAATATGCAGTTCAGTTTTGGGCACCAATTCACAAAAAAAACATTGGGGAACTGGAGAAAGTACAGAGAAGGGCAACCAAACTGATAAGAGGCATGGAGGAGCTCAGCTATGAGGAAAGATTAGAGGAACTGAATTTATTCTCTCTTGAGAAGAGGAGATTAAGGGGGGATATGATCACCATGTATAATACATAAGGGGGGATATGATCTCCATGTATAATACATAAGGGGGGTATGATCTCCATGTATAATACATAAGGGGGGATATGATCAACATGTATAAATACATCAGTGGTTCATATAGTGAACTCGGTGTAGAGTTATTCACTCTGAGGTCATCACAGAGGACAAGGGGGCACTCTTTACGTCTGGAGGAAAAGAAATTTAAATCTCCAAACACGGAAAGGTTTCTTCACAGTGAGAGCTGTGAAAATGTGGAATAGACTTCCTCAAGAGTTGGTTCTGGCCAGCTCAGTGGATTGCTTTAAAAAAGTCCTGGATTCTTTCTTAGATACACAGAATATAACATTTATAGGTAAAGTTGATCCAGGGAATATCAGATTGCCTCTTGGGGGATCAGGAAGGATATTGGTGTGTAACACAAAGAAGCCTACCGATCCCTCTACCTCCTCTAAGTAGAGTTTCCATGTATATTCCCTGCATTTCTAATGGTGCTGGATTTTGGGCTAATCGAGGTGTGATGGCCTGGGAATTGGGGCAACGGAGGTTCTAAGGCACAGGTGTCAAAACGGTGGCCCTCCAGCTGTTGCCAAACTACAAGTCCCATGAAGCATGGCAAGATTGAGAGTTACAAGCATGACTCCCAAAGGCAGAGGCATGATGGGATTTGTAGTTTTGCAACAGCTGGAGGGCCCCCAGTTTGACACCCCTGTTGTAAGGTAAATTTGGGCTGATCTGAGGTCTAGAGGTGCAGGGATTAAGGCTGATCCTGAGGTCAAAGGGTGCAGAATTTGTGGCTGATCCTAATGCGTGCAAATTTTCAAATTAATGTGGAAAAGGTTGCTGACCCTGCCTGTTATCCAATGGGCGCAAATTAAAACTGAATGTGGAAAAGGTTGCTGGCCCCTGCCTGTTGTCCAATGGGCGCAAATTAAAACAATGTGGAAAAGGTTGCTGACCCCTGCCTGTTGTCCAATGCGTGCAAATTTTCAACTTAATATGGGAAAGGTTGCCGACCCCTGCCCTACGTTATCCAAAAACTACAGATAGCTTTCTTTGAATTGAGCGGACTATCTGATGTGACACAATTGCAAGTTTTCTAGCCCAGCCCCAGCAGTTCACCGACTGATTTTACTGGTCACTATTTAAATCACACCAGACCTCTCCATTGCAATAAAACCCCAATGAGTGTTCAAAAGGCAAATGACAACAATCAGCACAGTACATGTTCTTGATGCTGGTGCAAGTCCCTAATCACATTTTTATCTCTGACAGACAAGTGATTCCGGGATAACAAAACATTGATAGAAAGTTGGTCACATTAGACTTTAGTCGCTGACTCGTCATTTTACTGAGGTCCTTCGGTTCACATACAGGATATTAGATTTAAAAAAATCAGCTTTCACTAGAGCCCAGTATAGTATCATTCTTCTTCACTGGAAGCCACGTGGAGATAAGAATGTCATTGATGACAGAGCCAAGACAAAGTGTGGAGTGACGTGGAAAAGACTACCCGCCAACATCCCAATATGAGTGGCGACAGATCATGGCCAAAGTTTTTTTTGCAATATAAAGAATAAAGGTGTGCAAATGTTTAGGTCATTAGGTAGATTTTCCATTTTAAATCCTAAGGCTACTTTCACACTGATCCACCACAAAAACACATATGCGTTTATACCATGCTTTCTGAGCGTTATTTAAAGGACACGTGACTTAAAAATTTCTCAGAGGCGTTTTTCAGGCAATTTCTATTGATTTCAATAGGAAGAGGCGTTTTTGGGGCATTTTTTTTTTTTTTTTTAACTGAACAAACATGCTCCAAAGATCCTGTAAGCAGAAGTTTTACACTGCAACAGAAGCGCAACGTCCCGGTGTGAGAACATACATAGACAAACATAGGGAAGCATTTTTCTTGAGTTTTTCAGGTGCTTTTTTTAAATGCAAAAAAGCTTCAAAAACTCCTCAGTGTGAAAGTAAGTAGCAAGGAAGGCGCCCCCTTACAGTAACACATTTCGTAGCATGCGCAGACACTGCTTCCTCAGACCACGGTCTGAGGACGGAGTTTCTGAGCATGCTCCGAAACGCGTTGCCACCCCCTTTACGTCACGTCCAGTGTGTGCATTCCACACCTCTCCTGGAAGTACGGTGGCCATCTTGCCCATGCGCTCCACCACACTCAGTACCGCTGGTCAGCTCAGTGTGTACCCCTGGCATTATACCTGATGAGCTTTTATCTGACTGCTATCTTGTAAGTGATTTAACCTTTAATTATTCAATACACTGTTGCATACTGCACTTACGGGCACCTTCCTTGCGATTTACTATAAGTAGAGCCTGCTTCCACTCTTGTAGAGCTGCTCCAATGCCTACTGGGCAGCACAGTGGCTAAATGGTTAGCACTTCCGCCTGGCAGTACTCGGGTCGTTGGTTCGAATCCCAACCACAGCACCACCTGCCTGGAGTTTGCATGTTCTCCCTGTGCCTGTGTGGGTTTCTTCCGGGTACTTAGGTTTCCTCCCACACTCTAAAGACATGCTGGTAGGTTAATTGGCTCCTGTCTAATTTGGCCCTTGTATATGTATGAATGTGAGTTAGGGACCTTAGATTGTACACCCCTTGAGGGTTAGGGACTGATGTGAATGTACAATATATATGTAAAGTGCTGCGTAAATTGACGGCGCTATATAAGTACCTGAAATAAATAAATAAAATAAATACTGTGCTCCCATGTCACCTGGTCTCCCTTCCCTCCACTGGATGCCCAAGATCCTTTTTTTCCTGGAGATCATACCTATGCAAAGCGCCCTATGAACACTTCTCTCTCCTCAGTGTGAAAGTAGCCTTAGTCCAGGGACTAGACACAATTTACACTTGCTGTTGTACTACAAGGATTAAATGCCCATTAGGTCTGGGGGGAGGCTGAAAAGGCTGCATTACTTACCTTGCTCTAGCACTGTCCTCTTCTCCCCGATGCTCCGGGTTGTCGATGATTCCTCCGCATTATCATGTACAATGCAGGGCTAGTAACCCTGTTGAATAGGGGGAAGGGGGGTTGCAAGGGTAGATTGTGTCTTAATATTGGAGTTGGGGTTTAAATCCATGCATGCCAAGTAATGTGTCAATCAGGGTGGATAAAAATCAATGATTTTTTTTAAAAAAATCAAAAAAAAAAAAAAAATCTGATTTTTTTAATTTAAATCGGGTTCTTTTGATTTAAATCGGATTTTTTTGCATAAAATGCTTTTTGAGGAAAATATATTACCATCCAAAGTGTATTCCATCATGAAATAAAGATTAGTTTTTTTAATTATGTAGAATAAGGCTGTATATGTTTAATTTGTTTGGTAAATAAATTCCATGAATCCATTCACAATGTCATGCTCTTCCAGAGGTTTTTGTAAGATTATTGGGCAGTTTCTCTGCCTACAAGATATTATCACAGATGCTCGGTTTACTTTTTCAGTTCTCAAAACTGAATTTGACTCAGCGGAGATCACATGCCTCTTCTTCACAGCAAAAATGTTATAACATGAACAGAGTTAAGAAAAAGACCTTCATCCTAACTTCTACAAACCTATGAATACAGAATCAACCCCTTCACTGCTAAGTTTCAAGAAGTTCAGTGAATAGAATAGAAACAATATTTTTCTGATTGTTTGGAGTGGAATAGATCTGCACAAGAAGAAAGTGATACTAAGTGTGAGGAGGAAGGGGCTGACAGTCTAAGTTTCTTAAAATATATATATTTTGTTTAGCCAAATTAGTTACCAAACATGGATATTTAAGCAAATCACATATGCTGGAATGTTATTGTTTCAGTTGAATAAATCTATTTAAATTGTTATTATTAAGGTAATGACTATTTTTCTCCTTCCTAAGTACAACAGAAAAGTTGTCCAAATATGAATGATTAACCTATTAAACTGGGGATAAAAAAAACTAATATGAAAAGTTGTTATTCTAAAAATCTTCATCTACTTGCATATTAAAGTTATACCAGCAAGAATTAGTCTTTATGTAGAAAACTAGGATTTACATCAAGCCTTACTGACTAGTGATTTAAATCGTGATTTAAATCAGTTTGATTTAAATCAAATCCACCCTGGTGTCAATGTAATGTTTCCAGGTATTGATTACCTCTTACAAAGATCACAGTGCTCTTCCTGACAAAGCCTTCATTTGCTTTTCTCTCCAGACGGACGACGCCATCTTTATTCATGCATCACCCAGAGCCTCAATCTACGTGGACTGAGATGCTGCCTCAGTGTTGACAATTGTGTACATCTTGGTGCCTGCACAGTACTTGGCTGCTTCTACAAATGTTTACAGCAAGTCACAAGATTGAAAGCCTACAGCAGGGGCTGATCTGTGTCAAACGTTACAGGTTGAAATCGCTATGTTCCATGTGCATTGCAGCACAGGTGGTTACGTGAATGGACTTGTACAGATTCTCTTTCACACTAAACTGTAGTGCAGAGGATTTAGATTTGCCAGGAATTTTCATTCAGCAAAAGGCATTAGACAAGTGTGAATAGGGCCAGGATGCTGCAGTCTGATCAAGAGATAATGCATTATATTGCTGCAATAGAAGAAGCCAAAATGGGACCTGTGAATGCAGCTATGTCCATTCCCTGCTGAGGGAGACCAACTCACCTACAGCCCAGACCCCAAAGCCCTCAACAGCGCTCCCCTTGAAGGGGAGCTCCAGTCCCCCTAAAAAGTGTTTGTTAAAAGCAGATGACCTTACAAATAGCATTAAAAACTGGAATAATGCAATATTATTATTATTATTTCAGGTACTTATATAGCGCTGTCAATTTACACAGCGCTTTACACATATATATATATATATTGTACATTCACATCAGTCCCTAACCCTCAAGGGGCGTACAATGTAAGGTCCCTAACTCACATTCATACATACACATACTAGGGACAATTTAGTCAGGAGCCAATTAATCTACCAGCATGTCTTTGGAGTGTGGGAGGAAACCGGAGGAAACCCACGCAGGCACAGGGAGAACATGCAAACGACAGGCAGGAGGTGCCGTGGCTGGGATTGGAACCAACGACCCGAGTACGGCCAGGCAGAAGTGCTAAGGTTCAGATTTATTTAAAATAACCGACATGTTATACTTACCTGCTCTGTCTAATGGTTTTACACTGAGCAGCTCCGATCCTTCTCTTTTCGGGTTCCCCGGCAGCGCTCCTCCCCCCTCCCTCCTGCTGATTGCCCCCAGAGCAACTAGTTTGTCTATAAGACACACAGAGCATGGCTTGGCCCAGGTACTTATATAGCGCCGTCAATTTACGCAGCACTTTTACATATATATTGTACTTTCACATCAGTCCCTAACCCTCAAGGGGTGTACAATCTAAGGTCCCTAACTCACATTCATACATACACATACTAGGGACAATTTACACAGGAGCCAATTAACCTACCAGCATGTCTTTGGAGTGTGGGAGGAAACCGGAGTACCTGTAGGAAACCCACGCAGGCACAGGAAGAACATGCAAACTCCAGGCAGGTGGTGCCATGGCTGGGATTCAAACCAACGACCCTAGTACTGCCAGGTGGAAGTGCTAATCACTTAGCCACTGTGCTGCCCAATATTAAAAGCATTGTAATTACTTATAAAATCGTGAACATTTACCAGGATCTCGGAAGCAGACAGGCGCCATGATGGCTGTGGGCATCGGAAGCCCACAGGTATTTATTTCCTGGAATCGTGCTGCTGGCTATCCCAGCATGCACCAGTCGTTCTTGCGCATGCAGTACAGACACTGCTCGGTGCGAAGTGTGCAATACAGGTTGCCATGATAATGGTGGGGACAGATTACGTTCCCGCCCCCCATCAGGCAACCTGTACAGCACTGTACTGCAAGGAAGGGAATATATCATGGACACCGGTATATTGGCGCAAAACACCACTCACGTCATTTCCGGTTTCCAAGTCCCGCGATTACAGGAAACCAAAGGATTCCTGGGATACAGGAAACGACATCCCAGGAGACCTTGCAAATCGACTTACAACGTCATTGCCTAGGCGGTCAGGACCGGAACTGCAGGCTTGCAGTGGATTAAAAGGTATAATAAAAAATAAAAAAAAAATATCCAACTTGTGCTTTATTTCACTGGGACTACATAATAAGGTAAAGTATTAAAAATGGGAGGAACTCCGCTTTAAGTACTTCATGCAGGAGGAGTACACAGAAAGAGCTCACTGTACTCAGTGGTGCGGTTTTCCTCCTGCCCAAATTATGAAAGCTAAATGTCTATACCAGGGGTGTCCAAACTTTTTTCAAAGAGGGCCAGATTGGATGAAGTGAACATGGTGGAGGGCCGAACATTTTTCCAAACATTCTTTGAACCATTACAATTAAATGCAAATAAATTATTTTATGCCAAGTTAATTGCAAACGACATACTTTTCATTTCATAACATTAAGATCAACTGACAGCTGAGTTTTCACAATGTATTGAAAATAAATTTTAAAAAAACTTACCTGCACTAATGTGAAGGGTGAAAAAGGTAGCTGGAGCTGAAGTCTCTGCTCGGCAGCCGGGAGGGGAAGAGAAACACACTTCACGCTGGAAGCCCGGCCCTGACATCACCGCCCTCTGTCGCTCCCACCGCGGCGCAGTCACGCATGCGCACTGCTCTCAAGCAGAAGACTGTCTGCCACAGAAGGAAGGGCCGTGCAACAGCCGCATTTACACAGACCAGGGAGAACGCGCCGCAGTCAGGCATGCGCACTGCCCTCTGCTCTCAAGCAGAAGACTGTCTGCCATAGATGGGAGGGCCACATTACACAGAGCAGGGAGGGCCGTATTAAACCGACCCCCGGGCCGTAAATGGCCCGCGGGCCGGACTTTGGACATGCCTGGTCTATACTATGGGCCTGCGATGGGTTCTCCATAATGTAAAGCTGGCCATACACTCATCCAGTTTCAGGTGAACCAGACAAAATGTGCTCTTTGGGTGGTCCTGTTGCCACCCCCCTTCTGAAAAATGGAATGAGCAGGACAGAAAACGGTCAGCCAAACAGCGCCAGCATCCAATCAGATGCAGCCCTGGTTGGGTATTCTGACAAGTGATACAGACGACTGTCAGATGGACGAATCTCCCACGAAGGCTCTTGTATTCAGTGTAGTATAGCATGGATGGAGGAATCTGTTAGACTTTAACCATTTCCATACCGGGCACTTTTACCCCCTTCCTGCCCAGGCCATTTTTCAGGTTTCAGCGCTCTCACACTTTGAATGACAATTGCGCGGTCATACAACATTGTACCCAAACTAAAATTTTATCATTTTCTTCACACAACTAGAGCTTTCTTTTGGTGGTATTTAATCACCACTGGGGTTTTTATTTTCTGCTAAAATTAACAAAAAAAGACCGAAAATTTTGAAAAAAAAACCAAAACATGCTTTTCTTGGTTTCTGTTATAAAAGTTTGCAAATAAATAATTGTTCTTCATACATTTAGGCCGAGATGTATTCTGCTACATGTCTTTGGTGAAAATAACCCAAATTAGGATGTATTTTTTAGTTTTTAGGAAAGTTCTAGAGTTCACAAACTATGGTATAGATCTGAATATTGATCAATCCTGAAGTACTGATAGCCAATCTAATTTCTTGAGGTCCAAGAATGTCAGAACAGTACAGATATCCCCCAGATGACCCCTTTTTGCAAAGTAGACAGTCCGATGTACTTCATAAAGAGGAATGGCGAGTTTTTTGAAGTTGTATTTTTGTCAGAATGTTTCGGAAAATGAAAAAATTCACAAATTTTTTTACATATTGTCACCAGTGCAGTACAGCGTCATCATATAACTGGCATGGCGGTGATCAGGGACACTGACTGGTGACAGTATAAAAAAAAAAAAATTGTACTTTGTTTTATTATTAATTTTTTATTACATTTTTTTTTCATATTTCACTGTGACCAAAGTAGTACAATGTTACCATAGTAACATTGTACTACTTTGGGGAAGTGATCAGTTTTTTCTTTTTTTTTTTACACAATTTGCTTATAGCAAAGAATTACTTTGCTATAAGCAAGCATTTACCTGAATGACATCGATTCATTCAGGGCTTTTTTTTTTGTGCTTAGCTGTGATTTGGCCACAGCTAATCACATGACACAGGTGGGCTGTGATTGGCCCAGCTTGTGCATGTGAACGCTGTGACCATTCACAGCTAGGCACACTAGTATACAATGGATGGCATGAATGAAGCCATCCATTGTATACAATTGTCATGTGACCTGCTGTGATTAGTCACAGCAGGTCACATGGTACTGGCAATGGGGCCGGTACTCAGATCTGTCATCGGCTGTGTCCGAGGTGCACGTCCGGTGACAGATCGCGCCGCTGCGCGTCTCTGCAGGGGTGCAAACTGTGCATGCCCGGGAGGACGCCATATGGCGTCCACCCAGAATGCTGAAGGATTTTGCCGGCCGCCATCTGGCCATAAGCCGTGAGGGAAATGGTTAAGCACAAATAAACTTCACAGCATACTCGCCTCCACCTTCCAGCAATGCGACGGTTACCTCCGTCAGAGGATAGAACAGGAAGGCGCTTCTAAGTGCAGTATATCCAGAAGAATCTCTAATAATGACGGTTAGGAACCATTACAGATGCGTAGTTAAAACAGACTCAATAAAATCAGAGTGCAGAGGCTCAATCCACCGTGCGAGAACCCGCTGTGCCGGCCAGCAGCTGCAGGGGGAGCTGAGGATCAGATGTCCAAGATGGCCGCCGCAAGTTCCGGGATCTCTGGAACGCACGCTGTCCAGAAGACCGCAACTGGAAGTGACGTGGGTCAGGAACGGGTGTGGAAGGGCGACGCGTTTCGGAGCATGCGCAGAGCTCCTTCTTCAAGACCAGTCACCAGCTCGTTACCTTCTCCCAGGGTGACAGCTTCTTGGCCTTTTAATTAGTTAGCAGGGAATGACGTCATCCTACAAACACGTGTCGGCTATTCCGACACAAGTGTGCCAGGACTGCACACCGAGCTGAGAATGCTCACTTTAGTGTGCATTCTGGCACAGACCACGGGGCTCGGAATAAAGCACGCAGGTGTGCCACCATAGGAAGCGGCTCCCTATGGTGGCACACTGAGAAGAGGCGGAACCAATATCGCTAGTTCTGGTGAGAGTTTCCCTCTAACTTCCTGTTTTAGCAATGGGACAGGAAGTTAAGGGAAATCTCTCCAATGGGACACAAGAAAAAAAAAAAAAAAAAAAAAAAAAAAAAAACTGACTGGGGTTATAATCCTTTTCCTTACTCTAACCAAAATGACAAGGAAAAAAAAGTTTTTGCCTTTAGGTTTACTTTAGGATACAGCTGGGGAAAGGGGAGGATTCAACCAACAGCACCCACTAAAAATATTAGAGAGCTGACTTCAATGGCCGGTAACCATTCGAGAGGGTTAATGTGCGTTGTGTTCTGGCAGCTTTTTCATTATAAATGAGCTGCAAACACACCACGAGGGATGAAACAAAGCTGCATGATTTTAAAGGATAAGTTCACTCTGTTCCTCTCGTTTTTGGGTCTGGTTCACACTGATACGGTGTGGGAAATGCTGCGAATCCTGTGCATTTCCCGCACCGCATTGCTATCGCATGGCGTTCATGTGATCTAGTGTGGGCGTCAATGTTAAATTATGTGGTGTGATTCCTGTGCGAATTACATACAGTGTCCCGCACCGCATCAGTATGAATCTGCCCCTAGGGCGGAACATGTAGCATGCTCCTGCAGTGGCTCAGCGATCCGAGCCCTCAGTATGAATTAGCTGTCACACAACCTCGTCATTCATTCTCAGAGTTCTGTGAATGAATCGACTACAAGTACTGACATCCTTTGCAGCTGTCAGCTTGTAGTTCTAAATGAACTACCACAGTGCTGGTGAGTGCTCTAGTAGTTCATTGATTCTTCCTGTCACTATAAAAGTGCCTACTCATAGGATGCATGGGCTGACAGCACACACTGACAGTCTGCAGGAGTCCTGTATGGCACCAGTGATCTGATTGCTGTTGCAATGCTTTCCAGGCTCCTCAAATAAAAAAAATAGTAAATGCACATTTTTCTACCTGCAAAAAATGTGCACTCAATATTTTTTTTTTAAACTTATCCTTTAACAATGCAGCACACCTCAATGCACGCTATATGTGTTGTGGTGCACCGCGGTGTGTTGTTCTGTACGTGTTTGGGTGCCATTCACAAAGAATAGCTCTGCAATATATATGGCACACAGAGCAGGTGCTTTGGCACTTGTTGCGGCAACATGCTTTTACCACGTGTGAATGGGCAAAAGATGCAAACGTTTGTAGAATAAAAACAATAAAAAAAGTACACATAATAAACACCGGAAAGAAGAAAAAACCATAAAAGTGAGTATTGAGATAAGATGAATAGAACGGGTTACTGAGTTCCCAGCATGGAGAGATGTGGTTGCTATTTTTGGTGTGTCAGGCGATATTTGACCCCAGTGAAGTCTTAGCTTAGCTGTTTGAACATCTTATCAGTACTGAATGCTCTAGAAGTTTCTGAAAAGTTCTTTCCAGGATTAACCCTTCACTCCCCACTTTATTTCTTCAACTCGCAGACTTCACAGGTCCACCAACATCAACTAGCAGATCTTGGGGCTCGTTCACATACAGGGGCGGACTGACCATTTGGAAACTCGGGCACTGCCCGAGGGCCCGGGGTCAGTAGAGGGCCCCATGAGATGCCCCTGGTACGTTTTTCATAGGCTTTTTTGAGTTTGGGCAAGAACACAGGGGCCCCATGATCCCCAATTGCCCGGGGGCCCCATGAGTTGTCATTCCGCCCCTGTTCACATAGCAAGAGTCAATCAAGCCAGCATTGCACTGATGTGCGTTTCGGGGAAAAGAGTAGACATGCTGCATTTTTTAATAAATTACAAGGTGTGTCAACACACTGCAACTGCTGCTACAGTAAAGAATAATACAGAAGTGTTAAAAGAAAAAAAAAAAAACCCACACACATGAAAAAGCAAGCATTGCAGTTTGAGTTCACACCACACATTTATTATGCAAACAACAACTTTGGCTGAGTGGTGTGAACAAGTGACAAAGCTTGGCTGAATGCACTGTATTTGTGTCTTGGTCAGCTGCCATTCATCATTGCACCCCACAACAATGCAGCAATGCAAACGTTCTGCACCGTGCTGTGTGCAACATTGTTAAAAAACAAAACAAAAAAAAAAAAACCACAAATGGCCTATGTTCTTGTGTGTTGACAGTCCATACAGAAAAAAATGAATTGGCAAACACAACACACCTTCAATACAAACAAAATGCATGCCTTAAAGCTTGCTGTGCGATGGTGTGAATGAGCCCTTAAAAGGAAAAAATCCAACAGCTACATATTGCACTAAAAAAAAAAAAAAATCTCAGCACTGCATCATTCCCTTCACTATAGCAGTGATTTGAATCTAGATTGAAAGTACAGAATCATAAAAAGGTGGCCCCAATATAATCAACTGTATATCAGCGAGCTGATACAGGGGTCCTGTTGGTTTGTACATAGGGGAAAGCCGTATCTGCAACAATATTTGCACCACTTCTAATGCTACACAGTGATTGTGTTCTACAGTTCCTCCTTTCACCTGGAGTTCACACTTTTTCGGTGTGCATCAATGTGCATTGTGTGAGGGTGGCCCATTCATTTGAATTCGATGCCTAACACACCAATAAAGAGGTGTGAGGCAATGCACATGTGTTGGCAAGCTGCATTGGGGGGATTTTAAGATTGAATGGCACCACAGCACACTAATGCACAACACAAGCAAAGTGCATATGTGTGAACTGAGCCCCAGACCTGACTCACCTATACATTTTTAAGTGTTTTTTGCAGAAATGCACTACAGTCCATTTAACATGGTTTCCTGTAGAACACGTTCACATCTATGCGTTTTTCAGCTGCTGCATTTTTGGAAAGGGTCAGGGACTTCTTTAACCTCCCTGGCGGTATGATTATTTCCGATTTTTTTGTGCTGAAAGCGGTACCATTTTTTTGCATGGAAATATGTAGTTTTTTATTGTAGGCTGTAATTTTTAGGAATAACTCACTGAAATCTGTCTGAACAAGAGTCTAGTAAACATCCCGGGTAGGATAAAATTTGAAACACAAAATCATAAATTATAATTTAATAAATAATCATAAAAAATAATAATATAATAATAATAATAAATTTAATTCAATAATATAATCAAACCAAAAACACTGAAATTTGAAATACAGAGGCAAATTCGCACATCGCTGAGCAAAGTCGCAAAATCGTTTTCAGTGTCTGATGATGAATTTCCCCACAAATCATTATCACTCAATTCTGCAAGTGGTTCTGATTTACTATCGCTGTTCTCTAGCGGATCTAAAACCGCTTTTGATGTAAAGGGACGCTTTTTGGACGCCATGGACTTTTCTAAGTTTCTAGCCAGAAAGAACAGTCAAAACGCAGGCAGGGCACCGGACAAAGCACTAGGGACAATATGTATGTGAAATGGTTTGAAACAGCAATGTTTTACTATGTAATAATCATTTTAAAAAAAAGACATTTTTAAAAAATTTCAAATTTGCCGCCGGTTCCGGCGCCCGTACGTCCCGACATCACAGGGACCGGAACACGGAAGCCGGATGCCGGCATCGGCTGGAGGAGATGGCCGGGGACGCTGCAGGGGACACATCATGGGAGCGAAGGACAAGGTAAGTGCTGCAGGGACTCCCTGAGCAACGCCGCATGGTAAGCCTGAGTGTAGCTCGGGAATACCGCTAAGGAGGTTAAATGCAAAACGATGCATTTTTTGTTCAATAGACTTGAATGGAGATGCTGAAGAAAAAGCTTGTAGTGCGTTGTTGATGCATTTTTGTTACATACTTTGTGTTTCTTAATCTGTCCAACAACAAACTGGACAAAAAGAAAAGAAAAAAAAGAACACATAAAAAAATAGGTGAAAAATGTGTGTGCAGAAATGCAAAATGCTGTGCAAAGAGCGCTGCAGAAAAGGATCAAACACAAACTGCATAGGTGTGCAGCAAGCCTATCAATCTCCGCAGACTGAAAACTCTGGGGCCAATTGATTTCCTCAGCAGGTATCTTGACCAGCCTCATTTCTTTGGGGGATTATTGCCATCACATTGTTTGGTACTCGGCCCAAGCCCACCTTAGCAGACTTCAGATCTCTGACAATATCTATTATGACCAAAGAACTGGCCAACTGTTGTCCATATTGGGCCCCTTTCACACAGGTGGTGGAACTAATAGATGGTGGAGCCGCAGTTTTACCATCCACCTAAAGCCTACCATGCAGCTGGAGGGACTGTTCACACGCCTCTGCCATGATGCTTTGCACTGTGGCAAATTTACTGTGGAATGTGAAGAAGACAGGCGGCACTGCTTGTCAAACTTTCTCATTCAAGTCCATCGACTGCACTGCAAGTACGTGGCTTTCGGTTTGTGGCACATAGTTCCAAATGTAAAACTGCCATTTGGCAAAAAAAAAAAAGGCTGCTGACAGCATGCTGGTTGTTTTCCAGCCAGGGATGGACACACCCATACAGGGGCGGACTGACAACTCATGGGGCCCCCGGGCAACAGCGGATCATGGGGCCCCTTGTGTCCTCGCCCACACTCAAACCACACCCAAAAAGCCTATTAAAGGTGCCAGGGGCATCTCATGGGGCCCCCTACTGACCCTGGGCCCTCGGGCAGTGCCTGAGTTTTCAAATGGTCAGTCCGCCCCTGCACCCATACACTGTATAGAGACCAGCATACAACAGTTAAAATAGAAATAGAAAAGACAGAAAATGGGTCCTTTATGCGCAGTGATCACGTATGAACAGGGACACAGACATGTTTTCTCAGCTGTATGGCACCTGTTGTATCAGACAGACGTGAGTGGAGCCAAGTTACACCATCTACCCGACTCCTGGAATCTGCCCTGATCTGCAACAATGAACCAAGGGCAGCCAAGAAAGTCCCTATAGTTGCCGGCACCTGAAACCGACCGCGGTAACAAGCCCATGTGAAATCTACAAACTGCTACAGGCACGGTGCAGCTTTGGTTGTCCTCAGACTCGCAAGTGTTTCCAGAAGACTGCAGACACGGAACTAGGGCAAAAGTCAGCAGCTCCGTGCCAAGCCATGTGTGGTTTCAGTGCGAAGGCATTCAAAGCAGCCAAATCCGACTATTTCTAGCGTGTCTCAGCAACCTGCTTAAATCTCTAGGTGAAGGCGTCATCCTGCAGGCCAAAATGACAATCACTGCACCCGAGAAAAAAAAAAAAAAAGAGAAGCAGCTCTTGTATCACAAGCAGCCAATAGGAGTAGTTTGCTGCTTGACCATCCTGGTCCTACCATAGAGGAGAGCGGAGATGCTCAGGTCCTGCCATGGAAGCTGGCTGTGCAGACGGTCACACCTCTCCTCTTTCCTGGAGGGACTTCCTTTTGGTGTACAGCCTTGTGCCCCCTTACCTGGTCTTCCTGATCCCACCATGGCATCTGTAGCACCCAGATCATCAACCCTGCGGGCCCCTGCACCGTCATCCTTTGGGCTACAGGAACAAGTGAGGTACAACTTTGACCCATGACATGGTGGGATTTAAAGCCAAGTTCTGCCCACAACACAAAGATAAACTGCTTGTTAAGTCTACGGACCATGGTTGGCGGTGCAAGAAATCTGTAGGGTCTTTACTCCACATTTTTTGGGAGTGTCCCACACTGCGAGATGTCTGGACTATGGTGGAACACACACTAAAGTTGGCCATACACTAGACAATTTTCTGTTCAATTTCCTTTAGATTTACCTTCAACTATGTAGTACAAGAGCCTGCCTAATTGGATACAACTGAACGTTTTGCTAGGTTTGACCTCCTATTATATGGCTTGCGGTAAATCTAAACCAAAAATCTCAAGAAAATTGTAGAATGTATTCCCTTGGAGGGAATCCGGCAGCCTTTCTCCGTCATGACACACCCCTATCAAACAAACAGTTACAAGCACTCTCTCTCAAAACATCGCCTCTGCGGCAAAAGCCTGCATCCCCGCACTGTGGAAAAATCAATTACCCCCTGCAAAAAAACACACGGGCTTGCCCAAATTAACCACTTGCCAACCGCAGATAGCCAAATGATGGCTTCACTGTGGCCGGCCAGTTCTGGGAGGGAGTCATATGATGTCCTCCCAGATCGCGCTCTCCTGAACACCCTCGAAGGCGCGCACCCAGTGATCTTTGTGATTGCTGTGTCCTATGGACACAGCTGATCATGTGATATGGTAAAAGGCCAATCACGTGATATGGTAAAAGGCCAATCACAGCAGCCTTTTACCACGTGATCAGCCATATCCAATGACACACTGATCACCGGGAAGTGCAATTGCTGGTTATCGGCTGCACTTTCCTCACGCTGACATAGCATGAGGAAAGTACTGCCAAGAACCGGCAGTTGTCAGAGGAGGGATCGGCACTGATGATCAGTGCCCTGATGATCGGTGCCCAGCAGTGACACCCACCAGTGCAGCCCACAAGTGTCCATCAGTTCCACCCACCTGTGCCTAGTGCCACCCACCTATGCCCATCAGTGCAGCCCAGCAGTGCCATCCATCAGTGCCATCCATCAGTGCCATCCATCAGTGCCGACTCATCAACGCACATCAGTGGAGAAAAATTACCTGTTCTCAAAACTTTATGACAGAAACAAAGAAAAACTTTTTTTACCCCAACCAACACCAGACACAGACCCCCCCCCCCCCCACGGAGAGAGCCTGACAGTAACCAGAAACACCCCTGCCCCATCCCCCCCACACCCGGGAGAGCCTTCCACTAACCCCCGTCCCCCCAACGGCTACAGAGAGAAAGACATACGCCATCACAGCTCTGGACATCCCCAGGAACAACAGTTGGGCTCTGCATGCACCATCAAGCAGCCCAAAGCCTCTCTCAGATCCTACCTGGTCCCCATGCCGTATATGTCCCTTCTTCCAAGGGGCAGTGCTGCCCACTAAGTAATGCCACCCTAGGCAAATGCCTTGTTTGCCTTGTGGTAAATATACCCCGGAGTGGACCGCATTCCCATGTCCAGTGCAGGGCTTTGTCCTTCTAGACATACACAAGAAGTCAACCCCCGCAGTGCAGGTGCAGCCCCACAACAAGGGAGGACTTTGAAGTTTTTCAGAGTCCAACTTCAAAGTGGTTCTAAAGGCTTTTTACCTTCATGAATTTTAGCACCTTCTCTGTGCAGCAGCCCCCCCCCCCCCAATATTTACCCGAGACCGATCTTGATCCATCGATAAACACCAAAGCCTCGGGTCTCTCTCCCCTCATTGACACTCTGAGGTCTTTCCCAGTTCTCTCTCTTCCTTGGAACACACAGCAGCAAGAGCCATAGGCTCCCACGTCTGTCAATCACATCCAGAGAGGAGAGAGCGGGGGAGGAGCAGAGCCACAGCTCTGTGTGTCTTATGGACGCACAAAGTGCGGCTCAGGAGCAAGTACGCACCAGTGCCACCATAGCAAGTGGCTTGCCATTGGGACCACTGGTCAAGGGGAAGGAATCAGGAGTGCCAGCGGGGGACCTGAGAAGAGGAGGATTGGAGCTGCTCTGTGCAAAACCATTACACAGGGCAGGTAAGTATGACATGTTTGTTATTTACAAAAAAAAAAACATATTACTGCGCAGGAACTGTGAACCAGCCCAGAGGGTTCAACTACACTTTGCTGTGATGAGCTACATAGAACACAGACTGGATGCAAGAACACATAGAGACCATTGTTGTCTGTGGGCTCTGTTCACACTGTACAGGTGCAACAAAGTAGCAGCTCTGTAATTGTATGCAACACACAAAACTGCTATCAATGTAACAAACCTATAACAATATTACCATCATATGATACAGAGTTCTGACCCTCGATGTGACCTGAACAGAGAATATCAAACCGCACAAGACGCAGGTCAGTCATAGTGGAAAATGTACAACTATCCAGATGAATGAAGATGGCGTTTCTGCACTTTTATACTCTTTGTGGTGTTCTACCGCTGTGTGCCGCGACTTCTGTTCAGCCAGTCATATGACTTACACACCACTGCCTGGTGACCCCCCCCCCGCGTCAGTCTTCCCAATGTCATTGTGCCCCCCAAGTGTCAGTATGTTTCCCCACTATGTGAACAAGTCTCCTTGGTGTCAGTGTTTCTCCTCAGTGCCCCCCTCTCCAGTGTCAATAGTCCTCCACCTCCAGTGTCAGTGCGCCCCCCTTCAGTGTCAATGGTCCTCCCCCTCCAGTGTCAATGTGCCCCCCTTCAGTGTCAATGGTCCTCCCCAACAGTGTGCCCCCCTTCAGTGTCAATGGTCCTCCCCAACAGTGTGCCCCCCTTCAGTGTCAATGGTCCTCCCCAACAGTGTCAATGGTCCCCCCCCCTCCAGTGTCAATGGTCTCCCCCCTCCTGTGTCAGTGGTCCCCCCTCCAGTGTCAGTGTGTCCCCCCCCCTCCAGTGATAATGGTCCCCCTCCAGTGTCAGTGTGTCCCCCCCCCCCCGTCCAGTGATAATGGTCCCCCCTCCTGTGTCAATGGTCTCCCCCCTCCTGTGTCAGGGTGACCCCCCCCCTCCAGTATCAGTGGTCCTTCCTCCAGTGTCAATGTGTCCCCCCTCCAGTGTCAGTGGTCCTTCCTCCAGTGTCAATGTGTCCCCCCCTCTAGTGATAATGGTCCCCCCTCCAGTGTCAGTGTGTCTCCCCCTCCAGTGTTTGAGTGCCCCTCCAGTGTGCCCCCCTCCAGTGTCAATGGTCCTCCCCCTCCAGTGTTAATGGTCCTTCCTCCAGTTTAAGTGTCCCCCCCTCCAGTGTCAATGGTCCTCCCCCTCCGGTGTCAGTATGCCCCCCTCCAGTGTCAATGGTCCTCCCCCTCCGGTGTCAGTATGCCCCCCTCCAGTGTCAGTTTCCAGGTGGAGTCCCCCCACAGTACAGACAGCCCCCCTCCCCCTATGTAATCCCATACAGACATATCATTCATTCATTCACACCGGCAGAGTCCCAGGAGAACTACAATCCCCAGCACTGCCCCCAGACAGGGACAGCCGCTATGCTGGGACTTGTAGTTCTCCGCCTTCTGCACCCCCTCCATCTCACCACACGGTTCATTCAATGAATGGGAGAGCCGGGACCGGACACAGATAAGGTCCCCCCTGTACACCCCGCCCATTCCAGGGCCCCCCAACACCCCCTGTGGCCCCTGCTCGGAGATTTAGCCCACATTAACCCCTGCAATACCAAGACCACCTCACCTCCTCCACTCTCTGCACACCACTGCCAGCCCAGGCTCGCTCCCGCAGCCACCACGTGCGCGCACTAGCACGGACCGCCCAGCACACACGTGATCATCCCAAAGCCGTACAGCTACTTGTGAGCCTGCCGTCCGTACAGAGGGGGCGTCCTGTGGAGGGGCTTTTCCGGTGGTTCACGGGGATGGGGGATCGCGGGGAAAAGGCTGGTGGAGTCACGTGACAGGCGGGTGTCTGAGGGGTGCAGGAAGATGGCGGCCTGCAGGGGAGAGGGGGGCACACAACCCACATCAGGGTTGGAAAGGACCCGGGGTCCATTACACAGATTAACCCCTCCTCTACCAGAACCATGTGTCCCTCCTTTGCACACATGGCACAACAATGCATATTTTAGGCCCGAAGATTCGTTAAATCTCCCAAATGTTATATATTGTCTGAAAGTAGAGACCCTGGAAGATCTAAGGCCCATTATATTATCAGTGGGGGGCTTCTAGCCCTTCTATAATCGCATAGTAGAAAAGATGGCCAGGCCCGATCTGGGGCAGAAAATAGACCCAGGCATTTTGGACTGAGCAGCCCCGAGCATATGGACTCTTTCATTGGAGGTGGACTGTCCGGGTCCGGTTGCAAGAGTGACGTTTATCACCCTGGTAGTTCTGCCACTAGTGTCAGGTTTTTATATTTTATTTTATAGAAAGAGAAGATGAGAGAAAGAAAGGGAGGACAGAGAAAGAAGGAGAGAGAGAAAGAAAGAGAAGGATAGAAAGGAGAGAGAAGGATAGAAAGGAGAGAGAAAGAAAGAGAAGAATAGAAAGAAGAGAGAAAGAGAAGAATAGAAAGAAGAGAGAAAGAGAAGAATAGAAAGAAGAGAGAAAGAGAAGAATAGAAAGAAGAGAGAAAGAGAAGAATAGAAAGAAGAGAGAAAGAGAAGAATAGAAAGAAGAGAGAAAGAGAAGAATAGAAAGAAGAGAGAAAGAGAAGAATAGAAAGGAGAGAAAGAGAAGGACAGAAGGGAGAGAGAGAAAGAGAAGGACAGAAAGGAGAGAAAGAGAAGAACAGAAAGGAGAGAAAGAGAAGATCAGAAAGGAGAGAGAGAGAAAGAGAAGGACAGAAAGAGAGAAAGAAAGAGAAGGACAGAAAGGAGAGAGAAAGAAAGAGAAGGACAGAAAGGAGAGAGAAAGAAAGAGAAGGACAGAAAGGAGAGAGAAAGAAAGAGAAGGACAGAAAGGAGAGAGAAAGAAAGAGGAAAGAGAAGGACAGAAAGGAGAGAGAAAGAAAGAGAAGGACAGAAAGGAGAGAGAAAGAAAGAGAAGGATAGAAAGGAGAGAGAAAGAGAAGGATAGAAAGGAGAGAGAAAGAAAGAGAAGGATAGAAAGGAGAGAGAAAGAAAGAAAGAGAAGGATAGAAAGGAGAGAGAAAGAAAGAGAAGGATAGAAAGGAGAGAGAAAGAAAGAGAAGGATAGAAAGGAGAGAGAGAAAGAAAGAGAAGGATAGAAAGGAGAGAGAAAGAAAGAAGGATAGAAAGGAGAGAGAAAGAAAGAGAGAAGGATAGAAAGGAGAGAGAAAGAAAGAGAGGATAGAAAGGAGAGAAAGAAAGAGAAGGATAGAAAAGAGAGAGAAAGAGAAGGATAAAAGGGGAGAAAGAAAGAGAGAATGATAGAAAGGGGAGAAAGAAAGAGAAGGATAGAACGGGGAGAGAGAAAGAAAGGGAAGACAGAGAAATAGAAGGAGAGAGGGAAAGAAGACAGAAGGAAGGAGAGAAAGAAGGAGAAAAAGGGAAAACAGAGAGAGGGAGAAGGAAAGAGAAGAGGAGAGAAAGAAAGGGAAGACAGAGAGAGAAAAATAAATAGAGAAATAAGGAGAGATAAATAGAGAAAGAAAGAGAGAATAAGAAAAGAGAGAGAAAGAAAGAGGAGAGAGAAAGGAAGGAAGAGAAGGATAGAAAGGAGAGAAAAAGAAAACAAAGACAGAAAGAAGGAAGGAGAAAAAGATAGAGAAGACAGAGAGGAAAGAAAGAGGAGTCAGAGAGAGAGAAAAAGAGCAGACAGAGAAAGAAAGGGAAGACAGAGAGAGAAATAGAGAAAGAAAGAAAAGACAGATAGGAGAGAAAATAAAAAAAATAAAAAGGGAGAGAAGACAAAAAATTGGTGGGGAGTGTGGGTGGGGCAGACACAGGAGGAGAGGGTGGGAGGAGGAGGGGCAGAACCAACTCTCTCCTCTCCTGTCTGTGGTGGTGTGGGGGGAGGGGGTGGGACTGTCAGCACTGGGGACAGTCTATCCTGACAGAACCCGGTGGCAGCATTGCAGAAGATGAGTGGGGTCTGGCCAGGGGGGAGTATACTGGAGCCCAGGGCAGCAGGAGATGGATAGGAAGGGCCTGGCAGCACATAGAGGAACCGGACCGTGCATTTCTCCCCTGCCGCCACTGAATGCCTGCAGGGGGGAGAGGAGGAGAAGGGGGTATTCAGTGGCAGCAGGTGAGAAATGCACGGTCCAGTTCCTCTATGTGCCGCCCCTCCTATCCAGGCAGCCCCGGCCCACAGGGCAAATACCCGGTGTGCCCTATGACCAGTCTGGACCTGGACAGGTCCTCTGTAACAGCTTGCCGCCTGCCCACAGTACATCTACTGAAGCCTAGGACATGTATGTCACCACGTGCTTCCAGGTTCTGGGGCTGTGTGCATGCACCCCCTGCTGACCTGTGCTGTGATTGGTCAAAGCAGCAGTTTGTCAGCAGGTTTCAGCCAATGGTTTTGGATAAAACCTGCTGATCGGCTGTGTCCAATCACAGCAGAGTTCTGTGTTTACAAACACACAGAACTCTGTACACAGAACAGTGATTTGGCTGTTTCTTCTACCTGAAACGCCAGTTCTGTATGTAAAAGCAGCACATATTACACATTGTTAGGCACACAGTTAACCCCTTGATGTTAACCCCTTCCCAGCCAGTGTTATTAGTACAGTGTACAGTATTATCATTGTATTAGTGTCACTAGCAGTGTCAGTATCTGTTAGTATCCCTCCTAGCCAATGTCTGTTAGCACCAGATTGTCCACCACACTATCACAGTGACACCATGGGCTTGATTTACTAAAACTGAAGACTGCCAGATTGTGCACTCTCCAGTTTTAGTAAATCATCCCCTATAAGTCGCTTATCATCGTCATTACAAGTGTCCGTCTACATCTCAGTCAATTCCAGTATATATACCATAGTTTGTAGACAGTATAGCTTTCACACAAACCAATTAATATACACTTACTGAGATTGTTTTGTTTTTCTTTACCAAACACGTAGCAGAATACATTTTGCCCAAGCACAGACTTGCCTGACTGGATACAAATTGATTGGATAGTTTAGGAAGGCCCTTTTATTACCTATAGAGATTGTATGCTCAGACTGTAATGTGTGCTGTGACCCAAAGGGTATTTTTTGTTTACTAAGGGCTGGTTCACACTATAGAAAAGCAGTCCAGACACTTTCCACATGCGTTTCTACTGGCGCATTTTTGATGCATTGCAGTGCGTTTGACGCATTCTGGTGCATTTTTCATGCGTTCCAGTTAATTTTTTTCCCTCTCTTTTTCTTCAAGTTAAATAGGGACATGTGTGTTCCAGTGCGTTTTACCGCATTCCAGTACAGTTCTGTGCAGGAAAAATGCAGCCTGTTCTACCTGTTTTTTTGTGCATCTGGAACACACTGGATCTGCAAGCATTGATGTGAACTATGACATTGACAACCATATAACCTACTTTCTTTGTGTTTTGGATGCAGAAAAAAAATCACACTGAAACGCATGTAGTGTGAACTGGCCCTAAAACTGGAGAGTGCAAAAACTGGTGCAGCTTTGGATAGAAACCAATCAGCTTCCAGGTGTAGCAATTGTATGTACAGAGATGGACGCGGTCATCCATCTTGCTGCAGATCTTCCATCTTGTATCATTCTCTCTCCCTCTAATCCCCCTCCCTCAGGAATGTGGTCTGTATGTATGCTGAGTTCACAAGCATCAGGCACAGCGGGAGAGCTTCATGGTTATAAACCCCAATTAGCCTGGGCCCAGTATGTCTGTGAGACTCTTGCTTGGAGGTGATCATAAAGCTATAAACCAGTTCTTCACTGAGCATGAAAGACATTCCAAGATAGCCGTGAAACAGACAACACATTTAAAACCCACTTTTCCATATAATTTCATATCTTAAGATAGGAAATAATTACAATGAAACAAAGCATATATTCGGATAGCTCGGTTTATCGCCTGATATCTTACACCCCTAGTTAAAGTCTACAGGAGAGCAGAAAGCCATATAGTTCTAGCTGAAATAGTAAGATATGGCATATTTGATGTCGGGACGTTCAGGATATCATTCTGCATATTAATCTACTAGTGGCTAGGCTGCTACATGTAAATAGGGAAGGTTATTGACCATGATATAAACTGAGAGGGATTTGGTCATAGACTGAGTTCCCCGCCTACAACACCCCTCCCCAAATGAGGCGATTGGTTCTCTGCTTTATGGAGACACCCTGCTGGGTTCCTAGAAAAAGGCTGTTATGCTTGGAGCAGTAAGTTGAAGAGATCTCCCTTTTAACACCAGGAACCAACTTTGGGAGAAAAGGCACCCTTTTGCTCAGGACCCTTGAAGCTGCTTAAACCAAGGCTGACGGCAAGTATTCTACCACTCTAAATTTCTTTCTGTTATCTCCCTGTTGTGTTATTGCTTTCTTTATATATATATAGCAGGGCCCTCAATCCCCTCATGTTTTGCATTGTATTGGTATTGTTCTGTCACATGTTCTGTCCCCCTTTGTAATGTACAGCGCTGAGCGAACTATTGGCTCTTTATAAATACTGTATAATAATAATATATATATATATAGGCTACATCTTTGTCTGTAAATATTTTTATTTGCACCCTCTTGACCTTTTTAGTAATAAATCCTATTATCTGAAAAGTGTTGAACTGTTTCTAAAGCTCTTTAATGTAAACTAAGAATCCCTGTCTCTGAAGAGCGCTACTGTGTGTTTTTAAACCTCTATATACATCTGCCTGCGGTGACAGTGTGTATACAGACGATTATTCAAACATCATAGTGTTATTGCTAATATTGGCGAGTTTCCTCCTCTGTACAAAAAGCGGTGGTGGCAGTGTGAAGGGTTAATTGCGTAATTAACCTGACCCAGTAACAATCGCTCTCAGGCTGCAGGTACATAGATTGTGGTCCATTAGCTGGAAAATCTTTGTGCAGGGTGCAGCTGAGCGTGGCATTGCTACGCACGTGACAGCGCGGTTTTAGATTGGCTAGTCCTTCGGTCACGAGTTGGTGAGAAGGGCTGGGGGTCTGATGCTGCGATCGTCACACTAGGTTTTATGGTCAAAGCTTAATTGAACAAGCTGAAGTTAGAAGCTGATTGGCTCCTATACATGGCACCAGATTCTGAGTGCTCCAAGTTTTAGTAAATCTCCCCATTTCTTAATCCTCTGATCTGTAGAAGGTTCAGATCTTTCTCTGAAGACAAGACTGGGAAAACTCTATACAAATAAGGGAATAAAAAAGATCTATCAGATTTTTTCACAGTTCTGTCCCCCATAGGACAAGGTAAATTAATACTTTGTCCCATGTTTCTAAGTGTTTTCTAAGCCTAGCAATGAGATCCAGTCTGCCTAACTTCCCTCCTGCCAGGGCAGGATCTGACAACAGCTATGAAGGAGACGGCTGATTCACAGTGGCAGATTGTTTTGGCTATGAGCACTTTCCCAAGACAAGCAACAACAAGAGGAATACAGAGGGAGGTGGGAAGTGTCAGGCTTGCTTGTCTCACTAAAGTGCTCAAAGCCGAGACAAGCTGTCGCTATGAATCAGCCTTCTTCTTTAAAGCTGTTTTTGGTCAGCTGCAGCAAGAAGGGAGGGAAGCAGGTCAGGCCAGGGGGCGTCCCTAGGGTTGGTGTCACCTGGTGCGATAACACTTGGTGACACCTCCTCTGACGATCCCTGCAGAATGATCGGATTCCAATCCATTATGCTCCCCAATCCGCAGATCCCATCCATCCTGCAGGGATTGTCGGTTTTCTTTACAACTTACCTTTTCGTGGAGCGGTTCCAGTGTCACCCCTTATAGGTTGCATGCCAATGATCCCCGCAGGATGGTTCAGATCTGCGAATTGAGCATAATGGATCGGAGTCCGAGAGAGAGAGGAAAGAGAGAGGAGAGAGAGGGAACATAGAGAGAGGGAGAGAGAGAAGAGAGAGGGAGAGAATAAAGGGAGAGAGAGAAGAGAGAGAGAAAACAAACTTGCCTTGCCCCAGGCGCTGGCAACCCACACTACACCACTGAGAAGACGAATTTCATAGTAACGGAGTATGAACAACATGTTATACAGCATTTATTGATAGTTTTAAATGATGTGGGTTTAATGACACCTTAATGACCCCCAAACTGGAGATTCTGGAATTCATCAACCGTAAGGTAAAGACTTATAGGTGTACTTATATCTATGGATGGTTATCTCAGTATGCAGTATGGGATCATATAGAGGGGCACAGGCAACCTGCTCAGGGCTTTTGTTTCATCCAGATCCTTTCTTGGGTCTTACCCTTTCTCAGTTAATTAGGGTCATTGGGAAAAATGCACCACTGACTCTGCCAAGTATCATTGGCCTTAGAACTATGCCAGGCCATCAAATAGGAGGTCATCAAATAGGAGGTCATCAAATAGGAGGTCAGTCAGCTACAGTTCGAAGAACCTCTAGCAATTTCTTGAGGAACGCTGGTTGAGAATGCTTGATCCAGATGTTGCTTGATGATACCTAGACACCCCACTATGTAAAATCCCCTGGCCACCAGTAATCCTGTTGTCAGGGACAGGGGTCTGTGTCCACTGAGAGTCGGGCAGTCTGGGTGGTAAAAAGGCAGTAGAGGATACTAATGGTGAACATAGCAGGCCAGATAACTACAAAGTGGTAGGCTTTATGCACACAGACACTTAGCAGATCCTGTGTGCTGAGGCATCAGTGCTTCCTCTGTCATCTATTGATCCCCAGTGTGCCCTATGCAGGGCCGTGGATAAGGGGGTACCACCAGTCCTCCTGTACAGGGCCCAGGCCAGCAGGGGGGCCCAGGCAGGCAGCTGGGGGAATCAGTTGTGGCTAGGGAGGGTGATCTGGGGGGGGGGGTCAAATACTGGAACCGATACCCTGTATTGCTCTCTCTGCAGCAGTTGAAAGCTGGCTTCTTCTCCTCTCCCTCCGGCTGGCCTTCAGCTGCTTCAGAGAGAGCCATATAGGGGATCGGTTCCAGTAATTGCCCCCCCACTGCATCATCACCCCCGTGCACCATATGTTTCCCCCAGTTGTCCAGGTCCCCCTACGTGCCCTAACCCTCGCAGTGCTGCCAGCTTCCCTCCTCTCCATCTCACTAGCAGCTGCCAGCACACAATACGATCCTTCAGGATGGAGAGTGGGTAAGGATTCAGTAAATATGTCACATTTAGCAGCCCCTTTTTTTCCTGAATGAACACAGTGAGTGGTCAGTACCGATCATTCACTGTGTTCATTCATAACTGAAGCCTAGTAAACTGTTTTTTTTTTGGGGGGGGGGGCCTTTCAGGGTGGCTGTATGGGGCCCCATGGTTTCTAACAGCAGCCAATGAACCCTGGATCATCCTGTGTCATCTATGGACTCCCAGTGCTCCATGGTGACACCTGTGCCTCAACGCAGTCTCTATTTGACAATATGCACATGGGCACATAACAGCTTCTGTGTTCGGAGATGTAAAATCACTGGGGCTTACTGGCCTTCTGGGGAGTGGCCTGTGCCATATACAGCCATCAATACAAGTGAATGCTGTAAGCAGCCGTGCTCTGGTGAACGCCGATGGCTTCTGCATTGGCATTTACCTATGCATGTAGGTTCAGGGATAAGCACTGTACACACATGCATGGGTAAACAGTGATGCAGAAGCCATCGGCATTTTATGCGTACAACCATTCTTTTGTATTATGGGCTGTACGTGTGTCAGGAATGGACTGGCCAGCAATGGTGGGACTCACCTGCCTTTTGATCTGCAGTACCAGGGCTGGCCAGCGGGTGCTCCCAGCAATCAGAGACTCAACCTTTCAGCCAGCTAACACCTGGAACTGATGATACTGGTGTATTTAAGGGATGGCCAGACTTGCAGACTCTGCCTTGGTGTTGTGTTTGTCCTGGGCCCTGTATCTGTCCTGCGTCCTGTTTCTGTTCCTTTGCTACCTGTTCTGATCCCTGGCTTGTGACCCTGACCATCCCTCTGCCTGACCCTCTGTACTACGCTGCTTGCTACCTGTTCTGATCCCTGGCTTGTGACCCTGACCATCCCTCTGCCTGACCCTCTGTACTACGCTGCTTGCTACCTGTTCTGATCCCTGGCTTGTGACCCTGACCATCCCTCTGCCTGACCCTCTGTACTACGCTGCTTGCTACCTGCTGAACCTGGCCTGTGACTCGACCATTCTCCGCTTGCTCCCCCTGTACCTACCTGCCCAATTGATATTGACTCGGCCTGCCTGACGACGCTTGCTTGTATGTACTGTTATCTGTGGGTGGTTGGTTGGGTTTGTTTGCACTGTATTATGTTTAGTATTGCACTGCGTTTATGTTTGTATTGTTAGTGTTAATAAATTACATTGTTAATCACATATCTGAAGTCTGCGTTTCCCTGCTTCAGTCACACACCTCTGGTCATACCTGGGAGCCCTGACAACGTGGCTCATGCAGCTCCCCAGATGCCAGAAAGCACCAGGGATTTTATGTCTCAGCACGCAGGAGCTGCTAAGTATCAGTGTGAATGAGGCCTAATAGAGACTGCACTGAGGCACTGGTGTCACAAACAAATTTAATTTCGTAAATCAGAAATTTTGTGCATTTTGCGATCCAATGGTGCCATTGATTTTGAAATTTGACCAACTAAGCCTTCAATTTCACCTCATGTTGCTAAAGAGAAGAAAGTTTGTGACCGGGAATATTCTTTTCTTTCCAGGCAACAGGTCATGCGCATTTCTTTTTCGAATGCATTTCTTGCACAATTCTCCTGTCATTGATTAGAAATTTTTCAAAAAATTTCCAACATGCCCGATCACTCAAGTTTGATGGCTGCACGAAAATCGACCGTTACTGTGGCCTACTAATGGTGCGAAATTTGAACGAAAATTCTTAGTTACGTTTTTCAAAAGCAAATTCTTTCAGAATTTGACCCATGTATGGCCTGCATAATCATGAAGTTGAATCCCGACTCCGCAGAACAGGGTCTTTCTGTGGTCATAGTCAGCGGTGTATTTACTGCAAAGGAAAACAAGGCGTTTGCCTAGGACAGCAATTTTTAGGGGAGCAACACCGCCCCCCCTGAAGAAGGGACCCGGTGAGCAGCTGCAGACTGAGTCATGCAGAGCCACCATCTAAGGGGTACCTCCAGTTCTCCTGTAGGTGGCCCAGACAGCAGGAGGATCGGGGGAAGGAGCTCAGCGGCAACTCAGGAACACCAGAGCACCCCTTCGATCTGGCCAGGTCTGTTTCTCCCACCAGCAGCTGAAAGCCAGTTTTTCCCCCTCTCCCTCCTGCTGGCTTTCTGCTGCTGGCAGGAGAAACAGACCTGGCTGAATCGAGGGGGTGCTCTGGTGTTCCTGAGTGGCCGCTGAGCTCCTTCCCCTGCCCGCATTCAGAGCCAGGACAGGGGGAAAGCCTGGAGCAGGGAGAGAAGTAATGGAGAGGAAAGAGCCGGGAGGAGGTGAGCTGTGTTGTGTTCTCTGGGCTCTCCCTTCTGTTGTCCATGCAGCCCGGAGATGAGCAGCCCTTGGAAAAGGTAGGGGGTGGTAATCATACTATGTGTGTGCTGTCCCATACAATCTAGCAGTGATCCTGTCTCATGTGTTGCATAGACAACAGGAGGGAGAGCCCAGAGAACACAACACAGCTCACCTCCTCCTGGCTCTTTTCTTTCCACTTTTTGTAGGAAGTGTGATGGGGATTTTTGGAAGGGGGGTGGTATTTGCGAGGAGGAATGGGGGGAATATGTGCTAGTAGGGAAGAGAGAGAGAGGAAAAAAAGAGAGGGAAAAGAGAGATACAGAGAGAGAGAAGCAAGGAAGAGAGATAACAGAGAGAAGTAGGAGCGAGAGAGAGAGAGAAGAGAGAGATAAAGAGAGAAGAAAGAGATGAGAGAGAGAACAGAGAGAGAAGCAAGGGAGAGAGAAAGCAAGAGGAGAGAGAGGGAAGAGAGAAAGATAGGGAAGAGAGAAAGAGAGGGAGAGAGCGAGGGAAGGGGGAGGGAAGAGAGAGAATCATATTTATGCAGACCAGGGGCGGACTGACAACTCATGGGGCCCTCGGGCAATAGGGGATCATGGGACCCCTGTGTCCTTGCCCAAACTCAAAAAAGCCTATGAAAAAGATACCAGGGGCATCTCATGGGGCCCCCTACTGACCCCGGGCCCTCGGGCAGTGCCCGAGTTTCCAAATGGTCAGTCCGCCCCTGGTACAGACACACTCATTGAACTCTCTCGTTCTCTCATTGGGGAGGCGCACAATTTTTTTGTTGCTTAGGGCAGCACAAAACCTAAATACACCACTGGTCATAGTACATACACTGCCGAGTGTTTAGAAAGAAATGATTCTTTCAATTTCATTTGAGAATACAGAAAACATTACAGTCAAGAATATGTGGATCTGAGTGAGATTTCTTTGTGGGTTCAGCAGATCTTCTTTCATATTACATTCCTACATTGAATGGGCAGAGTCTCTTGTTAGCCTACCCCCTGAACCACTGCTGCATTCCCTCACCCCTATCCATTGCCCCACTGAAAGCCGAAAATCAAAGTTGACACAGGGTTCTCACTGCATCATGGGAGAGGGTCACATGCTCCCCCATACTTAAAAGTACTGGGTATTTTGTGAGAGCACTGATGGGGGAAGGAGGGTCGGGGGAACGAAAGTAGGTTGGGGGCAGAATTCCCAATTCAGGTTCTGAGTGATGCAGAGCTGTACCCTTTCCCTGCGTGTGGCCGACAGCTGCTGTGTTCACACATTCCCCACCCGGCTTCCAGTCTTCCCGCCCCGCGCTGTATAAACACAGCCTGATCTTTATACTATTTGTTACCAGGCACTCTGCCCTATATTTCTCAATGCAGTATACAGACCACATGCTGCCAGTGTGTGCAGGTTAGTGGAGTTAAAGGTGCACTTCAGTCCAACGTGAATTGTGCATTTACATTACATAACATAGATAGTAAGGTTGAATAAAGGCACCAGTTCATCCAGAGTGTGTGTGTGTGTGGGTGTCACTACCACTTTCCATATCCCTGTACATTGTGTTTGCTAAGAAACACATCTAAAAGTGTTTTTTATTTTTAACACTCCCCACTGACACCATCATCAGTGGAATGAAGCTCCACATCCTTACCGCTCTAACAGTAAAGAACCCCTTATGCATTCTAACCACTTTCTGATCCACTGCAGTACATTTACTGTGGCAGGTCGGCTCATACAATCACGTAAAGTCCAACACTCCCTCTGTGTGGGACACCGCCACATTATGAATGATCCAGCAGTTGAGGGGAGGAGTGGCAGAGGGGAGGAAGAAAGGAAAGAGAAAGATGCTGGGTGTCCAGGGCCAGTGTAGCAGCTGAGCTGCCGATCCTTCCAGTGTTCCTCTCAGACTCAGTCCCTTACTGCGTGCTGGCTGGCAGCTGATAATCACGGTGGAGTTCCAGCCCTTCTCTTCCCATTCATCAGCAGAGGCAGAGCTGCGCCTGAGGAGGAAGGTAATGTCAGATTCTGATGTCTTGTGTCTGTGTGAGTAGGCTGGCCGCACATCCATCACATGTGCAATGTGTCAATGAATGATGACATTATTATGATCCCACGGCCTGCTCTTCTAGTGCCTGCTGATCTGTGTCAGTGTTGGTGGTGGTGTGTCAGATCTGTCACTGTGTGGGATCGCTCAGTTCAGGTGTTCTCTGTGTGTGTGTGGGTGTAGGCTGGGCTGTCTGCTGTCACAACGTTTTACCTCCCCCCATTGCCTGGGATCTGTCAGAGTGTGGATCCATCATCCTCCACTCACTGCAACTGTCACCCTGCCACTGCCAGCCACAGATACAGTCCATCTGTGACACTGATTTTGTCTTTAATATTGGTGCTGGTGGCATCTAATGGCACTTATATTTGCAAATTGAAAGAAATTTAGCAGCTTCATGTTTTGTTGTTTTAATGTTTTCTACTGTTTTTTAAATGTTTTGAAGTTTTTCTTATTGGGGGGGGCACAAGTAGCTGGCCTTGCCTTGGGAGCGAGATAGTCTAGCACCAGCCCTGCCTATCCGTTGTGACTTTCTTCTGGTTCCAGGAAGTCTGCATTGCCATTTGCAGCAGCACAAGCCAATCAGTTGTCCTGGTCAATGGTTTATGGATGGAACCTGCTCATCGGCTCAGGGAATGACAGGAGTGAGCTATGTGTTGGTAAACAACACAGAGTTCTCTTCAGACATCAGCTATGTGCCATTTTTTTCCCTCCTGCAAAGCAAAAGCAGGGAGTAAAAACTGGCACATTGCTTAGTAATACAGCACACAGTACACACCCTAAACATGGTTAGGCACACATTTAAAGTGGTAGAAAACTCTTGAATGTGATTTTTACCTACAGGCAAGCTTATAATAAATCTTATGTTTAGGTAAAATGAATATCTCCTAAACATGCGCCATTTAGGAGATATTCCATTGAACAGTAGCTGATGACATCACCGGCACATGACCTCTGAAGGAACAGCATGGGTATGCTCAGAGGTCAGAGTTGTGTGCTGTGTAGGGTTTCCGCCTCATCCCTTTAAATCCAAACACATTAATTACACAGGTTCTGTAGCTGATTAAGGTGGCAATTAAATTTGCTCAATGCCTTATCTGCATTCAATTAGCCTGAGAACCTGTGTAAGCAATACACAGGTTCTGTGTAAATTTAAAGTCCAACTCTAGGAATTTAAAAAAATCCACCCTTGCAGTACCCCCTCCCCCCTCCGCTGTCCACCCCCACTGGTAGATACGTGTTTATGACATTAATGAATTAAAGTGGTTGTAAACCCTTCCATATACACAGCAAGGGGACTGGCCTTACTGTAGGTGCTACATAGAGATGAAACAAATCCTCCTACATAAGTTGTACCTGTCTGTCTTCTCTTCTCTACATCCTTATGAAGTGCAGGATTTATAGTTTGTCTGAGAGTTAAAAAAAGGGGAGCAAAAAACTGAAATTACACACTGCAGAGCTCAGTGAGGAGAGCTCTGAGAGCTGACTGGAGGGAAGAGACACACCCCCTTCACAGAGCTCACAGGAACAGAGTTGAGGCTGTCAATGGGCTGGAGGTCCCTCCCCTGTCACCATTTTTCTCTTAGTGTCAGCTTATCTTGTGAGAAGTGATTAATGCTGATAGCAGAGGAAGGAGGCAGCAGAAATGACACCTGGTGCTCTGGATATATATACTGTAGAGGGATATGCTTTGTCCATATTTCATAGCTGAGGGGGGGGGAGAGAGAGAGGGAGAGAGAGAGAGAGATGCAGCGACTCTGCTTCCAGTTCCAAATCACCCTGGGAAATAATGAGATTTGTAGTTGCCCCAAAGTTGCTGGTGTGACATGACCCTTCTAGAAAAGATGTGATGTTGGTCCTCACCAGACACATCAGGATGTAACTGAAGCAGGATTGTATGGTGTGCAGCAGGTTTTTTTACTCGATGCATCATCTTTCTAAATAGGCTCATATACAGCCCTGGCGAAAAGTTTTGAGAATGACAGATATATACAATTACAAGCATTCCATAAGTGTCAAAGGCTTTTATTGACAATAACATTAAGTTTATGGAAAGCGTCAATATTTGCAGTGTTGACCCTTCTTTGTCAAGCCCTCTGCAATTCGCTCCGGCATGCTGTCAATCAACTTGTAGGCCACATCCTGACTGATGACTGCCCGTTCTTGCATAATCAATGCTTGGAGTTTGTTAGAATTTGTGGGGTTTTTTTGTTCACTCGCCTCTTGAGGATTGATCACATGTTCTCAATGGGATTAAGGTCTGATGAGTTTCCTGGCCATGGACCCAAAATTTCAATGTTTTGTTCCCCAAGCCACTTAGTTATCACTTTTGCCTTCTGGCAAGGTGCTCCATCATGCTGGAAAAGGCATTGTTCACCACCAAACTGTTCTTGGATGGTTGGGAGAAGTTGCTCTCGGATGATGTTTTTGTGCCATTCTTTATTCATGGCTGTGTTCTGTGGGCTGAGTGAGCCCACTCCCTTGGCTGAGAAGCAAATGCACACATGAAAGGTCTCAGGATGCTTTACTGTTGGCATGACATAGGACTGGTGGTAGCGCTCACCTGTTCTTCTCTGGACAAAGTTTTTTGAATGCCTCAATCAGGCAGGGGATTCATCAGAGAAAATGACTTTGCCCCAGTCCTCAGCAGTCCAACCCTTGCACCTTTTGCAGAATATCAGTCTGTTTCTGATGTTTTTCCTGGAGAGAAGTGGCTTCTTTGCTGCCCTTCTTGACACCAGGCCATCTTTCAAAAGTGTTCACCTCGCTGTGCGTGCCAATGCACTCACATTCGCCTGCCGCCATTCCCTGAGCAAGCTCTGCACTGGTGGTGCCCGATCTCACAGCTCAATCAACTTTAGGAGACGGTGCTGGCACTTGCTGGACTTTCTTGGGTGCCCTGAAGCCTTCTTCACAACAACTCTCTCCTTGAAGTTCTTGATGATCTGATAAATGGTTGATTTAGGTACAATCTTCGTAGCAGCAATATCCTTGCCTGTGAAGCCCTTTTTGTAAAAAGCAATGATGACTGCGCGTGTCTCCTTGCACGTAAATTAATATTTGTGTCATTCACAAAACTTTTGGCCAGGGCTGTAGTTCATTAGAAATGTGACTAAATGTTCATATTGACCTCAGGCGTTTACAAGACGGGGGTAACGCATGATGACTAGACAAGGATTGGGATAAATATTGAGAATGCCGGAGAACATGAGCGTGGAAGATTTCCCGGGAGCTGGGCCGTGACGGTGGTCCAGTGGGAGCTCATTCAGCAAGGCTCCAGTTACACTTTCTTGGAAGTAACATTCCTGACATACTACAGAGAGGCCTCACTGCACAGCCAGCCAGCTGGAGAGGATGCTTACCAGGAAGGAACAAATCCCGGGGATAGATAGCAATGCCAGGATGTCCACCACCTTGATAAGAACTACAAGTCTCAGCCTGTAATGTATGGTGGTTCGTAGTATCCTCACCCCAGGAGAGGTGTGCTTCATGTCCACTTCTCTGTTGTGTTCCTGTAAAGAAAGTAGCCCAGCAGAGCACAGCACAAAGGCAGCTGGAGGCCTCCAGCATTGCTCAGAAATCTAAAGTTATCTTTTCAGGGGAAATAGCAAGTCAGCGTGGCCTTTACATAGATTTGCAAATATATGCTGCTAACAACTCGAGTCCTGGCTTGTTCTTTAATTGGTATCTATGTAGTGACACTGTTGGCCATGCACCATTCAATACTGACTTTGGGCGACGGTAAGGGACAGGATGCTGAATAATAGTTACTTTGGCTGTGACTGTAACCAGCACTCCCAAAATATTCATGCTACCCACTCTTACCTATATACACAGCGGTTAATGCGATGCCACACCAGTACAGTGTTGCCAGTGTAAGCCAGCACCAATAACCTGGATCCTACACTGTTCAGCAGCAATATATTTTACAGTTCACCCAAGCTAGCCACAGTGTCCATGACTGCTAGCCACATCAGTTCCAGTGTCACCAAACTGGTGTAAGCCAACAACAGTGTCCATGACTGCTGCCACACCAGTGCCAGTGCAGCCAACAATGGTGTTTCTGATTGCCGTCACACCAGTATAATGTCACCAGACCTGCATAAGCCAGCAATATGGTTTCTGATCGCTGACACACCAGTACAGTGTCACCAGACCTGTGTAAACTAGCAGCAATGTTCCTGACCACACCAGACCTGTGTAAACTAGCAGCAATGTTCCTGACCACACCAGTCCTGTGTAAACTAGAAGCAATGTTCCTGACCACACAGTCCTGTGTAAACTAGAAGCAATGTTCCTGACCACACCAGACCTGTGTAAACTAGCAGCAATGTTCCTGATCACACCAGTCCTGTGTAAACTAGCAGCAATGTTCCTGACCACACCAGTCACCAGACCTGTGTAAACTAGCAGCAATGTTCCTGACCACACCAGACCTGTGTAAACTAGCAGCAATGTTCCTGACCACACAGTCCTGTGTAAACTAGCAGCAATGTTCCTGATCACACCAGTCACCAGACCTGTGTAAACTAGCAGCAATGTTCCTGACCACACCAGACCTGTGTAAACTAGCAGCAATGTTCCTGACCACACCAGTCCTGTGTAAACTAGAAGCAATGTTCCTGACCACACAGTCCTGTGTAAACTAGAAGCAATGTTCCTGACCACACCAGACCTGTGTAAACTAGCAGCAATGTTCCTGACCACACCAGTCCTGTGTAAACTAGCAGCAATGTTCCTGACCACACCAGTCACCAGACCTGTGTAAACTAGCAGCAATGTTCCTGACCACACCAGACCTATGTAAACTAGCAGCAATGTTCCTGACCACACAGTCCTGTGTAAACTAGCAGCAATGTTCCTGACCACACCAGTCACCACACCTGTGTAAACTAGCAGCAATGTTCCTGACCACACCAGTCACCAGACCTGTGTAAACTAGCAGCAATGTTCCTGACCATACCAGTCCTGTGTAAACTAGCAGCAATGTTCCTGACCACACCAGTCCTGTGTAAACTAGCAGCAATGTTCCTGACCACACCAGACCTGTGTAAACTAGCAGCAATGTTCCTGACCACACCAGACCTGTGTAAACTAGCAGCAATGTTCCTGACCACACCAGTCCTGTGTAAACTAGAAGCAATGTTCCTGACCACACAGTCCTGTGTAAACTAGAAGCAATGTTCCTGACCACACCAGACCTGTGTAAACTAGCAGCAATGTTCCTGATCACACCAGTCCTGTGTAAACTAGCAGCAATGTTCCTGACCACACCAGTCACCAGACCTGTGTAAACTAGCAGCAATGTTCCTGACCACACCAGACCTGTGTAAACTAGCAGCAATGTTCCTGACCACACAGTCCTGTGTAAACTAGCAGCAATGTTCCTGATCACACCAGTCACCAGACCTGTGTAAACTAGCAGCAATGTTCCTGACCACACCAGACCTGTGTAAACTAGCAGCAATGTTCCTGACCACACCAGTCCTGTGTAAACTAGAAGCAATGTTCCTGACCACACAGTCCTGTGTAAACTAGAAGCAATGTTCCTGACCACACCAGACCTGTGTAAACTAGCAGCAATGTTCCTGACCACACCAGTCCTGTGTAAACTAGCAGCAATGTTCCTGACCACACCAGTCACCAGACCTGTGTAAACTAGCAGCAATGTTCCTGACCACACCAGACCTATGTAAACTAGCAGCAATGTTCCTGACCACACAGTCCTGTGTAAACTAGCAGCAATGTTCCTGACCACACCAGTCACCACACCTGTGTAAACTAGCAGCAATGTTCCTGACCACACCAGTCACCAGACCTGTGTAAACTAGCAGCAATGTTCCTGACCATACCAGTCCTGTGTAAACTAGCAGCAATGTTCCTGACCACACCAGTCCTGTGTAAACTAGCAGCAATGTTCCTGACCACACCAGTCCTGTGTAAACTAGCAGCAATGTTCCTGACCACACCAGTCACCAGACCTGTGTAAACTAGCAGCAATGTTCCTGACCACACCAGACCTGTGTAAACTAGCAGCAATGTTCCTGACCACACCAGTCCTGTGTAAACTAGCAGCAATGTTCCTGACCACACCAGTCACCAGACCTGTGTAAACTAGCAGCAATGTTCCTGACCACACCAGTCACCAGACCTGTGTAAACTAGCAGCAATGTTCATGACCACACCAGTCACAAGACCTGTGTAAACTAGCAGCAATGTTCATGACCACACCAGTCACCAGACCTGTGTAAACTAGCAGCAATGTTCCTGACCACACCAGTCCTGTGTAAACTAGCAGCAATGTTCCTGACCACACCAGTCCTGTGTAAACTAGCAGCAATGTTCCTAATCACACCAGTCACCAGACCTGTGTAAATTAGCAGCAATGTTCCTGACCACACCAGTCCTGTGTAAACTAGCAGCAATGTTCCTGACCACACAGTCCTGTGTAAACTAGCAGCAATGTTCCTGACCACACCAGTCCTGTGTAAACTAGCAGCAATGTTCCTGACCACACCAGTCACCAGACCTGTGTAAACTAGCAGCAATGTTCCTGACCACACCAGACCTGTGTAAACTAGCAGCAATGTTCCTGACCACACCAGTCCTGTGTAAACTAGCAGCAATGTTCCTGACCACACCAGTCACCAGACCTGTGTAAACTAGCAGCAATGTTCCTGACCACACCAGTCACCAGACCTGTGTAAACTAGCAGCAATGTTCATGACCACACCAGTCACCAGACCTGTGTAAACTAGCAGCAATGTTCATGACCACACCAGTCACCAGACCTGTGTAAACTAGCAGCAATGTTCCTGACCACACCAGTCCTGTGTAAACTAGCAGCAATGTTCCTGACCACACCAGTCCTGTGTAAACTAGCAGCAATGTTCCTAATCACACCAGTCACCAGACCTGTGTAAATTAGCAGCAATGTTCCTGACCACACCAGTCCTGTGTAAACTAGCAGCAATGTTCCTGACCACACAGTCCTGTGTAAACTAGCAGCAATGTTCCTGACCACACCAGTCCTGTGTAAACTAGCAGCAATGTTCCTGACCACACCAGTCACCAGACCTGTGTAAACTAGCAGCAATGTTCCTGACCACACCAGACCTGTGTAAACTAGCAGCAATGTTCCTGACCACACCAGTCCTGTGTAAACTAGCAGCAATGTTCCTGACCACACCAGTCCTGTGTAAACTAGCAGCAATGTTCCTGACCACACCAGTCACCAGACCTGTGTAAACTAGCAGCAATGTTCCTGACCACACCAGACCTGTGTAAACTAGCAGCAATGTTCCTGACCACATCAGTCCTGTGTAAACTAGCAGCAATGTTCCTGACCACACCAGTCACCAGACCTGTGTAAACTAGCAGCAATGTTCCTGACCACACCAGTCACCAGACCTGTGTAAACTAGCAGCAATGTTCCTGACCACACCAGTCCTGTGTAAACTAGCAGCAATGTTCCTGACCACACCAGTCACCAGACCTGTGTAAACTAGCAGCAATGTTCCTGACCACACCAGTCACCAGACCTGTGTAAACTAGCAGCAATGTTCCTGACCACACCAGTCCTGTGTAAACTAGCAGCAATTTTCCTGACCACACAGTCCTGTGTAAACTAGCAGCAATGTTCCTTACCACACCAGTCCTGTGTAAACTAGCAGCAATGTTCCTGACCACATCAGACCTGTGTAAACTAGCAGCAATGTTCCTGACCACACCAGTCCTGTGTAAACTAGCAGCAATGTTCATGACCACACCAGTCACCAGACCTGTGTAAACTAGCAGCAATGTTCCTGACCACACCAGTCCTGTGTAAACTAGCAGCAATGTTCCTGATCACACCAGTCACCAGACCTGTGTAAACTAGCAGCAATGTTCCTGACCACACCGGTCCTGTGTAAACTAGCAGCAATGTTCCTGACCACACAGTCCTGTGTAAACTAGCAGCAATGTTCCTGACCACACCAGTCCTGTGTAAACTAGCAGCAATGTTGCTGACCACACCAGTCACCAGACCTGTGTAAACTAGCAGCAATGTTCCTGACCACACCAGACCTGTGTAAACTAGCAGCAATGTTCCTGACCACACCAGTCACCAGACCTGTGTAAACTAGCAGCAATGTTCATGACCACACCAGTCACCAGACCTGTGTAAACTAGCAGCAATGTTCCTGACCATACCAGTCCTGTGTAAACTAGCAGCAATGTTCCTGACCACACCAGTCCTGTGTAAACTAGCAGCAATGTTCCTGACCACACCAGTCCTGTGTAAACTAGCAGCAATGTTCCTGACCACACCAGACCTGTGTAAACTAGCAGCAATGTTCCTGACCACACCAGTCCTGTGTAAACTAGCAGCAATGTTCCTGACCACACCAGTCACCAGTCCTGTGTAAACTAGCAGCAATGTTCCTGACCACACCAGTCACCAGACCTGTGTAAACTAGCAGCAATGTTCCTGACCACACCAGTCACCAGACCTGTGTAAACTAGCAGCCATGTTCATGACCACACCCGTCACCAGACCTGTGTAAACTAGCAGCAATGTTCCTGACCACACCAGTCCTGTGTAAACTAGCAGCAATGTTCCTAATCACACCAGTCACCAGACCTGTGTAAATTAGCAGCAATGTTCCTGACCACACCAGTCCTGTGTAAACTAGCAGCAATGTTCCTGACCACACAGTCCTGTGTAAACTAGCAGCAATGTTCCTGACCACACCAGTCCTGTGTAAACTAGCAGCAATGTTCCTGACCACACAGTCCTGTGTAAACTAGCAGCAATGTTCCTGACCACACCAGTCCTATGTAAACTAGCAGCAATGTTCCTGACCACACCAGTCACCAGACCTGTGTAAACTAGCAGCAATGTTCCTGACCACACCAGACCTGTGTAAACTAGCAGCAATGTTCCTGACCACACCAGTCCTGTGTAAACTAGCAGCAATGTTCCTGACCACACCAGTCACCAGACCTGTGTAAACTAGCAGCAATGTTCCTGACCACACCAGACCTGTGTAAACTAGCAGCAATGTTCCTGACCACATCAGTCCTGTGTAAACTAGCAGCAATGTTCCTGACCACACCAGTCACCAGACCTGTGTAAACTAGCAGCAATGTTCCTGACCACACCAGTCACCAGACCTGTGTAAACTAGCAGCAATGTTCATGACCACACCAGTCACCAGACCTGTGTAAACTAGCAGCAATGTTCCTGACCATACCAGTCCTGTGTAAACTAGCAGCAATGTTCCTGACCACACCAGTCCTGTGTAAACTAGCAGCAATATTCCTGACCACACCAGTCCTGTGTAAACTAGCAGCAATGTTCCTGACCACACCAGTCACCAGACCTGTGTAAACTAGCAGCAATGTTCCTGACCACACCAGACCTGTGTAAACTAGCAGCAATGTTCCTGACCACACCAGTCACCAGACCTGTGTAAACTAGCAGCAATGTTCATGACCACACCAGTCACCAGACCTGTGTAAACTAGCAGCAATGTTCATGACCACACCAGTCCTGTGTAAACTAGCAGCAATGTTCCTGATCACACCAGTCACCAGACATGTGTAAACTAGCAGCAATGTTCCTGACCACACCAGTCCTGTGTAAACTAGCAGCAATGTTCCTGACCACACAGTCCTGTGTAAACTAGCAGCAATGTTCCTGACCACACCAGTCCTGTGTAAACTAGCAGCAATGTTCCTGACCACACCAGTCCTGTGTAAACTAGCAGCAATGTTCCTGACCACACCAGTCCTGTGTAAACTAGCAGCAATGTTCCTGACCACACCAGTCCTGTGTAAACTAGCAGCAATGTTCCTGACCACACCAGTCCTGTGTAAACTAGCAGCAATGTTCCTGACCACACCAGTCACCAGACCTGTGTAAACTAGCAGCAATGTTCCTGACCACACCAGTCCTGTGTAAACTAGCAGCAATGTTCCTGACCACACCAGTCACCAGACCTGTGTAAACTAGCAGCAATGTTCCTGACCACACCAGACCTGTGTAAACTAGCAGCAATGTTCCTGACAACACCAGTCCTGTGTAAACTAGCAGCAATGTTCCTGACCACACCAGTCACCAGACCTGTGTAAACTAGCAGCAATGTTCCTGACCACACCAGTCCTGTGTAAACTAGCAGCAATGTTCCTGACCACACCAGTCCTGTGTAAACTAGCAGCAATGTTCCTGACCACACCAGTCACCAGACCTGTGTAAACTAGCAGCAATGTTCCTGACCACACCAGACCTGTGTAAACTAGCAGCAATGTTCCTGACCACATCAGTCCTGTGTAAACTAGCAGCAATGTTCCTGACCACACCAGTCACGAGACCTGTGTAAACTAGCAGCAATGTTCCTGACCACACCAGTCACCAGACCTGTGTAAACTAGCAGCAATGTTCATGACCACACCAGTCACCAGACCTGTGTAAACTAGCAGCAATGTTCCTGACCATACCAGTCCTGTGTAAACTAGCAGCAATGTTCCTGACCACACCAGTCCTGTGTAAACTAGCAGCAATATTCCTGACCACACCAGTCCTGTGTAAACTAGCAGCAATGTTCCTGACCACACCAGTCACCAGACCTGTGTAAACTAGCAGCAATGTTCCTGACCACACCAGACCTGTGTAAACTAGCAGCAATGTTCCTGACCACACCAGTCCTGTGTAAACTAGCAGCAATGTTCCTGACCACACAGTCCTGTGTAAACTAGCAGCAATGTTCCTGACCACACCAGTCCTGTGTAAACTAGCAGCAATGTTCCTGACCACACCAGTCACCAGACCTGTGTAAACTAGCAGCAATGTTCCTGACCACACCAGTCCTGTGTAAACTAGCAGCAATGTTCCTGACCACACAGTCCTGTGTAAACTAGCAGCAATGTTCCTGACCACACCAGTCCTGTGTAAACTAGCAGCAATGTTCCTGACCACACCAGACCTGTGTAAACTAGCAGCAATGTTCCTGACCACACCAGTCCTGTGTAAACTAGCAGCAATGTTCCTGACCACACCAGTCACCAGACCTGTGTAAACTAGCAGCAATGTTCCTGACCACACCAGTCACCAGACCTGTGTAAACTAGCAGCAATGTTCATGACCACACCAGTCACCAGACCTGTGTAAACTAGCAGCAATGTTCCTGACCACACCAGTCCTGTGTAAACTAGCAGCAATGTTCCTGATCACACCAGTCACCAGACATGTGTAAACTAGCAGCAATGTTCCTGACCACACCAGTCCTGTGTAAACTAGCAGCAATGTTCCTGACCACACAGTCCTGTGTAAACTAGCAGCAATGTTCCTGACCACACCAGTCCTGTGTAAACTAGCAGCAATGTTCCTGACCACACCAGTCCTGTGTAAACTAGCAGCAATGTTCCTGACCACACCAGTCCTGTGTAAACTAGCAGCAATGTTCCTGACCACACCAGTCACCAGACCTGTGTAAACTAGCAGCAATGTTCCTGACCACACCAGTCCTGTGTAAACTAGCAGCAATGTTCCTGACCACACCAGTCACCAGACCTGTGTAAACTAGCAGCAATGTTCCTGACCACACCAGTCCTGTGTAAACTAGCAGCAATGTTCCTGACCACACCAGTCACCAGACCTGTGTAAACTAGCAGCAATGTTCCTGACCACACCAGACCTGTGTAAACTAGCAGCAATGTTCCTGACAACACCAGTCCTGTGTAAACTAGCAGCAATGTTCCTGACCACACCAGTCACCAGACCTGTGTAAACTAGCATCAATGTTCCTGACCACACCAGTCACCAGACCTGTGTAAACTAGCAGCAATGTTCCTGACCACACCAGACACCAGACCTGTGTAAACTAGCAGCAATGTTCCTGACCACACCAGTCCTGTGTAAACTAGCAGCAATGTTCCTGACCACACCAGTCCTGTGTAAACTAGCAGCAATGTTCCTGATCACACCAGTCACCAGACCTGTGTAAACTAGCAGCAATGTTCCTGACCATGGGCGGACTGACGACTCATGGGGCCCCCGGGCAATAGGGGATCTCGGGGCCCCTGCGTCCTTGCCCAAACTCAAAAAAGCCTATGAAAAAGGTCCCAAGGGCATCTCATGGGGCCCCCTACTGACCTCGGGCAATGCCCGAGTTTCCAAATGGTCAGTCCGCCCCTCTTCCTGACCACACCAGTCACCAGACCTGTGTAAACTAGCAGCAATGTTCCTGATCACACCAGTCACCAGACCTGTGTAAACTAGCAGCAATATTCCTGACCACACCAGTCGCCAGACTGGGGTGAGCCAGCAATAGTGTCCTTCATTGCCACCACCCCAGTGTCAGTGTCACCAGATCGGTTTAAGACAGCACCAGTGTTCCTGATTATTGCTATACCAGTCACAGTGTCACCAAAGCAGCCAACCAGTGTCCCTGATAGCTGTCAGAACAGCCTCAGTGTCTAAAGACTAGTGCAGCCAGTAACAGCGTGCCTGATGGCAGCAAAACCAGTACCAGTATGATCGGGTACCAGTACAGCCACTACCAAAAATGGCCAAAGAAAATGTGCCCTAGAGAAGAGGCCTTTCAAATTCCTAGTGTGAATAATGACAGCAGTGGGATCATTAATGGCCACCTCTGTTTCGAAGGTTGGAGGAGTCCCTGCTAAAAAAGTCAGGAGTACTATGCCACTAAGCACTGAATATCCTATTGCTTACAGCAGGGAAGCACCAACAGTGCGGTTCATCCTAATACAAAATGTGATAGGCAGTCAGGAAATTAGATGCGTGATTTATGCACCTTGAAAGCTTGAAGGTGGTCCTTGGATTTTGGGCCTCTCTATGCAGCTAGGCTGCAAAAATGACCCATTTACGTGGTATCCTCATACTCAGGAAGAGAAGCAGAATGTGTTTTGGGGTGTAATTCTATGTACGCCCCTACTGCACAGGAAAAATATCTTATGGATTACTGTTAAACAAAAATCTTATTCATTCTCCAAAAACTTGCAACAAAAATGGGATCTTCAAAAGACTATGTCTCTTAGTAAATACCTAGGGAGTTGCTTTCCAAAATGGGGTCATTATGTGGGTGCTTCTCCTGTCCTGGCACTTCAGGGCCTCAAGAAATGTGAAGTGGTCAGAAATCAGATTTAAAAAAATGTATGCCCCTTGAAAGCTTGAAGGTGCTCCTTTGATTTTGGGCCCCTTTATGCATCTTGGCAGTGAAAACGTCTCACAAATGACTTGGAATGTATTTTGGATGTAATTGAAAGAATGCCTATGTTGTATGTGAGAAATAACTTGTTAAAATGACTGTGGAAAAAAATACAATTTCCTTTACTTTCTTAATTTACAAAAAAAATGTGCCCAAAAATTACAACTGCAAAATTCAGCATGCCTCTTACTAAATACCTTGCACTGTCAACTGTCCAAAAAAGTGGTCATTTTTGGGGGGTATTGGCATTTTAGGGCCTCAAGAAATGAGACCCCAGGTGTCGGTATATCCCTTTCCCGTGACCCCAGGTGTCGGTATATCCCTTTCCCGTGACCCCAGGTGTCGGTATATCTCTTTCCCGTGACCCCAGGTGTCGGTATATCCCTTTCCCGTGACCCCAGGTGTCTGTATGTCGCTGTCCCGTGACCCCAGGCGTCGGTATGTCCCTGTCCCGTGACCCCAGGCGTCTGTATGTCGCTGTCCCGTGACCCCAGGCGTCGGTATGTCCCTGTCCCGTGACCCCAGGCGTCTGTATGTCGCTGTCCCGTGACCCCAGGCGTCTGTATGTCGCTGTCCCGTGACCCCAGGCGTCTGTATAGCGCTGTCCCGTGACCCCTGGTGTCGGTATAGCGCTGTCCCGTGACCCCAGGTGTCGGTATAGCGCTGTCCCGTGACCCCAGGTGTCGGTATAGCTTTGTCCCGTGACCCCAGGTGTCGGTATAGCGCTGTCCCGTGACCCCAGGTGTCGGTATAGCGCTGTCCCGTGACCCCAGGTGTCGGTATAGCTTTGTCCCGTGACCCCAGGTGTCGGTATAGCGCTGTCCCGTGACCCCTGGTGTCGGTATAGCGCTGTCCCGTGACCCCATGTGTCGGTATAGCGCTGTCCCGTGACCCCTGGTGTCGGTATGTCGCTGTCCCGTGACCCCAGGTGTCGGTATGTCGCTGTCCCGTGACCCCTGGTGTCGGTATAGCGTTGTCCCGTGACCCCAGGTGTCGGTATAGTGCTGTCCCGTGACCCCAGGGGTCAGCATTGTCCCCAGGGACTACAATTTCCAGCATTAACCCCGCCCAACCTACAGAAGCATTGACGTCATGCTGGGATTTATAATTCTCCGCTATCTGCATTACCATACCGTATCGACACACGGTACATTTAATTAATGGAGAGGCGGGGCTGAACACAGATGGTACCGCCCCCAGTACACCCCGCCCCTTCCAGACCCCCTCCAACAGTGGGACAAGCGTCTCATTAACCCGTGTACTGCCGAGTCCGTCTTGCCTTCTCCCGGCACACCACCACTAGATCAGACGGGCATCGTGCACGCGCATTAAGGATCCTGTGACCATGATAAGTCCGTACAGCGACATGTCCGGCTCCTGTCCGTACAGAAGGGTCATGTGACGTGCGGTGGGAGGGATTTTCCGTGGATTGTACACAGGGACGGGGGCTCGCTGCTGGACCCACGTGACAGGCGGCTGGCTGAGGGGTGCGGGAAGATGGCGGCCTGCGGGGGAGACGTGTGCTGCTGTTGCTGTTGTGGGGAGAGGGAGAGCCGCACCCCGGAGGAGCTGGTGAGAGGGTGTCACCCCCCCATCGCACCCAGCCTGCATCTGTCACCGCCCATCACACCCCTCTATTGTGTTCTGTCACAGCTGACACCCCCAGACCAAAATACACCCCATTATATCCCACCATACACCCATTACACCTGACACCCCCTGACCAAAATACACCCCATTATATCCCACCATACACCCATTACACCTGACACCCAGACCAGTGTACACCCCTTATATCCCATCACACCCATCATAACCTGCACACGCCCGTTACACCTGACACCATCCAACCAATGTACATCTAATCTGCTGAGACCTGACACCACCCATCATACCCCGCCTACATCCATCATAAACCGCCTACCCCCATCACACCCCAACATACCCTGCCTACCCCCATCACACCCCGCCTACCCCCATCACACCCCAACATACCCCGCCTACATCCATCACACCCCGCCTACCCCCATCACACCCCAACATACTCCGCCTACATCCATCACACCCAGCCTACTCCCATCATACCCCATCACACTCCGCCTACATCCATCACACTCCGCCTACCCCCATCACACCCCAACATACCCCGCCTACATCCAGCACACCCCGCCTACCCCTATCACACCCCAACATACTCTGCCTACATCCATCACACCCCGCCTACATCCATCATACCCCGCCTACCCCCATCACACCCCAACATACCCCGCCTACATCCAGCACACCCCGCCTACCCCTATCACACCCCAACATACTCTGCCTACATCCATCACACCCCGCCTACATCCATCATACCCCGCCTACCCCCAACATACCCCGCCTACATCCATCACACCCTGCCTACCCCCATCACACCCCAACATACTCCGCCTACATCCATCACACCCCGCCTACCCCCATCACACCCCAACATACTCTGCCTACATCCATCACACCCCAACATACGCTTCCTACATCCATCACACTCCAATATACCCCACCTATGCCCATCACACCCCAACGTATCCCGCCTACACCCATCCCATATACCCCGCCTACAGCCATCCCACCCCAACATACCCCGCCTACAGCCATCCCACCCCAACATACCCCGCCTACATCCATCACACCCCAACATACCCCGCCTACATCCATCACACCCCGCCTACCCCCATCACACCCCAACATACTCCGCCTACATCCATCACACCCCAACATACTCCGCCTACATTCATCACACCCCAACATACACCGCCAACACCCATCACACTCCAATATACCCCACCTATACCCATCACATCCCAACATATCCCGCCTACAGCCATCCCACCCCATATACCCCGCCTACATCCATCCCACCCCAACATACCCCGCCTACATCCATCACACCCCAACATACCCCGCCTACATCCATCACACCCCGCCTACCCCCATCACACCCCAACATACTCCGCCTACATCCATCACACCCCAACATACTCCGCCTACATCCATCACACCCCAACATACGCCGCCAACACCCATCACACTCCAATATACCCCACCTATACCCATCACACCCCAACATATCCCGCCTACAGCCATCCCACCCCATATACCCCGCCTACAGCCATCCCACCCAAACATACCCCGCCTACATCCATCACACCCCAACATACCCCACCTACATCCATCACACCCCGCTTACCCCCATCACACCCCAACATACTCCGCCTACATCCATCACACCCCAACATACGCCTCCTACATCCATCACACCCCAAAATACGCCGCCAAAACCCATCACACTCCAATATACCCCACCTATACCCATCACACCCCAACATATCCCGCCTACAGCCATCCCACCCCATATACCCCGCCTACATCCATCACACCCCAACATACCCCTGCCTACATCCATCACACCCCAACATACCCCACCTACATCCATCACACCCCGCTTACCCCCATCACACCCCAACATACTCCGCCTACATCCATCACACCCCAACATACGCCTCCTACATCCATCACACCCCAAAATACGCCGCCAAAACCCATCACACTCCAATATACCCCACCTATACCCATCACACCCCAACATACCCCGCCTACAGCCATCACACCCCAACATTCCCATCACACCCCAACATACTCCGGCTAAAACCATCACACCTCACCTACAACCATCATACCCTGCCTACAGCCATCACACCCCAACACACCCTGCTTACAGCCATCACACCTCGCCTACAGCCAACTTACATCGCCTACCCCCATTGCACCCCAACATACCCCGCTTACATCCATCACACCCCAATATACCCCGTGTACACCCAACATACCCCGTGTACACCCATCACACTTTGTCAGCACCTCTCAACACAGATCCCACCCTGCTATACTCTACATACACCCATCACATAAACACTTCAGCACCTCTCATCACCCATCACATCCAGCTTGCACCCATCTTAACCTATATACTCCCCATCATACCCCGTTTACACCCATCACCCTCTGCCTGCTGCTAAGGCCTCCCATCTTACTCCATCATACCCTGTATACACACATCACACCAATCCTGCGCTGTCACTACCCCTTTACACTCTATTTGCACCACCCATCACTATGCCACCTATCCCCCCCCCCCCCAATTATATATACAACAATCACATCCTTCATACACCTGTCCACCCTCCCATGTCAAACAACCACCTTTGGTACATGCTCCCCCATACAATCCACCATTTAAATCTGTTATTCATTTAAGTTGCCTAGTATAAAGGTAATTATAAATTTCCTGTGTTAGCCTTCCCTTTCTTCATCACACCCCATTGTACAGCCCGTCCTCATTCTTCCCAAGCTCCTCATTATTCTTCCAGAGTTCCTCCACATCTTTTCCAAACTTCTCCTTCTTCCCGAGTTAATTCTCATTCCCTCATCATTCTTCCCAAGCTCCTCATCATTCCCCTTGAGCTTCTTCTAGATCCTCTGCATTCCCAACCTGCTCATTCAACCATCATTCTTCATGAGCCCTGCCTCCTCCTTCACGAGCTCTTACTCATTCCACCATCATTCTTCTAAAGCTCCTCCTGTGCTTCTCCTCCCCCTTCCGAGCTTCCTCTCACCCTTCCCGAGCTCCTCATCATTCCTTTCAAGCTCGTTTTCCTCTTTCCTGAGCTTCTCCTCATTCCCCCATCATTCTTCTTGTGCTCCTGCACATTCCACCATCATTCTTCTCAAGCTCCTCCTGAGCTTCTTCTCATTGTTCCCGAGCTTATCGTTCCTCCAACATTCTTCCTGAGCCCTTCCATCATTCTAAGCTCTTCCTTATTCTTCCCGAGCTGCTCCTCCGTCACTCTTCTCGAGCTGCTCCTCCGTCACTCTTCCCGAGCTGCTCCTCCGTCACTCTTCCCGAGCTGCTCCTCCGTCACTCTTCCCGAGCTGCTCCTCCGTCACTCTTCCCGAGCTGCTCCTCCGTCACTCTTCCCGAGCTGCTCCTCCGTCACTCTTCCCGAGCTGCTCCTCCGTCACTCTTCCCGAGCTGCTCCTCCGTCACTCTTCCCAAGCTGCTCGTAAGCTCCTTCTCATCCCACTCAAGCTGACCCTCATTCATCCATCATTTTTCATGAGCCCTTTCTCCTTCTTCAAGAGCCCCTTTTCCTCTTTCCTGAGCTACTACTCATTCCGCCATCATTCTTCTCAAGCTCCTCCTGAGCTTCTCATTCTTCCTGAGCTCCTTCTCATTCCTCCATCACTCTTCCTGAGCTTTTCCATCATTCTTCCTAATCTCCTCATCATTCCTCCATCATTCTTCCCGAGCTCCTCTTCATTCCTCCATCATTCTTTCCGAGCTCCTCTAAATTCCTCCATCATTTTTTTCGAGCTCCTCCTCATTCCTCCATCATTCTTCCCGAGCTCCTCCTCATTCCTCCATCATTCTTCCCGAGCTCCTCCTCATTCCTCCATCATTCTTCCCGAGCTCCTCCTCATTCCTCCATCATTCTTCCCGAGCTCCTCCATCATTCTTCCCGAGCTCCTCCTCATTTGTCCATCATTCTTCCCAATCTCCTCCTCATTCCTCCATCATTCTTCCCGAGCTCTTCCATCATTCTTCCCAATCTCCTCCTCATTCCTCCATCATTCTTCCCGAGCTCCTCCATCATTCTTCCAGAGCTCCTCCATCATTCTTCCCGAGCTCCTCCATCATTCTTCCCGAACTCCTCCATCATTCTTCCCGAGCTCCTCCCTCATTCTTCCCGAGCTCCTCCATCATTCTTCCCGAGCTCCTCCATCATTCTTCCCGAGCTCCTCCATCATTCTTCCCGAGCTCCTCCATCATTCTTCCCGAGCTCCTCCATCATTCTTCCCAATCTCCTCATTCCTCCATCATTCTTCCTGAGCTCCTCCATCATTCCTCTATCATTCTTCCCAAGCTCCTCCTCATTCCTCCATCATTCTTCCCAAGCTCCTCCTCATTCCTCTATCATTCTTCCCGAGCTCCTCCATCATTCTTCCCGAGCTCCTCCATCATTCTTCCCGAGCTCCTCCATCATTCTTCCCGAGCTCCTCCATCATTCTTCCCGAGCTCCTCCATCATTCTTCCCGAGCTCCTCCAACATTCTTCCCGAGCTCTTCCATCATTCTTCCCGAGCTCTTCCATCATTCTTCCCAATCTCCTCCTCACTCCTCCATCATTCTTCCTGAGCTCTTCCATCATTCTTCCCAATCTTCTCCTCATTCCTCCATCATTCTTCCCAATCTTTTTCTCATTCTTCCCAATCTCCTCCTCACTCCATCATTCTTCCCGAGCTCCTCCTCATTCCTCCATCATTCTTCCCGAGCTCCTCATTTCTCCATCATTCTTCCCGAGCTCCTCCTCATTCTTCCATTATTATTATTATACAGGATTTATATAGAGTCAACAGTTTGCTCAGCGCTTTACAATATAACGGGAGACAATACAGTTCAATACAAGAGGGTTAGGAGGGCCTGATCCTTGTAGTTTACAATCCTCCATAATTCTTCCCAAGCTCCTCCTCATTCCTCCATCATTCTTCCCAAGCTCCTCCTCATTCCTTCATCATTTTTCCCGAGCTCTTCCATCATTCTTCTCAATCTCCTCATTCCTCCATCATTCTTCCTGAGCTCCTCCATCATTCTTCCTGAGCTCCTCCATCATTCTTCCCGAGCTCCTCCATCATTCTTCCCGAGCTCCTCCATCATTCTTCCCAATCTCCTCATTCCTCCATCATTCTTCCTGAGCTCCTCCATCATTCCTCTATCATTCTTCCCAAGCTCCTCCTCATTCCTCCATCATTCTTCCCAAGCTCCTCCTCATTCCTATATCATTCTTCCCGAGCTCCTCCATCATTCTTCCCGAGCTCCTCCATCATTCTTCCCGAGCTCCTCCATCATTCTTCCCGAGCTCCTCCATCATTCTTCCCGAGCTCCTCCATCATTCTTCCCGAGCTCCTCCATCATTCTTCCCGAGCTCCTCCATCATTCTTCCCGAGCTCTTCCATCATTCTTCCCGAGCTCTTCCATCATTCTTCCCGAGCTCTTCCATCATTCTTCCCAATCTCCTCCTCACTCCTCCATCATTCTTCCTGAGCTCTTCCATCATTCTTCCCAATCTTCTCCTCATTCCTCCATCATTCTTCCCAATCTTTTTCTCATTCTTCCCAATCTCCTCCTCACTCCATCATTTTTCCCGAGCTCCTCCTCATTCCTCCATCATTCTTTCCGAGCTCCTCCTCATTCCTCCATCATTCTTCCCGAGCTCCTCATTTCTCCATCATTCTTCCCGAGCTCCTCCTCATTCTTCCATTATTATTATTATACAGGATTTATATAGAGTCAACAGTTTGCTCAGCGCTTTACAATATAACGGGAGACAATACAGTTCAATACAAGAGGGTTAGGAGGGCCTGATCCTTGGAGTTTACAATCTTCCATAATTCTTCCCAAGCTCCTCCTCATTCCTCCATCATTCTTCCCAAGCTCCTCCTCATTCCTCCATCATTTTTCCCGAGCTCTTCCATCATTCTTCTCAATCTCCTCATTCCTCCATCATTCTTCCCGAGCTCTTCCTCATTCCTCCATCATTCTTCCCGAGCTCCTCCTCATTCCTCCATCATTCTTCCCGAGCTCCTCCTCATTTCTCCATCATTCTTCCCGAGCGTCTCATTCCTCCATTATTCTTTCTAAGCTCTGCCATCATTCTTCCTGAGCTCCTTTCCATTCCCCTGTCATTCTTTCTAAGCCCCTCCCACACTCCCTAGTGTTTCTTTCTGCACACCCCAGTCATTCTGCCGTGCTTCTTTCTGTATGCCCTTCATCACTCCCTTTTATCCATCCCATCATGCTTCCTGTATGCACACCCCCCCCCCCCCCCCCCCCGTGTTAATGATGCTAAGAATGTATCGGATTCATACTTCGTGCTGATGTATCCCTGAACCCTTTCTCTGATCTTCACTTCCATGCACCGTCTGCTTTTGTTAATTGAAATCAATGCAAAACTTCAGAGAAGCTGCACTTAGTGTTTCCTAATCCTCTGATCTGTAAACGGCGCAGACCTTTCTCTGAAGAGAAGACTGGGAAATCTCTACACAAATAAGAGATTAGGGACGGGATTTCCTGCTACAGGACTGGAATTATAGCTTCACTTTCCAGCTGCCCCAGTGTCAGTATGTAACAGCACTCCAACTTCCACAACTAGTACATAGTTATTCTGGCTGAAAAAAGACAAAAGTCCATCCAGTTCAACCATTAAAAAAAAAAAAAGTTATAATCCTATACCCACAGTTGATCCAGAGGAAGGCAAAAAACCCAGCAAAGCATGATCGACTTTGCTCCTACTGGGAAAGAAATTCCTCCCTGATCCCCCGAGAGGCAATCGGATATTCCCTGGATCAACTTTACCTATAAATGTTAGTATCCAGTTATATTCTGTGTATCTAGGAAAGAATCCAGGACTTTTTTTAAGCAATCCACTGAGCTGGCCAGAACCAACTCTTGAGGAAGTCTGAACATACTGAAGGATGACTTAAAGGGAATCTCCAACATGCTCCGATTATTTATATATTCTGTCATTTACTGAATGACCAATGTTCAGTTATAAATCTTTGTGTATCTTTAACTCTCTCTACACATCAATGGGGGGGTAGCCATATCTGCACATATATAAGAAAGCTTATTATCCTGTTTAGCAGTGCAGCAAAGTTAGGCCCCATGTACACGGGACGTTTGGAAAACTCTTCTGAACGATGGAAACTGACTGCTGGAAAATGTAAAAAACATCAGTTTAGCCGCGTTTGCATACTGTGTTTATGTGCGTTTGCGTTTAGAAGCATTTTTAAAAGATAACCTGAGGAGACCTTCCCAAATGCCCAGAATGCACTGAAAAACAGTAAAAAAAATAGCTATTTCAGACATTTTAGGAGGAATAGAGAGAGCAGAAGCAGAGAGAGCAGTATGTGTTGAGATGACCTGTCTTTTCTGGTTGTATTCACTATGGATCCCATCATGAGCATAATGTGGCGCATTCTACCATTTTTTTCCTTCACGCGAAACCTGGAACTGACTGGTGTACCGGGTCCATTTGAATACATGGAAAATGCTTTGCATGAATTTCTGATGATGAAAAAAGGCTCTGGACATGGAACGGTTAAAAAACGCTTCTAAACGCAAAAGCTTATAAACGCGGTTAACCACGTTTACAAGCGTTTGGCGTTTGAAATGCTGGTAAAATCTACTCCTAAACGCAAGTTTGGTGCGTTCAACTGTAAACTCAACTGCCTATAAACGATGATGTGTACATGGACACATAGGAAAACATTAGGGAGAGTTCAGGGGCTGCTGAAAAAAACGCTGAACAGTTCCTGAACGTCAGTTTAGGAGCTGCAGTGTACATGAACCCTTATTGTGTCTCATTGCTCTTCTGTTACTTGATGTGTAAGGAATGGATACAAATCTTCTGTACAACTTAGGAAGGCCATACGTGATTCCTATTTATTTCATCCAGCAGGTTCCAGCTGTGGTATTGAATTCTGACAGCTGTAGCCAACAACACTGATTGTTCAGGAAAAAACTGACAGGCTGGTTGTACACAAGTCGATTGATAGATCAACTTGTGTACAACCGACCAATTTTATCCCTGCGCCTTGAAGGAGTGCCACAAAAGTGAATAAGTAAGGGCTCGTTCACACTTGGCTGTTTTACCAACGCTTGCCAAACGCCCCTATAGCGTTTGGCAAGCGTTGGTCCGGCGTTTGCCGAGCGTTTTTTAACGCTCGGCAAATGCCGCATATGCGGTTTAGTGGCGGTTGCTAGGCGTTTGCCGAGCGTTAAAAATGCCCCACAAACGCCTATAATGCAGTTTGAATGGTGTTACCACTCCACAACCGCACCGCAAATGCCGGCTGGGCGTTTGCAGAGCGGCACAATAGACTAGAATAGGAGGCTTCAACGCCTCCTGACTCGACCAGAGGCGTCCGTTTTGCCGCGATGCAAACGCTCCCGTTAGAACAGCACCATGTGCTGTAATGTGCAGAATTGGCAGAGGCGTTTGGGAAGCGGTAAAAACGCTTCCCAAACTCCTCTCTGCCGCCTGCACACAACGCTAGTGTGAACGTAGCCTAATAGATATGCAAATAAGTTAATGCTGAACTATAAAAATATAAAACTATGCCCCAAAATCCAAACCATTCCAGGTAAGGTAGCGCTATAACATTACTTTTTAACCAGATAATATTTTTTTTTTAAATTAAATCTGGTAAAGAGTGTTATTGTAGTGCTACCTTACCTGAAGTTGTTTAGATTTTGTGGTACAGTTTTATGATTTTGTATACAGTGGGTATAGAAAAGAATCACCGCCTTTTAAAATAATCACATTTTGTTGCTTTTCAGCCTGGGATGAAGACAGACACAGATTTTGTTTTATCCAGCTGTATTTGCTCAGTGCAACTTGTAACATCCAAGTGAACGATCTAACACCAACTTGTCAGGAAAACCATTCAAAAACAGAATCAGTGAGTTGGAAAAATGATCACCCTCCTCCTAAAAATAGCTTGTAAAGGCAATCAGGTGTAACTAATCACCTTTTCAATGGCACACAAAGCCATTTGAATTTCAGCTGTGATGAACTGTGGTTATTTTGATTAGCTCAGCATGAAAAGAGCTTTCCTGGAGCATTTCAGTCCCTGATAGTGCAACTGAAGCAAACGATCAACTATCGGTGGCAAGGCACTGTCAAAAAATCTCTGGGATAAAGTTGTGGACAAGCACAAGTCAGGAGACTGATAGAAAAAACATGTAAAGGCTTTATCAATGCCTAGAAGCAGAGTGAAGTCTATTAGTAAGAAGTGGAAGGTATTTGGTACAACACAGACCCTCCCTGGATCAGGACGTCACTCCAAACTGGATGAAAGAGCCAGGAGGAACCTGGTCAGATTGGCTACCAAGAGGTCTACAGCAACTCTGAATCCGTTGCAGGAATTGATGACAAAGAGTGGTCATTGTGTGCATGTGACAAAAATATCACAAATTCTCCACAAATGTGACTTGTATGGGAGGGTTGCAAGAAAAAAGCCGCTCCTCAAGAAAGGCCACATACAGTCACCACTGAGCTTTGCCAAAACGCACCTTGAAGATTCTGAGGCCACATGGAAAAAGGTGTTCTGGTCAGATGAGACTGAAATTTTAATTGTTTGGCCTCAACTCTAAACGATATGTCTGGCGGAAATCCAACACAGCTCACCATCCAAATAACACCATTCCTACAGTAAAGCATGGAGGGGCGAATATCCTGTGATGGGGGTTTCTGAGCAGCAGGGACTGGAGCACTTGTCAGGATAAAAGGAAAAATGGATGGGGCAAAATACCATCAAATTCTTGAGGAAAATTTGCTACCCTCTGCCAGAAAGTATAATGGGAAGAAGGTTTACCTTCCAACATGATAATGATCCAACATGATAATGATCCAAAGCACACAGCAAAAATGACCACACAGTGGTTCAAGGAGGAAAAGGTGAATGTCCTTGCATGGCCTAGTCAGAGCCCAGACTTAAACCCCATTGAAAATCTGTGGAGTGACTTGAAGACTGCAGTCCACAAACGGTCACCATCAAATTTAACTGGACTTGAGCAGTTCTGCAAAGAAGAGCGGGCAAATATTGCAAAGTCTAGATGTGCAAAGTTAATAGAGACATCCCAACAGACTAAAGGCTGGAATAAAGCAAAAGGTGGTTCACCAAAATACTGACACAAGGGGGTGATCCTTTTTCCAACTCAGTGATTGTTTCTGAATTTAATTTTAATTTTGTCTGACATGTTGGTGTTGTATATAAAAACAAACCCCAGAGGAGGAATATCTTATACAGTGGGGCAAAAAAGTATTTAGTCAGCCACCAATTGTGCAAGTTCTCCCACTTAAAAAGATGAGAGAGGCCTGTAATTGGCATCATAGGTAGACCTCAACTATGAGAGACAAAATGAGAAAAAAAAATCCAGACAATCACATTGGCTGATTTGGAAAGAATTTATTTGCAAATTATGGTGAAAAATAAGTATTTGGTCACCTACAAACAAGCAAGATTTCTGGCTCTCACAGACCTGTACCTTCTTCTTTAAGAGGCTCCTCTGTCCTGCACTCATTACCTGTATCAATGGCACCTGTTTGAACTTGTTATCAGTATAAAAGACACCTGTCCACAACCTCAAACAGTCACACTCTGAACTCCACTATGGTGAAGACCAGAGAGCTGTCAAAGGACACCAGAAACAAAATGGTAGACCTGCACCAGGCTGGGAAGACTGAATCTGCAATAGGCAAGCAGCTTGGTGTGAACAAATCAACTGTGGGAGCAATAATTAGAAAATGTAAGACATACAAGACCACTGATAATCTCCCTCGATCTGGGGCTCCACGCAAGATCTCACCCCGTGGGGTCAAAATGATCACAAGAACGGTGAGCAAAAATCCCAGGACCACACGGGGGGAACTAGTGAATGACCTGCAGAGAGCTGGGACCAACGTAACAAAGGCTACCATCAGTAACACACTACGCCGCCAGGGACTCAGATCCTGCAGTGCCAGACGTGTCCCCCTGCTTAAGCCAGTACATGTTTGGGCCTGTCTGAAGTTTGCTAGAGAGCATTTGGATGATCCAGAAGAGGATTGGGTGAATGTCATATGGTCAGATGAAACCAAAATAGAACTGTTTGGTAGAAACCCAACTCGTCGTGTTTGGAGGAGAGAGAATGCTGAGTTGCATCCAAAGAACACCATACCTACTGTGAAGCATGGGGGTGGCAACATCATGCTTTGGGGCTGTTTCTCCGCAAAGGGACCAGGACGACTGATCCATGTACAGGACAGAATGAATGGGGCCATGTATCGTGAGATTTTGAGTGCAAACCTCCTTCCATCAGCAAGGACATTGAAGATGAAACGTGGCTGGGTCTTCCAACATGACAATGATCCCAAACATACCGCCCGGGCAACGAAGGAGTGGCTTCGTAAGAAGCATTTCAAGGTCCTGGAGTGGCCTAGCCAGTCTCCAGATCTCAACCCCATAGAAAACCTTTGGAGGGAGTTGAAAGTCCGTGTTGCCCAGCGACAGCCCCAAAACATCACTGCTCTAGAGGAGATCTGCATGGAGGATGGGCCAACATACCAGCAACAGTGTGTGCCAACCTTGTGAAGACTTGCAGGAAACGTTTGACCTCTGTCATTGCCAACAAAGGATATATAACAAAGTATTGAGATGAACTTTTGATATTGACCAAATACTTATTTTCCACCATAATTTGTAAATAAATTCTTTCCAAATCAGCCAATGTGATTGTCTGGATTTTTTTTCTCATTTTGTCTCTCATAGTTGAGGTCTACCTATGATGCCAATTACAGGCCTCTCTCATCTTTTTAAGTGGGAGAACTTGTACAATGGTGGCTGACTAAATACCTTTTTGCCCCACTGTACCTTGTGGTGGAAAGGAATCCTGGAGGTCTTAAAGGGGGTTTAGGAGCCCATAATAATCCTAGAAGGCGCAATACTCACCAATATCTGGTGAGTGCGGTGGATGTTGTTTTTTTCACTGGTGGATGGTGGAAGTATTATTTCTGGCACTAAAGATTTTTTATTTATTTCTTCAATTGGAATCTAAATATTTTTGGACACTTTATTATGGGCAACACTTTTTTTAATACTCACATATTGATATAACTTTTTTTCGGCACATTATTTTATGTATAATTTTATTGAGGTGGTGATCTGCGCTGATTATTGTTTTTTTCTATGTTGGTGTTGTGTCTTTCACTTGGATGTTATAGGTTGCACTGACTAAATACAGCTGAATAAAACAAAAAATGCATCTCTTCATTTCAGGGTGCAAAGCAACAATGTGATCATGTTAAAGGGGTGATTATTTTCTATTTTCACTGTACAACCAGCCAGCCCATACATGAATCAAAAATTGGCCAGTCCCTGCTGAATTGGTCGAATTTCGATCCATGTATGGCCGGCTTTAGGGCTCATTCTTGTTCAAATATTTTATTAACATTTTATCAGGGGGTTAAGACAAGGACATTAGACATTTTGGAAACATAAATATAAAGACATTTTTAGTTACATCAGTAATGTCATTATAGATGAGGGGAGAAGAGGAAAGTACTGCTACATCAATAATGCATTTGGAATGGCAGGAGGGAATGAAAAGCAGTAAAAATATAGACAAGATTGTAACAAATAGAGGATCATGCACCCCCAGTGCTGCGTAGGGGGTCAGGATATAGGAACAGAAAATTATGCAAGATGATCAAAAGAAACGGAAAAGAAAAAAGGGGGGGGGAGGGGGGAGAGAAAAAAGAAGAGGGGAGTGGAGGTGAGTAGGGTAAGGAGTACCAAAGTTAGGTGGGGAAGGGAGAGAAAAGGTGGTTGACTCCACAAGTGATAAATAGTAAGTGGGGTATCGTGTGATGTCACTAAGTATAGTACCAAGATAGTGTAGAGTATATGGGTTTCATGGGAGGGCTCATTCATAAATGCGTCAATCTCTGAAGAGCAATCTGCTTTGGATCACTTTTTAGAGAGCGTTTGGTAAGTAGGCATTATGTTGCCTCCTTACCTATGTTATATCCCCTATAAACCCATACTGCATCGATGTGTCCAGCAAGTCACTGCTGCTTGGCCCTCATTGGTTAAATGGGTCTTGATTCTGCAGGTGCTACTGTCTGCTGAAAGCAATAGTGCAGATAATTTTTCTTCTCTGCAGCATGTGTATGTTCCCCTTTGCAGCTTAAAGGGGCAGTAAAAAAAAGCAGCTTAACCACTTTTTTTTTTACTGCCCCCCAACTACTAGTGTAAACAAGACCTTGCTGGTTTTTTTTTTTTTTAATCTTCTACAAAAGTAAGTTTAATAGAAAATGTGTCACTGTTTTTGAGCTAGGTTACACCAGCCTTCACTCTTGTTCTCACAGTGGTTCTCAGTCTTATTACAGGATAAGTTTACCTTCAGGAAAATGTTACATCTGTAATTAGTGTGTAACATGTTCCAGCTCATGCCCCCCCTCTCTTCCTGATTCCCTTCCTCTGTGACATAGGATGGGGGATCCTTTCCCCTACAGCTGCTTTCACATTTAATATTGGCGTGGAGCCTGTACAGCTGTCACTGAAAACTGCAAGTCTGCCGCAGAGGGAGACAGGATTTGTAGTTTACTTATTCACATATATCTGTGAATGAGTAAACTACAAGTCCCGTCTTCCTCTGCGGTAGACAGACTTGTAGCTTTCAGTGGACTATGAATGTGCTGATCACCGCATTTATAGTCCAATCACTCTTCCTCCACCTTTCTATGGATGTGTTTGCAATGCTTTGCAGACTCCTGTAGGAAAAAATAATAAATGCACCTGCAAAAATGGGGTGAACTTTGCCTTGTAGACCACGGACTAGTAAATTCTTCCAAAACCTGAAGATTCTGGAGGGAGCTAGGGGATACTTGGTGGCCAAGTCTGAAGCAGACTGTGGCCTGATGGTGATGAAGTTTCTGAGAGGAGCTGAGGGCAACTGTAGGAATGGGATCTCTCCAGAAGGCTGAGGCAGGAGCACGGTGGAAGACTTGTATGGCCCTTGGCAGGAGGGAGGCTAGGGGACACTGCTGGAGACCGAGGGTTTTCAAGGGGTCTGGGGGCACTATGGGAGCTAGGAATTACTTTTTGAGAATTTAGGGCATCTGCAGGTGACTGGAGGGCCATAATGATGTAGACCGCAGTCCGGTAGCAGGGTAAGGCCTGCTACCGGACCACTGTTCTACACCCAACGTAGTATCAGCCAGACATGTAAGGTTGCTTAACATCAAGTTGGAAAATCTTTCTGGGCCCCATCGGACTGTTGGAAATACTGGTTTTGACCCTGTAGCACATCAAAATAAATAGTTGTGAGGCACAATCCTTACACAGCCAATCAATTTTCTGAGAAATTAGATGGTTTATTGAAGCATGAGGTACATGGTTCCTGAATATTCTCATTTACAGTGCCTTGAAAAAGTATTCATACCCCTTGAAATTTTCCACATTTTGTCATGTTACAACCAAAAATGTAAATGTATTTTATTGGGAGTTTATGTGATATACCAACAAAAAGTGGTGCATAATTGTAAAGTGGAAGGAAAATGATAAATGGTTGTCAAAATTTTTTACAAATATCTGAAAAGTGTGGCTTGCTAACTAAAATCTAGTGGAACCAATTGCCCTCAGAAGTCATATAATTAGTACTCCTGTGTGTAATCTCAGCATAAATACAGCTGTTCTGTGAAGCCCTCAGAGGTTTGTTAGAGAACATTAGTGAACAAACAGCATCATGAAGGCCAAGGAACACACCAGACAGGTTGAAGGGATAAAGTTGTGGAGAAGTTTAAAGCAGGGTCGGTTTATAAAAAAAAAATATATCCCAAGCTTTGAACATCTCATCTCCTCATCTGTTCAATCCATCATCCGAAAAAGGAAAGAGTATGGCACAACTGCAGACCCACCAAGACATGGCCTTCCACCTAAACTGATAGGCCGGGCAAGGAGAGCATTAATTAGAGAAGCAGCCAAGAGGCCCATGGTAACTCTGGAGGAGCTGCAGAGATCCGCAGCTCAGGTAGGAGAATCTGTCCACAGGACAACTATTAGTCGTGTACTCCACATATCTGGCTTTTATGGAAGAGTGGCAAGAAAAAAGCCATTGTTAAAAGAAAGCCATAAGAAGTCCTGTTTGTAGTTTTCGAGAAGCCATGTGGGGGACACAGCAAACGTGGAAGAAGGTGCTCTGGTCAGATGAGACCAAAATTTAACTTTTTAGCCTAAAAGTAAAAAGCTATGTGTGATGGAAAACTAACACTGCACATCACCCTGAACACACCATCCCCACCGTGAAACATGGTGGTGGCAGCATCATGTTATGGGGATGCTTTTCTTCAGCAGGGACAGGGAAGCTGGTCAGAGTGGATGGGAAGATGGATGGAGCCAAATAAGGCTTAAGGCCTGGGGAGATATGGGAGAGGAGGGAGGGGAAGGGAAAGGGGAAAAAAAGAGATACTAGGAGCATTGTTAATGATTTGCTATATTGTTAGATATGAGTATTATAATAAGGTGTTTTTTTAGCTTTTGTAAATTGAAATGGTATTTCTGAAAAACTATAATAAAATATTTACAAATACAGGGCAATCTTAGAAGAAAATCTGTTCTTGAGACTGGGGCAGAGGTTCACCTTCCAGCAGGACAACGACCCTAAACATCCAGCCAGAGCTACAATGGAATGGTTTAAATCAAAGCATATTCATGTGTTAGAATGGCCCAGTCACATTCCAGACCTAAATCCAACTGAGAATCTGTGGCAAGACTTGAAAATTGCTGTTCACAGACGCTCTCCATCCAACCTGACAGACCTTGGGCTATTTTGCAAAAAAGAATGGGCAAAAATGTCCCTCTCGATGTGCAAAGCTGGTAGAGACCATACCCAAAAAGACTTGCAGCTGTAATTGCAGGGAAAGGTGGCTCTACAAATATTGACTCTGGGGGGCTGAATACAAATGCACGCCACACTTTTCAGATATTTATTTGTGAAAAAGTCTGAAAACCATTTATCATTTCCTTCCACTTCACTGTTATGTACCACTTTGTGTTGGTCGATCACATAAACTCCCAATAAAATACATTTACGTTTTTGGTCATAACATGACAAAATGTTGAAAATTTCAAGGGGTATGAATACTTTTTCAAGGCTTTGTACGTTGCTGCTTATAAACGTGAGCCCAGTGTATCATGCAGCTTATTTATTATTCCCAGTTTGTCAATGTACAACAGTAGAGGAGTCTTCAGCTCTGTTGAGTAAGGATTTCTGAAGGCTTTTTTGGAATTTGACTGACTCGTTAGTTAAAAACAAACTGTAAGGTCAAGCTTATAGTACAATGCAAGATCAAGTGAGCTTGCTTTCAAAATTCCTTCCTTCACTTCTTCACATTTAAAGGCCATTTTGTGCACCAAAATCAATCTTTAGCCCTAAAATATCATGACAAAACTGTGCTGATGGGGATATCATTGGAAAACTGTGCTGATGGGGATGAATCAAAGACCCCAACAATGACTTTGGTAACTGGTGAGTTGATCGACTACCTTCTGATGATTAATGGTGAACCCCAGAGTGGTTGGGCAGTGTGTGCATCATCAGTGTTGTCATTTTCTGGCTGCTTAAGCCGGCCATAGATGGATCAATTTCGGCCATAGATGGATCCAGTTCAGCAGTGGCCAGCTGAGATTAGCTCCATCTATGGACAGGCTGGTTGGACTGAAGTCTATCCATTGATCAACTTCAGTACAACCAGCCTGTCAGATTTTTCTGTTTGCGATTACTGCCGGCGGCTATAACCACTAGCATTGTGTTTTGCCAGCCAGGAAGGCTTCCTGCCAGCAGAACACAACAGCCCATCAACAATGTCTGGGGTTCATTAACTAAAACTGGAGAGTGCAAAATCTGGTGCAGCTCTGCATAGAAACCAATCAGCTTCCAGGTTTTATTGTCCATGCTTAATTGAACAAGCTGAAGTTAGAAGCTGATTGGCTGCCATGCAGAGCTGCACCAGATTTTGCACTCTCCAGTTTTAGTTAATCAACCCCATAGTGTTGATGGGGGAATCGAGCGATATCATCATCTATGGCTTGCTATAGTCATATGTAGAGATGGCATGGCAACGGGCAAGGCTGGTTGGTCTTACAGTTCCTTTGTTTAGATACAGATGGAGTTCTTTCTGGCAGGTTCTAAGGATCACTGGAAGATATAATTCGCTGTCTGCTAAATCCACCCCAGGTCCTCTTCCCAGCTGTGTGTCTGCTACAATTCCTAAAAGCTTCTTGAGAACATTTTATAGAAGATGCCCAAACCACCCTAACTGATCTTTCCATTGGTAAAAGCAGAACCTCTTCTGTGCTCTGAGATGCTTTGTGACCACCGAATGTCTCGTGAACACAAAGTGAACAGATCAACCATGCCAGGCAACTTTAAGCTACCCATACACTATTTTTTTTAACAAAATTTAACGAAAATTCTCAGTACTTTTGATGACTTGATGAATGTAATTTGAAAGCACTTCAAAATCTCATTTGCATTTAACATTTGATTTTGGAATGAATGGACTTTCTCAAATGAAAACCCCATTCACTGATTAAAATATTCTCCATCCTGCTCCTTCAAATTATCTTGTCACTATGGTAAAAACTAACATCTGTTTCTAATGCTGGCCATACACTAGTAGATTTTCACATGAGAATATTCGTGCAAACGTTTGTTTGACAATTCTTTGTACATTCGATGAATGGATGAATATCATGTGAAAATGTCACCCCACTTTTAACATTCAATTTTAAAATGAATGCAATTCCTAAACAAAAACCACATACACTGTATGGAAATTGTGTTCATTCGTGAAATGTTTTCCATCCAGGTCCTTCAAATTTTCTTGTTACTGTGGTAAAAAAATTAATGTCAGTTTGACTCCTTTATAAATTAGAAAACGTTCTTAAATGTTTCACCTGAAAATCTATACGTGTCTGTACAGCAGAAAGCTGCTTGTTCAGCCGGTTCCCGCCCATCCTATTGTAATAGGATGGCCAGGTGGGACTTTCGTAGTTCCGGGTGGCTGTCACATGGATGTCCTCCCGAAACGCACCTTGTGTGCTGCTGTGGGGGGCACTGGAGAGTGATCTGTCACCGGCTGTGTCCACCGGACACAGCCAGTGGCTGATCACTGTACCTGCCCACTGCTGGTAACGTGATCACTGTGACCAATTACAGCAGATCACATAATGATTGTAAAGAATGGTTGGCTTCATTTCATGCCATTCATTGCTTACAATTGTGTTGCTAGCTGTGATTGATCACAGAGATCACATCTGTAGCATGTGATTAGCTGTGGCTAATTACAGCTGATCATATCAATACATACTGAATAAGTCAGTTTAATTCAGTAAAAATGGTTGTTTATACCAGTGACATTATTATTATACAGGATTTATATAGCACCAACAGTTTGCACAGTGCTTTACAAAATGACATTGTGAAAGTAACTGGTATAAGCAATCCTAATGTGTAAAAAAAAAAAAAAAAAAGTCCTGATCACTTTCCCAGAGTAGTATAGTGTAACTATGGTAACACTGTATTGCTGTGATCATGGGGTTAAAAAAAAAAAATGTAAAAGTGCTGTACCCACTTTGAGGGTCTCCCGGCATTTCTGCATGGAGATATTGGTTTTGCACATTTGCTGTGCTCGTTTTGAGCAGTTCCCACCATCCCTGTGCTCAGTTCCTGGGTTTATACACCTGTTGGGTATATTATGAGGGGCTCCCACCATCTCTGGTGAGTTTCCAGATCTATGCTCCTGCTCTGCCTATTATGAGGGTGACTTGACATCACTCTGCTGAGTTCCCAGCTCTGTACACCTACTGTGTGTGCATTATGAGGGTTCCCATCGTCTCTCTGTTGAATTTCCTGCTCTGCACACTTACTCTGCCCAATCTTAGGGGTTCCCACTGTCCTTGCACTGATTTTCTGGGTCTACATACATACTGTGCCCACTAAGAGGGGCTTCCACCATGTCTGTGCTGAGTTCCTGGGTCTGCCCACCTTTTGTGGCCATTATGAGGAGCTTCCCCATCTTTGCTAAATATTTCACATTTAAGTTCTATTCGGGGGAATGCAAACAGTTGGATATGACCACCCTCAGTTTTCTCAGTATGAGAAACCCCTGTTATTTCTGTGGCTGAAAACGGCAACTTTGACACAAGTATACAGATTGAATTTGTACGCTGAAGTCCCTTGCATTGTACTCTGTAAATTAAAAAAATATATATTTTATTTATTTTTATATATATATATATATATATATATAAAAATTTTTACTTTTGTTTTTTTTTTTTTCCAGACTATCCTGGGTGAGACTCATGAGGAGGATGAGGAGATCCTTCCTCGGAAAGATTATGAGGTGAGTTTCTTGTATTGATTCATTGATTCTTCCGGCTCTGGTGAGTCACTGAAGCTTTTATTGGATTTGTATGATTGGATGACGTGTTCACTTTGTGTGTTAACATCTTTTATCTTGGAACATTTTGTGACAGTGCCCTTTTTTTTTTTCTTCTTTTTTTTTTGCAGAGTTTGGATTATGACCGCTGCATTAATGACCCCTATCTGGAGGTTCTGGAATGCATCAACCGTAAGGTAGAGACTTACCTGCGTATTTATCACATCTGTGGAGAATGCATTTCAGTATGCAGCATGCCTTCGTATACAGGGGCACAGACAACCTGCCCGGGGCTTTTGCTTCATCCAGATGTTGCTTGATGACACCAGGACTCCTCACTATGCAATACTTTCTGGTCATCAGTAATCTGGTGTTCTGAGAAAGTCAATCCCTGAGGCTGGATTTCCAGCTTTGCCTATCAGAGTCTCTCTACGGTGTAAGCTCCCACACCTCTGAGTGTTTAGAAAACTGACCTTCATTTTCAAATAGAGCAAACATTACACTCAGGAAGATGTGGATCTGTTAGATTCCTCCATGTGTTCAGCAGATCTTCCTTAATATTTTAAAAAACACTGTCATCTTACAATGAATGGGCAGAGTGTGTTGCTAGTATAATGCTCCTGAACCACTGCCACATTCTCATGCCACTCCATTCCATCGCACCTTGGAGTCAAACCCCACAAAAGGTTCATAACGACAACCCCACTCCTCCATAGGACATTGCTCGGCCCTGGTGATTAGGGCTCAGTCCAGAGTGCGGCATCATGAGAGCAGGTCGTTCTCTCACCCCCTCCTCTTTTTCTTCAAGTCCCCTCCAAAGTTCTGCTCTCTGAACAGGCTTTGTATAGCACAGTGATGATAACACTGGTCCTTTTATGGAAATATCTGGGTTTGCAAAAGCCTTCGGAGCACCCAAAGTAGATTTATATTCTTTGCAGCCGAAAACACTGTGGGGGTCCTCTGCTGGCTTTCAACGCCTGCTGATATCAACCTGCGGTGGAAGATGGCACATGAATTAGTCTATGCAGCCATCATTTGCTCAAAATATCTTCTGTAGCAATAAAATGCATTTGTTAAAAGTGGAGATACCCTTTTAACTCTCAGACAGGGTACCATCTCTGTTGACATTGTTCAGAGCTGTGCTTGGATTGGTCACTCCTGTTTTTATTTATTTTACAGAAAGCCAAGCGGTACGAGGCCGTTCGGTGGATCATGGTCTTCGCTATTGGCGTGTGCACTGGACTGGTACAACCTATTACTATATTTTCCATTCTATTGCTGTTCAGTGACCTATCTGATAATAAAAATATTAAAATGTATTTTATATAGCTCCTTTAACCACTTTAGCACCACCCAATAGCAGAAATACTGCTACAAGGCAAAAGCGGTGCGCAAAATCACGTGTGTATGTATGTAAATGTGTGTGTGTATGTGTGTATATATATATATATATATATATAAAATGTAATTTTGCATTTCGGGGTAGGGGCACTGATCGCCGCTGTTACTAGTAAAAGAAAAAAAAAGAGCCCAGTATATATACCACCGTTTGTAAACTTTTACATAAACCAATTAATTTACATGTATTGGGATTTTTTTTTTAGCAAACACATGTAGCAGAAAACATTTTGGCCTAAATTGACAAAATGTGATTTTTTTTTTGCTGGACATGCTTAATAGCAAAAAGTCAAAAATATTTATTTTTTTCTCTCAAAATTGTTGGCTTTTTTTTTTTACCACTGAAAGAAAGCTCTATTCGTACATTTCATTTGGGTGCAGCATTGTTTGACCATGCAATTGTCAGTTAAAGTAACGTAGTGCCGTAATGCAAAATATGGCCTGGTCACACGAAGGGGGGGAATCCTCTGAAGGGCAAGTGGTTAAAGGTAGCTTCTCAAAGCACTTTACAAAGAAAACACAAGAAATACACAGCATGAAACAAAGGAAAAAAAGAGCAATTAAGCGAAAGCTTGTCTAAAGAAAAAAGTTTTTAGATTTGTTTTGAATTAGTTTAGAGAAGATGAGTCTCTGATGTTCTTTGGAAGTGAATTCTAGAATTTTGGGGCATAGTTGAAGAAGGCTCTGTTTCCCACCAAGTGTAGTTGAGTTGGAGGGATACACAGAAGACCAGAAATTGAGGAGCAAAGGTTATGGGGGGGAGTAAGTAAATAAAAGTTCAGACAGATAATGGGGTGCCAATCATGAAGAGTATTATAGGTAAGCATGAGGATCTTAAAGTCTTTGTGAAACGTGATCGATAGCCAGTGCAAGGACTCCAGGATAGGGGTAATATGGTCACTTGTACCCGACCTAGTGAGGATTCTGGCTGCAGAATTTTGTCCATATTGTTGTTGATTAATAGTGGATTTAGGTACACCAGCGAGTAGAGCATTGCAGTAGTCAAGTTGGGAGAACACAAATGTATGGATCAGATTTCAGCTACAGTGTATGATAGCATAGGACCCAGCTGAGCAATCAAGATTAAAAGGAGGAGCTGGGATGGAGATCTCCATCATCTATAAGTGTGTTGTGTAATATTACCATCTGGCTGAGACCAAGTGATGAAGAAACACAACACGGATGGGAGCACCACAGGTAGGAGGACCATGCTGTCATCTCACGTGGTCCTCCTCATCCTCCATCCCACATCCTCCTCCTCCGTCCCACATTCTCCTCCTCCATCCCACATCCTCCTCCTCCAGTCCCATCTCCCCAATCTCACGTCCTCCTTCTCCAGTCCCATCTCCCCAATCTCACATCCTCTTCCCCCAGTCCCATCTCCTCCATCCTACAACCTCCTCCTCCTCTAGTCACATCTCCCCTATCCCATGTCCTCCTCCATTCCATGTCCCCTTCCTCCTGTAGTCTATAAAAAATGTTTTAATGCAGGAGTAAGTAACATAAAATACAGTGTATTGAGTACAGAAGTCAGGATGAGCGTGGGGTGTGGGTGTAGGGAGAGAGAGATAAAGGGGTGATAGAGAGCAAGAGTACAATGAGAGAGAGAGAAAGTGGGAAAAGGATGTGAGGGGGGGGAGGGAGGACAAAGATAAAGCAAGACGGGGAGAGAAACGAGAGAGTCTCTATGGCACTACAAGTCCCAGCCTGGCAGACTCCTATTTCTCAGCTCACACAGAACAAGGCAAAGTCCACCAAAGCGGTCACTTTAGCCTGTCAGCCCCCCCTATATATAATATTTCAGGCGCCCCCTTTTAAAAGTCTTGGGGTTGAAAAATGGCTGATTCTGTTTCTGTATTACTAGTAGAACCAGCAAAACAATTTTTTAGTTTTGGACAGCATGAAGTGGTAGAACATTTGTCAGGTATTCGTTGCTGTGTTGACTGTCTTAACTTGACGTTATTTGCATTACATAATTTTTGCTGATTTTTGTAATGACTGAATCTCTGTGTTCCTATGCAGGTTGGGCTGTTTGTGGATTATTTTGTGCGTCTTTTCTCCCAGTTCAAGTTCCAAGTGGTTCAGAACTGTATCCTTTTCCTATGGCTGTTTTGTTCACACGTTCCCCACCCACTCTGCTTACAGTTTTCCCTCTCTGTATTGAATAAACACAGCCTGATCTTTGCATTCTTTGCTCTGAAGCATTCTGCCCTATATTTCCCCAATCCTCAGTCTCTCCCTGTACAGGAAACACATTCAGAATAGGTCAAACCCCCTCCCATCCCCCTTGTCCCCTCCCCTCAGTTTAAATAGTTTCCTTCTGTCCATAAAGTAATGAAAGGTTATGCTTTTGTTGATTGACTGGATGGCTGTTAGGTCAGCGGTCCCCCTCCTGATACAAATCTTGGCCAGGTTGCCTTGTTCTACCTTTGTGGCCAGAGAGGTTCCTTTACATCTTGACCCCTCCCCCAACGCCCTTGGCCTGTGTTCCCTGTCCTTCTCCCCTACAAAGTAGTCTTCAGTTTTGGTCTGATGTTGGTAGCAGGGCTGGGCTATATGTGGGTTGTGTCTTAGTGAGTGGAACCCCTTCCAGAAGTGACATATGACCTAAGCCTCATTTTGGATATGATCACGCCACCTCTGGTGGTCCATGTAGGTGCGTATTTGGCTGTAGCCAGGCCGGACTTTATGGAGGGATGGAAAGGGAGATGACCACCATCCTGATTATGGAAAAAGTGGAGGACAGCAGAGGGCCCCAGGCTGCTACTGCAGATGGTAGGTTCTGCTGGCAGTTGAGGTGACTTGGTCAGCAGTGGCAATGTGGTAGGTGGGTGCAGTGTCATCTTGGCACTTTCCCTTTCCGGAAGTTTGTTGGAGGAGCTTGGTTAACTTTTGCTGCACTATCTTTTGTTTCAGAGGTACCAAAGTAGCAAACAGTCTTCCTATGCTTCCATTAACCCACCAGCTATTTCTGCCTCAGTCCTCACACACAGTAGAAGGCACTGTGGCATTTATTGATAAATTTGTCTGCCTCTTCCATCATGACTTTCTGTAAGGAATGCATTCAGAAGCTGGCTGCATTTGAAACCTCTGCCCTAGTGGAGGATTCTGTTATGCTCTTCAATAGTCTCTACTTTTCACTCATTTTGGGTTGTGCTTTCAGATTACTTGCCCTCGACTTCTAAAGCCAAACTTGGTTGCTTGCCACCTCCTCGTATGGACCCCCCTTCCATAGTTGCTCAGGGGAAAGACAATGCTACTAAACAAGTTCCTGACTTTCCTAAGGTGCTCTCAATTCAAGACAATGTACAGAGGTCTGCAAGATCTTCAGTGTAGGGGCTTTTTTTTGTCATTTCTTTAACAACCTGGTTTTGAAGCAATGGAAATAACCTGAAAAGGAAAATCACTGATAGTAAATCTTTGCATAGCAAAGCAGAAACACTCCTAAGAGCCTGGCTTGCCAATGCCTTGGCAGCAAACTGTATATCAAGAAATGTTTGTTGACTGGAACAAGCTTTACAGTATCTGTTCTAGGCTGTTCCAGTAGAGCAAGTTCTTTATTCCCTGTCATTAGCAAGTAAGGCTGTTTCCCACTTGGCACTTTTGTTAATGGTGCAGAATCCATAAAGCTACTGCTAGATCTGCAGTCTTGTTAAACTCCGAGAAGGGCCATCTGACTTGAATCTTGGAGCAGAGACTTTGTGATATCAAGCATTTTCAGCATCTGATTTAATAACTTACTGAGTGTACAGCTTCCTTATCTTTTAATACGTGCCCATGTTTGTTTAAGCTGGTGCCATGACCACTGCCCCAGGTTTCCTGTTTTAGGATGGGCAATTTCTTTTAAGGAGCCACTCTTGCATGCAGGGATTAGAGTTGTGTCTACCTACATTGTGTGCTTCGAGAGAAACACATCCCCACAGCCTAGGAGAGCAAAGCTTTCCCTTGAGAGTGCACCATTTGTTACTAATTCCTTCTTGTGAAGGCCAGATGTTCAGGGAAGCAGCACTGAGAAAGCAGGAGTTAGCAGCATTTAACGTTGTAATCTGCATGTGCTTGGGTATGAATTTTAAGAAAGCGTTTACTTGATAAGTAGGTTATTGCTTCTTTAACCTCTAAATCTAATTTGTGTGGAATTCCATTTGATTGTTTCCTACTTTTTGGTTTAGGTCTGGACACTTTCTTATACAGACCTGCAAAAAGTTTCCACAGAAGAATGTGTAATAGGTGCTTAACAGAAGGTTTTTTTTCTGAGAACCTGCAGGATAATAAACCTCAGGAACAAAAGAAAAAAAATGGATGTTTAGTAAACTAAAGCCTAAAAGAGTTTTGCTCTTTTCTCCTCCAGAATCTACCCGTAAGAACTGTAAATGATGCAGCATTATTATACAGGATTTATATAGCGCCAATAGTTTGCTCAGCGCTTTACAATATAAAACGGAGACAATACAGTTCAATACAAGAGAGTTAGGAGGGCCCTGCTCCATGGAGCTTACAATCTAAGAGGGAAGGGCTAGTGGTACAAAAGGTAGTAACTGTGGGGGTTGGACTGGTAGGATGAGTAGAAGATTCCATTATTGGCTTAGGGCAGGATAGGCTTCCCTGAAGAGATAGGTTTTCAGAGATCGCCTAAAAGTAGGTGATAGTCTGATAAATTGGGGTAGAGAGTTCCAGAGGATGGGGGAAGCTCTAGAGAAGTTCTAGAGACGAGCATGGGAGGAGGAGACCAGGGATCTAGAGAGCAGGAGGTCGTGGGAGGAGTGGAGAGGACGGTTTGGGTGATATTTGGAGACAAGATCAGTGATGTAATTTGGGGCAGAGTTATAAATGGCTTTATTAGTTGTTAATGTTTTGAATTTTATCCGTTGGGCAATGGGAAGCCAGTGGAGGGATTGGCTGAGAGGGATGGCTGATACAGAACGGTTAGTAAGGTGGATGAGTCTGGCAGCAGCATTCATGATAGACTGAAGAGGGGATAGCCTGCGATGAGGTCGGCCAGTGAGGAGGAAGTTGCAATAATCAAGGCGAGAGATAACAAGGGAGTGAATAGGTTGCTTAGTATGGAGGCATGCTATATTCCTGTGCTTGAAGATTACATTTTTCAGAGGTTTTATTCCCATGCGTTTGAGGTCTAGAAACCTTTGGGCAAACAGGATGATCATAAACTAAGAAAGTTGAACAAGCTCATGTTGCGCAAGAAGTTTAGAATGGAAAACTTTTACACTGTACATGTCCTGATTCATCCAGGACATCAGAGAATCATACAGTTTTCATTGCTGTCAAAGCAGACGAATTACAATTACCAGCTTCATGCCATGCCTTTCCGTCTCTTGGCAGCCCCAAGAATCTTCACTAAGATTCTATTGTAGGTCATGTCTCATCTTCAGAAGATAGCTCAAACTAAAGAGAAAGTGAAGGATGTTTTCAGGTTCTTCTCACGCTGAAAAGATTAGGTTGGCTGGTTAACAAAGAGAAATCCACACTGATAACCAGACCAGTATCTTCCTGGGCTATCAAGTAAGCCCTGCAAGCCAAAAGATTTTTTATCTGGTCAAAAAGATCTTCTTTATGACTGGTCTGGCCATTTCGGCAGAGGTTGTTACCTTAAGGAATGTTATGAGACTTGCGTCTAATTACTCCTTTGATTCTGGCCTTAACTTGGGTTCAGTTACCCTCAAGAGCCCTTTGTGTTTTGTGTCATATCCCAGTGGGATTGACAGAAAAATTCTTTGGACTTGTGAGTTCACCTGTTTCCAAAAGTCCTCTACACAGTGGATTGGTGGATGGATCCACAAAAATTGATGGAAGGCAGATATTGGGGCCAGGTTTTTGTGGGAAAGATCACAACAGATGCCAGCTCTTAGAGTTGAGGAGTTCACATTCAAGCCCAGGGGATCTGAAAACTACAACTCAGTAACTAGTCCTGTTTCAACCTCAGGATCTTACGCCTCTGAAAGAGGCATTATTGGCTTTCCACTCATTGGTCAAAAACCAGGAGATACACGTCTTCTCCAAAAATGCTGCTACGGTAGCATACGTGAACCACCAGGGAGGTACCAGACCTCACACTCTGTTATAAGTGGCTTGGGACATTCTTTTTTGGGGCAGAAAAAAAGCATCACCTCCAGTTTAGCAGTCCATATAAAGAGGTCTTGAGACATGGTAGCAGACTTACTCATTGCATTACTATTCCACGCAGTGACTGGAAAGTGCATTAGAGTGTTTTTCTTCAAATAGTCAGCAACTGGGACATTGTGGCAGAGGCTTATTTGCATGAAGAGAAAACCGGAAAGTAGAAAATATCTTGGGTCATCCAAATTCTCCAAATTCTTTGAATGTTAGGACAAGTTTTCTCACTTACCTTGAGGCTACCAGAGGATTCACTCTCCTCTCCTGGTCTTTACTGGTCCTTATAAGAACTTACAGGCTTCCAAATCCACTTTATCTCTCATTTATAAAGAAGGATTAAAAGTACCACCTTCATTGAAGGTCAATTCAACCAGAACCTTGGCAGTATCTTGGGCAGAAAAATCAGTTGGTGGAGCAAATCTTTTTATCTCAACTAAGGATGAGGGTGGTAATAAAGGCTTTTTAACAGTTTTGTATGTGTTTCCTTTAGAGGGAGGAACTAATCCGGTTGCAGTCCTGGAAGATTCTTATAAATACATTACTGGTAAGTGTAACTGGGAATTTTTCAGTGTAGTATAAAGACCACATGCTGCCAGTGTATACAGGCCAGTGGAGTGAAAGTTACAGTTCAGTCTAGTGTGTAAATTGCACTTTTACAGCTGAAGGCCTTTTATTGTTGAATTTGATGGAGGCTATGGTGCTTATGCATACCTCCCACCTTTCTGGGATGAGAAATGGACACCTTTTTAGCCTTGCCTCCCATTAGACCATGAAGAATCTTTACACAAAAGATGATTGGTTACATTTTCATGCTATTTCTTCTTTAAGGACATTTTGAAACTGAACTCAAACCTAACCTTTTTTTTTTTTCTTATGCTTGTAGCAAGTCCTCACCTGTGTTAAAAACAGGTAAACCGGTTACTCTCCAAAACTTCCCACAATATAACCCTTTGAAAGAACTCATCCCCAGCATCCCTTTAAACATGTATGTCTCAATGTTCTAGAGAGCTCTCCACAGTAATTTTAGAGTCATTGATCCTGAATGCCTTTTATGTCATGACCAGCTGAAAGAAAAGTATAAATGTGATCTTCCCTTGTATAGCTTGGCCTCCTTCACCACCCTTTGTGAGTAGTAAAACAACTGCAGGCCAGTAAGCGAGTTATGTATCCCATTTGGGTGCCATTTTGTTCTTTCCTTGACCTGATAACACAGCTGTTGAAGATTGTACAGATCGAGGATGCTTGGCTTTGTCCCTGCTGGAACTCTTGGGGTTCAACTTGACCTTTGCCTTCATAGCCACACTCTTTGTCCTCATACAGGTAATGACTGGCATGAAGTGAATTATTGCTGGTATGTTAAAATGTGAAGCTTTTCCTGTGTTTTCCTTTAGTTATCCAATCACCTCCTGAAATTTTTCATAGATTAAAGATGGGGATGGCGGTACCTGCAAAGTTCAGGGTTATATTCTAGTACTTTGAAATAGGCCATCTTATTGCCTATGCCCGACTATGCAGACGAAATGCAAACCATTTGAACTTCATATTATTATACAGGATTTATATAGCGCCAACAGTTTGCGCAGCACTTTACAATATAAGGGAGACAGTACAATTACAATACATTTCAGTACAGAACTTCATATGACATAGATAACCATTATTGTATTTTTGCTAATCAGCCTGTGAACTCTCACAAACCTGTAACAAACCTCTTCGAGTGAGTATTGTAGTTTTAGAACAGTCTGCCTTGAGGGCCGTATCTTAGGATTGCAAAAAAAAAAAGGCTTATTTTTTTAATAGGGTTCTGCTTTATAGAGTTAAAGTTTTTATCTTTTCTAAAAAGGTGTATTTTTTATTTATACTTGCATAGCCTGTAGCAGCAGGATCTGGGATTCCTGAGATTAAATGTTACCTGAATGGAGTAAAGGTCCCAGGCGTGGTCCGTCTCAGAACGCTCGTCTGCAAGGCTTTGGGGGTTTTGTTTGGTGTTTCTGGAGGTAAGGACAGCACCACCCAAAGGTATACTGCACAAGAAAACCATTTTCTGGAGTTTAGCTTTAACATAAGTTTGAGTTCTGTCCACAAATAGAAATCCTGCATTGGATTGGATTGTAATTTTCTTTTGAGTACCAGTGAAATGATTTCTTATATACCCTTTAAAGGCTAATTCTGGGCTCTGGCTTCAACCCCTGTCCTTTCTTGATCCCCTCATGCTCCACAATATGGGTTTTTTTTGTTATATTTTTTTTACCAGTGGTCTTCAGGCTGGTCATGTAACTGTTCCTCTCTGTGTTTATTACCAAGTGGTGGGAAATTCTTGTGGTTACAGAGGGTGGCACTGATTTGATGTCTGTGCTGCTCTCTGCATCCATACACGGCAAGCATAGGGTACCATGGTGAGACTGAGCCCATGGTGCTCTATACTCACAGTATGTCCTCCTCCTTCCAGGCTTGACCCAAAAGACTGAACAGCTTGTAGCATAGAAGAGGTACTGCAGGAGACTTCATTGGAAAAAAAGGATTTTTTCTTTTTTTTTTTTTCTTAAATATTCAGGGAGACTTAAATTTAAAAAAAATGAGTCCAGAGTTTAGCTTTGGTCGTTTTCTGCATTCCAGCCTTCATAAAATAAAACAAAATAAATAGCTCGTATTTAGAAATCGAATCGATTCCACCATTAGAAATCAGGCACATTTTAGTTCTAGTACTTCTTCATGAATTTATCATGTGACTTACTAATTCTCTACTCACAGGCCTTTTTGTTGGGAAGGAGGGACCGATGATTCACAGCGGGGCCGTTGTTGGTGCAGGGCTTCCTCAAGTAAGTCTAAGTGGAATTTCTTTCATCCATATCCCCAGCATCATCTACCATGTGTATACTGGTATCTCCCCAACACTACATCCTGATGCAGACTCTTGTATTACTAGAGGAGTCATTGGCCAAGTCTAAAGGATACATCTCCGTATAATCCTAGTTTCCTCCTGTTTTGAGCTGTGATTTGGTTGCTGAACTAGCATTGCAAATTCCCTTCCCCACTGTTGTTCGACAGTGCTGCTCAGCAGCAGATGAATATCTAATGAGTTCTGATTGACAGTGTTTGCCTCTAGTAGCAGGTGCACTCTCGAGGTGAGTGCCTTCTCTATTCAAAGAAGTATGGCCAAAGTCTTTATGGACATACTTCTCTTCTGGGTCACAGGAGTGCACTTAGTTCTGCTCTTCTGTGATCCAGATTCAGCCAACAGTGAGCTAAAGCCCGCTGTCAGCTATTGTCACAGAGCCGGTCCAGGATCTGAAGGGATCCCAACGTTAATGCTGGGAGCCTCCCAGATTCCTGGCCAGCAGTTAGCTCATCCTCTCAAGCCAGCCTCTCCCTGCCCCCTGCACAGCCCGAAGTTTCAGTGAATGCTGGAGGGGCAGAGCAGAGAGCAGTGACGTACAGTCAGTGCTCTCTGCTCAGTGAAGACCGAGAACTGAGCTATCAGCATTTATGTGATCGCTCAGTTCTCAATCTTACAGCCAGCAGGGAACAGTGGCAGCATTGGACCAATGCTGCATCCACATATGTGAGTATGTAGGTTTGTTTTTTCATTTGTAATCCCACACGTCTGCTTTAATGCTGGGAGAGGTGGCTTGTCAGCACAACCATCTCCTATATGTGTTTTAAGTGAAACCCATACAGAGATTACACACATACATAAAAGAATGACAGCAGGTGCTGAGAGAATTGAATAGAGACGCTGGGGAGAAAATAACAGGGGAAATTTGGAGGAGAACGATATTGGCAGCAGTAGGTATGGGAACAGGAATGATTGTAGGAGACAAGTGTATTGAATAGAGGTGCCAGGACTAACGGACAGCAGGAGATAGGAGAAAGATGGAATTGACGATGGGGTGGGTGAGGGAAAATGACAGCGGGAGAGCATAAAAGAGGGAGGTAGCTCCTCTAGTAATGCCCACAAATCGGGCTTCATGCAGGGGTGGCGCTAAAGATGTGCTTTTCTTTAAATTGGTTCTGCTTTTCCTTCCTGAAGCACTGATTATTTTTTGACTTGAATCATTGAGTTAGGAGGTAAGCTTTTATCGCTGCTAAAACATCTTTGTTAATAGATTGATGTTTCTGAAAAATGAACTGTCTGTGTAGCTACTGTATCCCATAGCTACTATTACTTTTAACCTTCTGTGCTAGAAGGGCAAATGTTGAATTATGTTTGGATGGTAATGTCTTCATCCTTCTCATCTACCATTTATCTGATAATGAACTCCTACACTGACCATCACATGAAAACTTTGATTATACAGGGCGCAATGTGATTGGTGCGTATGAGACAGCACACAGCTTTCTGCAACCAACTAGTCAGAATAGCATGGGGGCTTTCAAGGACAGACTGTTTTTATGCAGTTGTAAATGAGGTGAACCGTTTTTTAGACTGTTTGGTAAATGAGGCCTGGTGTTTGAATTACTCCATCTGTAAGACTGTATGCAGGCTGAGATTAGAGGTGTATCTGCAACCCTTCCAGAATAAGATAGATCAGACATTGTCCATCCCTAATACTGACCTCTTTGTCTCTCTTCCAGTTCCAGAGCATTTCATTCCAGAAGATTCGCTTTGACTTTCCGTATTTTCGCAGTGACAGGTACAGCCAGTAGTGAATTGGCGATGAAGACAAACGTCTATTTCAACATACACAAGTGTTGGCTTCCTCATTAATGACTTCTTGTTCTCTTCCTTAGGGACAAGAGAGACTTTGTTTCTGCTGGTGCAGCGGCAGGGGTGGCGGCTGCCTTCGGGGCTCCCATTGGGGGTACGCTTTTCAGTTTGGAGGAAGGGTCATCGTTCTGGAATCAGGGGCTAACCTGGAAAGTAGTGAGTAGTTAGCATGGTTCATCTCTTGTGACAGCATTGTACTGGTTCTGTACAATGGCTGTGAAAAAAAAAAACATCAGCTGTAGAGTGCCACCCTTGAAGATTGTTCCTGTGTGCATGATCAGTGATCTCTGTGCTAAGTACAGTAGTACAACTCTAATTTGATTGGTCTCTCTTCTCTGTCAGCTCTTCTGCTCCATGTCCGCAACATTTACGCTGAACTTTTTCCGCTCCGGGATACTGTTTTCAAGCTGGGGGTCATTCCATGTTCCTGGGCTCCTAAACTTTGGGGAGTTTAAGGTACATGTCTAATATGTCATTACAATTTGCGTTGTCTTGTACTTTTTTTGCGGGGGGGGGGGGGGGGTAGAGAACAGTTACACCCGGTTCACATCATGTGACCCCAAAGTTGTGCGACTGAGGTCCGAATATGATGTGAGGCTTCACTGCCTTTTGCTGCCACTTCAATAATAGGAGTCAATGCAAGTCGCAATTTTTTGAGTCACAGTGATTAAAATGGTTCCATTGAAAGATATGGGATACGATTTATGTGACTTCGAAGATGCATGAAAAGTCGCAATGACTTGAACAGAGGCTTAAAGTGTTAATCCAACAATCCAATCCTTATGTGCTGCTATAGATTTATCCCAAACCCTTTGTGCTATACACAAAATTAATGAATCTGGTGAAAAACAAAATAAAATGTGGTACACAATATATGCTACAAAAATATATAGAAAATATATATAACTAGCCGCAGTGCACTCAGTGACCTCTCATACTAGCTATACAGAACTCCAATATGTCAAAATTTGTGCTGCGCTAGTCGCACAATAATAATTAGTGTACATATGATCCTAAACCCCATAAAAACATTAAGCCACACGCAACAACGTTAATAATTGGACTTTTATTTGCACATTTTGATTGCGATTGGGATATTTACTCACTTGTATTGGAATTTACATATATATGTATTGATTTATATGCATAGTAGTGCATTATCACTGAAGTTTTATAGAATGTTATTGCATGAGGCTTAATGTTTGTGGGGTTTAGTATCGTACTGTATGTACACTAATTATTATTGTGTGACTAGCGCAGCACTAATTTTGATATATTGGGGTTAAAGTGTTACTAAACCCCGGACCCTGCATTCACTATATCTGGTCTCCCCGGACCCTGCATTCACTATATCTGATCTCCTTGGACCCTGCATTCACTATATCTGGTCTCCCAGGACCCTGCATTCACTATATCTGGTCTCCCAGGACCCTGCATTCACTATATCTGGTCTCCCAGGACCCTGCATTCGCTATATTTGGTCTCCCCGGACCCTGCATTCACTATATCTGGTATCCCCGGACCCTGCATTCACTATATCTGGTCTCCCCGGACCCTGAATTCGCTATATTTGGTCTCCCCGGATCCTGCATTCACTATATCTGGTATCCCCGGACCCTGCATTCACTATATCTGGTCTCCCCGGACCCTGCATTTACTATATCTGGTCTCCCCAGACTCTGCATTCACTATATCTTGTGTCCTCGGACCCTGCATTCACTATATCTAGTCTCCCCGGACCCTGCATTTACTAAATCTGGTCTCCCCAGACTCTGCATTCACTATATCTTGTGTCCTCGGACCCTGCATTCACTATATCTGGTCTCCCACAGTACACAGAACATGGAAATGCAATTATTTTAGTAACTATAAACAGTCAAATACCAAATAACAATGCTCTGGCTTCTCCCACCCGCCTTGATCTGTCTGCATTGTGTAGAGAAGTACAGAGACCCAGTTATAGCTTCATAAAGTTGAAATAAAGTCATGGTATTAAAACCAGCACTGTTAAAGCCAGATTTCAGCCCCCCCCCCACTCCACCCCATTCATTAAACAATATATAGTATGCATTCTTTATTTTCAGTTGTCTTCCAGTTGGTCACTTGAAGAACAGAATCCTCCCCCTTCTTGTCTGACTAATGTGCATACTGCTTTCTTTCCTCATGTCCTGTATATCTTCTGTTTTGTTTGTGTTGTCCTATACATTCTTGACAGCATGATTAGAGCATAACCGTAGTTGTACTGTCCGTTGTCATGTTGATTCTCTTTCAGTGTTCAGATTCAGACAAGAAGTGTCACCTGTGGACTGTAGTGGACTTGGCCTTCTTTATCATCATGGGGGTGGTTGGTGGATTGCTGGGGGCCATGTTCAACTGCCTGAATAAAAGACTGGCTAAGTATCGTATGAAGAATGTCCACCCAAAGCCAAAGCTTATCAGGTACGTCAACAACCACAGCATGTGTGACCGCTAATGCATCACTGTATATATACTGCCATCATCTTCCACAGTGCTATACAAAGAAGGTGTACTGGAACAAGAACCTTACAAGCCATGCCCTGAGCTGCTGTTGTAGCAAATGTTTCATGTGCACAGGATAGAACTAACCAGCATATGATGCAACTTGCTGGAAATCTTCTCTAGCTCAAACTGCAGATATTTGCGAAGTACATACCAGTTATTGGTGGAGTGCATACTGAATACATGAAGCACTGGGGATAAAATTTTGATTAAAAAGTGCTTATTGAGTAGTAGGGCATCCTGTAGGAATAGAAAAAAAGAAAATTAAAGCAAACAGATTGTTGCTTCTCTGGACTGTAAAAATAAATTTGGGCACAACTGGCATCTTTTCATCTATCGTGTAGAGCCCCCCGAGAGATATTATTGATCTTTACGTAATAATGCACTGACTGTTCATGTGCAGATTATCACCCCCCAGCGGCCACATTTGACAAATATCTGAACCTAATTGGATGAAATAGAGCCTTCTTGGTCAAACATTGAGTTTTCCAAAGTCATATACAAGCGTAGGACATTCCAAATACATGTACAAGATAAAAAGAATAAAGGAGAACATGTAGCCCTACTGCAAAGGGGAAAATGTCGTACAAAAACAAATGGCAAGGAACCATGGAGAAACATTGGGGAATAATGTACCACAAAGGGAGATAAGATATGGTTAACCTCTAGATAGGGAGCGCTACTCCCAAAAACCACATGAAGTTTCCATGTAGGGTGAGGAGAGGAAAGCAGAAGTGAGTAGAAAAGAGGAGGGGAAGATTAGGAGAGACCAAGGGAGGGAGTAGAGGGGTAGGGGGGGAGGGATGGAAGGATGTGTGACTTCTGGAAGAGAAGAGGTAAGCTCGGGACCGGACCAATGTATAGTTCAGCACACAGGACCACCACAGAGCGAGACTAGGAGATGTTAAGGGAGGAGCAACGAATCATCAAAATTCGGTGGGAGGAAACAGTCCACCCGAAATAGGGTCTTCTAATACACCTTTCTGTCTTCCAGGGTCTGTGAGAGTCTGCTTATCTCTCTGGTCACCACAGTCATCGTCTTTGTGTCATCGATGGTTCTGGGGGAATGCCGGAAACTTTCTCCTCCAACTGACTGGAACAACGGCACCATGTCTATGCAGGTACCTGAAATGTCTCTCAGTTCATGTATGTTTTTAGGAACGTGCCTCTATGTGGCAAGTTGTCCTAGGGGGCCTGTTCATACCAGCATCTGCTCTCCTCCGAACACTGCAATGCGCTCTACATTTCAGCTGCCATTCATAAAATGCAAGTCACAGTGTCCCACAGTGTGCCCTTTGCTGAAATTGGTTCTAAACAGAAAAGGTATTTTTATCAAAACATTGGGCTAATGACCTATAATGCTACCACCTCCCCCTCACTCCCCCTCTCTGTTGGGGTCCCTCAAGGCTCTGTCCTCGGGCCCCTTCTCTTCTTCATCTACACCTCCTCCCTTGGCCAACTCATACACTCTCACGGCTTCAACTACCACCTCTATGCCGACGACACATAAATCTATCAACCCCCCACCTCACCCCCTTGGTCTCCGCCCGAATCACACACCTACTGAGCAACATATCAGACTGGATGTCGCTCCACTTCCTTAAACTGAACCTCTCCAAAACCGAGTTTCTTGTCTCCCCCCCAGCCCGGACCCCACCCCCCATTGACTTCTCCATCACATCCAACAACGCCACCATCAAACCCGCCCCACAGGCCAGAGTACTTGGTGTCATTCTGGACTCCAACCTATCCTTCCAGCCCCAAGTCCAATCTTTAACAAACTCGTGCAGACTCCACCTCCGCAACATCACCAAAATACGCACGTTCCTAACTCCAGAAACCACTAAACAGCTCATCCACTCCCTCATCATATCACGACTCGACTACTGCAACTCCCTCCTCACTGGCCTGCCTCGCCGCTGGCTATCCCCGCTTCAGTCGATCCTGAATACGGCTGCCAGACTCATTCACCTTTCCAACCGCTCCATTTCCGCCACCCCTCTCTGCCAATCCCTCCACTGGCTTCCGATTGCGCAACGGATCAAATTCAAAATCCTAACACTGACGTACAAAGCTGTCCACCATACTGCCCTGAACTACATCACTGACCTAATATCCAAGTACCGCCCAGCACGCACACTCCGCTCCTCACAAGACCTCCTTCTCTCTAGTTCCCTGGTCTCCTCCTCCCATGCCCGCCTCCAGGACTTCTCCAGGGTGTCACCCATCCTCTGGAACTCCCTGCCCCAACCCATCAGATTATCACCTACTCTCCTCTCCTTTAGGCGCACCCTGAAAACCCATCTCTTCAGGGAAGCCTACCCCACTCCCTGCTAACTTGCCGACCTCCTCCATTCTTCCTACCACTCCATCCCCCACAGCTCTCTCCTCCTGTGCCACCATCCCCTCCCTCCTAGATTGTAAGCTCGAAAGAGCAGGGCCCTCGATCCCCTCATGTTTTGCATTGTATTGGTATTGTTCTGTCACATGTTCTGTCCCCCGCTGAGCGAACCATTGGCGCTTTATAAATACTGTATAATAATGCCCAATCAAGAAGACAAAGGATACCACATCCTATCGCTAGAAATTGAATTGGGAAAAAAAAGACACACATGGACTTTCTGGGTACTCCATAGACATGTACAGTAGTACACAAATCAAGTTAAAAATCACAAATGAAAAGATCAGCCTCTCAAATCATGGAGCGTGTTTCCCTTAGCAACTACACAAGTATAAATCTATTACCCCAGTCCTGGGGTGAAATACATTATAAGAACACGCAAACTCCAACCATATTATGGTCTTCTATATGTTTTGCAGTATGAGCTGCTTCTTCAGGTAGAGTAGAGGCGTAGTTTTGTAGTTGATCTAAACAGACAGCATCCTACTCCTGCAGGCAGCCCAAAAATCAGATCTTTAAGATCTTTGCTGTGTCCTTCAATGAACGCAGAGAAAGATATTTTAAGCGTGGAATACAGCATGTATGTATTATACTCAAAGCTGCTATGGCCTTCTACATATTTATTTCCTGCATCTCTGTTGCGCCAACATGTCCCACAGCTCTGTACAGACTAGAAACATTCGTATCGGTCTCTGCCTCCAGAGAAGCACCTTGTTTATTGTTCCCAACAGACACCCAGTTTATTCTCTTTCCATCAGTTTTCCTCATCTGATGAAGTCAATTCCAGCATCAGGACCTTCTTCTGTCCCAACAATACCTACAACGACATGGCCACCCTCTTCTTCAACCCTCAGGAGTCCGCCATCTTGCAACTCTTTCATCAAGAAGGTAAGTATTGCTCGTACAGTAGTATTTCTTTTTTGCCGTCAGGCTGTCGGCAATTGTTTGCGTGAAAGGTTCTCCCCATCTCTTGTGTTCCAGGCACTTTCAGCCCCATCACTCTGTCTTTCTTCTGCTCTATGTACTTCCTCTTGTCCTGCTGGACGTATGGTATTTCTGTGCCTAGTGGTCTTTTTGTGCCCTCCTTGCTCTGTGGAGCTGCCTTTGGTCGTTTGGTAGCTAACCTCCTGAAAAGGTAGACTATACATGAGTGGCTGGTCTCCCAGCTGTTTCTTGGCCTGACCTCTTGTGTTTTTGTTCAGTTACTTGGGATTGACCCATATCTATTCTGGAACCTTTGCCTTGATCGGTGCTGCGGCTTTCCTCGGGGGCGTGGTCCGGATGACCATCAGCCTTACAGTCATCCTCATCGAATCAACAAATGAGATCTCGTATGGCCTGCCTATAATGATCACACTCATGGTGAGTTGCTTTTTAGTGCACAAACCACTAGTTAATACCGGTGGCATTGGCAAGGCATTAAATTGGCACTCTAGGTAAGTGCTAAGCACCTTCATGAATATAAAGGGCTGAAAGATGCGTATATTCGCCTGCTTGTTGAGTGCACTGTATAGAAAAAAATATAAATGTTGGGGCAATAGTTGGTGGTGAAATTCCTCAAACATTGTTATAGATTCAACCCCTTTCCCTTACCTTGATTTGAGGAAATTGATTTCAGCTGCTTTGAAGGCCTATGCAGCCACCAGTGTGGGTGCCTACAGTCAGCGCTGTCAGTTCCTTCATCCTTTTTATTCAAGGGCTCTTCCGTACGGCTGTATGTTAAAATTTGTGCATTTTGTAGAATAGCTTTTTAAACAACTATTAAAATATGATTACTTCATACTCGTTTTCAACCAGCTTTTCCCTTTTCACACGCTTACCAGGCTTAAAATCCTGTTTAAAGAGCTTAATAGCTCAGGCTGAAAATTACACGTGTATCAAAGCAGAGACTTCTCACAGCAGTAACCTCACAGCATGATATACAGAAGTGGTCTCCAAACTGTGGCCCTTTGCTTGCCTTTTTTTGGCCCTTGGGGCACTATTCCTTCCAATGATATGAGGCACGTCTCCCCCTACTGACACCCAGCAATGAAGCACCATTCCTTCCACTGACACCAATAATAGCACATAATTCCTACCAATATTTAAGATGACAGAACACTATGCTTCCCACTGACACCATAGTTAGGGCAGTATACCTCCCAGTAATACTAGTGACCAGGAATTATTCCTTCCACTGACCCCATGGATAGGGCACTATTCCTCCAGCTGTTACCAATGATGGGGCACTATTCCTCCCATTGACACTAATGATGGTGCACTAGAAGGATCACCAGCAGGCGGAAGGAGGTCCTGATTCCCCTATATAGATCTTTAGCTATCACTGGAGGGATCACCAGCAGGAGGAAGGAGGTCCTGATTCCACCATATAGATCTTTAGTTATCACTAGGGGGGTCACCAGCAGGTGGTCCTGATTGCTCTATACAGATCTTTAGTTATCACCAGCAGGTGGAAGGAGGTCGTGATTCCTCTATTTAGATCTTTAGTTATCACTAGAGGGATCACCAGCAGGAGGAAGGAGGACCTGATTCCCTTATATACCTCTTCAGTTATCACTAGAGGGATCACCAGCAGGAGGAAGGAGGTCCTGATTCCTCTATATAGATCTTTAGTTATCACCAGCAGGAGGAAGGAGGTCCTGATTCCCTTATATACCTCTTCAGTTATCACTAGAGGGATCACTAGCAGGAGGAAGGAGGTCCTGATTCCCCTATATAGATCTTCAGTTATCGCTAGAGGGATCACCAGCAGGAGGAAGGAGGTCCTGATTCCCCTATATAGATCTTCAGTTATCGCTAGAGGGATCACCAGCAGGAGGAAGGAGGTCCTGATTCCTTCATATAGATCTTTAGTTATCACCAGCAGGAGGAAGGAGGTCCTGATTCCTCTATATAGATCTTTAGTTATCAGTAGGGGGATCACCAGCAGGAGGAAGGAGGTCCTGATTCCCTTATATACCTCTTCAGTTATCAGTAGGGGGATCACCAGCAAGAAGAAGGAGGTCCTGATTCCCTTATATACCTCTTCAGTTATCACTAGGGGGATCACCAGCATTAGGAAGGAGGTCCTGATTCCTCTATATAGATCTTTAGTTAGACCTAATTTAGAATACTGTGTCCAGTTTAGAAGACCTCACCTAGAACAAAATAGAACAAGTCTAGAGAATGGCAACAAACATGATGAAAGGTCTGAGTGATAAAACCTGAAGAGAAGAGACTGCAGGAACATCATATGTAAAGTATTGAGGGGAGAAGGGAAAGGGGGGACACAACTGAAATCTTTAAATATAAAAGGGGGGAAGAATAAGGCTCAGGAGAGAAGTATTTTGAATATGAAGATCAAGAACATGAGGACATGACCTCAAACCAGCAAAAGGATAGTTAAAAGTTAAACCTAGAAAGTATTTCACCAAAGGAGTAGTTGCTGCTTGGACCAGACATCCAGCACTCAACAGTAAAGCTGGCCATACGCGTATAGATTTTCGTTCGAGAATTTTCGTTTCAAGAATATTCATTTGATTTTCTAATCGTTAGTGGGGTCATATCGATGTTCGTTTTCGACAGCAGTGACGGGAAATTTTCGAAGGGGCAGTAAGGAAAACTTTACTCAATCAGCTACTGTATGTGGTTATCATTCAGAAATTTACATTCTTTTTAAAATTGAATGTTAAAAGCAAAAGACCATTTTTGAATGACAATCGTCCATTCATTGAATGTGCAAAGAATTTTCATACGACTTTTCTTACGAATATTCTCGTCCGAAAATCGACATGTATATGGCCAGCTTAAGCATTTCTAAATTCAAACACAGATCCTATACTCAGACAAAGAGGTAAAAAAAAAAAAATGGATCGGACTTGGACTACTTGTTTTTTTTTCTGCTGTTACTCTCCTGAGTTTTTAGAAGTGAGCGGTAGATGGTGGCTGATTTAGTGTCCTTTTTTTTTTTTTTTTAGGTAGCAAAATGGACTGGTGATCTCTTCAATAAAGGGATCTATGATGTCCATATTGGACTGAGGGGCGTGCCTTTGCTGGAGTGGGAGACCGAAGAGGAAATGGACAAGTAAGGAGGTCTTCTAAAAAAAAAAAAAAAAATTTTCATTAAATGGGCTAAAAAGGGATACTGAGAGGGGGTCCCCCCCCCTAAATTTATATGGTAGGAGCCTTGATGACTGTGATGGTTGTCTGAAATCAGGCCCTGACCTGTCCCTAAACATCACATATCTTATTGAGACTAAATAATTGAATACATCAGAGAAGTGTTTGTTTTTTTTGCCTTTTTTGGTTTGCCACCATCATTCCCCCCAGAACCCAAGATCTTACAGGGTTAATTATAAGGAGTGTAGCCAGATATCATCTTTCCCTAATGTCTTGCTTGTCACAGGTTAAGAGCCAGCGATATCATGGAACCCAACCTCACCTATGTATACCCTCACACCCGCATCCAATCCCTGGTCAGCATCCTGCGCACTACCGCCCATCATGCCTTCCCTGTAGTGACTGAGAACCGTGGAAATGAAAAGGAGTTCATGAAGGGAAACCAGCTGATCAGCAACAACATCAAGTTTAAAGTCAGTACCTGGGGTGGGGATGGGCAGACCAAAAACTGGAAACAGATGTACTAAATAATTTTTTTTTAAGCTGATATTTAGACAGATATACAAAGCAACAAAAATCTTTATATGCAGTTGTTTATTCCTTTTAAAAATTTATTTTTGCTAGGAACCAATTAGGCTTAGCTATGTGCCGACATAATGTGCTGACAGTATTTAATGTATTGTTGTTCTTTTACTGTGCAGTCAGAAGGTTGTGTGTAGGGAGGTGACACCACTTCCTTAAAGTTTGGCTTCCAATACACAGATGCGTGTACCTGTGCGAACGACTGTCTTTGCCTGCACAGAATGCACAAGCTTTGTGCGCAGGCAACCCCATTTGTGCCTATTGGGGCTGGGACTGCATAGACACAGCAGCTGATCCCAATTTCATAGCTGTTCAACGCACAATGTCTGCATTTGGGGCACGCACCTGCACAGCTTTCAAATTGGGACTAATGGCTGTGTCAGTGCTGTTGCTGCGTCCCAATAGACACGAATGGGACTGCGTTTATGTAGATGCACGGAACTTCTGTACATGTCATGTGGGTGAAGATTTGTACGGGTGTACGCATAGATAATCCCATGTGAACAAAGTCTTTATGTAACCCTTTAAATTGATCATTAACAAATGCATTCTTTTGTTAAATGAACTGGTAATGATTCTTCTTTATCTACTAATCTCTTAGTTGCTAAGAAAACCTGATGACCCTGCCAGTTCCTCGCACTGCCTAGAGCAGGGGTGTCAAACTGCGGCCCTCCAGTTGTTGCAGAACTACAAATCACTTGAGGCATTGCAGAGCTGACACTTAAAAGCTTGACTCCCAAAGGCAAAGGCATGATGGGACTTGTAGTTTCTGAACAGCTGGATGGCCGCAGTTTGACACCTGTGCCCTAGAGCATTCTGACCATGCCTAGCATGGAAGCAGATCCATGCTGGCAGGGTCAGTTTTTGTCCCTCAGCTAATTATAGTTGCATGATGCTGTGCTGATGCATGGCAAGTCTGTCATCCTGTAAGCAAGCTTGCTGTTACGCCCCTGCTTAGTCCTGCTTTGCCTGCTTAACACAGTGCACATAGACAGGGAAGGTTTTCTCTTCTGACGTCATTCAGCTGTCTGCTCTCAGGCCATGGAGACTCACCCTCAAACCCCAGGAAAGAGCAGTGTTAGAGGAGTTCAGGGATGCTGATGTAATGAGTAAGTCATTTTTTGTCTCCTTTACACAGAAGTCCAGCATTCTGACTCGAGCTGGTGAGCAGCGGAAGAGGAGTCAGTCTATGAAGTCTTACCCGTCCAGTGAACTGCGCAACATGTGTGATGAAAATTTGGCCTCAGAAGAAGCCTCTGAGAAGGAGGACATGCTGCAGCAGATGTTAGAAAGAAGGTAAGGATTGCAATCCAGGTTAAAAAATTGTCTAAATGCAAGAACCCAATTTTTTTTTTCCTGGAGTCTTGGTGCTTTTTGTGTTTCTTTCAGATTTGTGCAGTATTTCAACATGAAACAATTTTTGTACTTTTGCCTCTATGCAGGAGCTTTCTGTAATAAAGACCGGTCACTGCTGCTCTCTCTGGGCAGAGGGACGGTCTTGTATCCACTGTCTCCTGTAGTCCTCTGCAGGCAGACAGTAGTGGGAGGAACTGCTTGGTCCTTCCCAACAGTTCTGCTATTTACATCCCAGTGATGAATTCACTGCTACTTTTACAAGGTGATGTCTGGGTTTGCTGCACACAAAGTGAATTCTTATATGTTGTGGCTATTGAGGGATATAAAGTAAAATTACAGCTGCTCAAGGTAGAGAAACTCCCAATCTCCAAGCACAACTCCTCCTGTAGGTGCTAGCCCAGCTCGTATGCTGCATAGGTGAGAACAAAGGACGTCCGATCAGCTGCACTCCAAACAATCCACTTTACTGAACCAAGATAAAGCCAATACAGACAGTGGAAATCCAGTGGGGGACTGACAAGTAAACACGTTTCACGCTAAAGACAGCGCTTATTCTTAGGGGTAATGAATAAGTGCTGTCTTTAGCGTGAAACGCGTTTATCTGCCAGTCCCCCACTGGATTTCCACTGTCTGTATTGGTTTAATCTTGGTTCAAAAAAGTGGATTGTTTGGAGTGCAGCCAATCGGATGTCCTTTGTTCTCATAAATATAAACACATCTCTTAGCAAATATTACACTCCCATGCCCCCTGGGACTTAACCTCTTGGCGCCGGCCGCATGCAAATGTGCGGCCTCCCGACGTCTGGGCCTTGACGCCGAGTGGCCGCACATTTGCATGCAATTAAGAAAAACGTGCTGAGAGCGCGTGCCCTGTGCCCTTCCAGTACACATGTCCGGTACTCATGGAAAGGTCCCAATCTCCTCTTGCGATCGGGACCTTTCTCAATCATGTGACTGCTGTGGCAGCCAATCACGGCAGTCACATGACTCTAAAACCCTGCCCGCCTCCCGGCTTCTTAAAGGGCTGGGAGGCGCCGGTGCCAAGGGGTTAAGCAAAGTGTTTGCATTTTACGGCAGTTATGTAAGTCCCGGTACTTACGGGCTTTGCGTATATACCTGTACAGTCATGGTTTCATCCCCCCTGTTATTCATTTGTACAGACTGGCTGTATGATCCACCTGTCCCTCTTGGTCACAGAGATATACCGAACATACTCTATGACCCTCTTGTGTGCTGTGTGCAAGAGAGACCCTAATGTGTGCTTTGTATTCCATACTGGTACTATTCAACTTGTGTATGTTCTCTACTATTGATATGCAACATTTCTGTCTCCAGGTACACCCCTTACCCTAACCTGTACCCTGACCAATCCCCCAGCGAGGAGTGGACTATGGAAGAACGCTTCCGTCCATTGACCTTCCACGGCCTTATCCTGCGCTCCCAGCTGGTGACGTTACTAGTCCGGGGTGTTTGCTACTCAGAAACGCAATCTGTAAGTGCTGCAAGAACCTCCCATCCTATTTCCTGCACTTAAATATGTAGCCATCCTTCAGTGAGTAATTTAGTTCTGGGTTGGTGGAAGCTCTGAAGTTTTGATGCCAAACATTTTGGAACCAGAAACTTCCAATAGAAAACATTTCCTTTATCAATATTTCCCTGTAGCAGTAAATTGCAACTATTTTTATAAAGATATTTGTCTTCCATTGGATCAACTGAGGCGTTAAAGCTGAACTTCAGGATTCTTTTAAAATCTCTTCAAATCTCTTCTAAAATTCTCTTTCCCCCAAAGCACAATAAATGTGCTTTTTTCACTTTTTCTGCAAGTGTATAGAAGCTTATTAGACATATATTAAGTGTATATGTATTAACATGTGTGTAGTCAGGATTCAGGTGGGGTTTTAGACAATGGAAAGTACTAGGGAGAGGAGATCTGTTAATACAGGATATAAAATGCATTAAATATGCTTAAACAATGCCCCAAAACATTCGAATTGAGCATTTTCAGGCAATCCCATTGAAGTCAATGGGGCAGAAATGCTCAATTCGGCCTATATTTTAGATACTTGTATAGCCCCATCAATTTACGCAACGCTTTACATATATATATTATACATTCACATCAGTCCCTAACCCTCAAGGGGCGTACAATCTAAGGTCCCTAACTTACATTCATACATACACATACTAGGGCCAATTTAGATAGGAGCCAATTAACCTACTGTAAAGTAGCTCACGTTTTGGAGGGACAGTCATCTAGCTACAAGCAACAAGATGCTCAAAAGTGAACAGGGGCTATTGAAGTACATATGATTTTGAATGTTTGAGCATTTTTGAACATTGCCTGGAGCTTTGGTCCAAACAAACTATTTCCTTCACTAACAGACATGCCGCTGGGAGTGTCGTTTAAACTGTGTGTAGCTACATACAGTATACAGTGCTACATTCTGGCAACGGTACAGACTTCCTATCCCGTTCCCAGAACAGAATTGAGCCGGTCTGAGCTCTATTCACAGGGAGCTTTGTATTTTTATGAATGAATACAAGGCTTCTTCTGATTGTCTGAGGTGGAGCTCCTGCCTCACCATCTCAGCCAATCAAAGGAAGCCCACCTCAACCCACTTATATTTCCCAAACCCGGTGAAAGTATCATGTCGGAGGGTGCTAGAGCTTACGTAGAGTTGATGGCGTCCTCTCCTTCCCTCCCACCCTTTCACTCTGCTTTAGTGCTATAACCTGGTGATTGGCTGCTGAGGCTGGAGCACTGTTTCCTGTCAGGAGGTTACATGCTCTTCCATGCTCAGAAGCAGCCGGTCTCAGTATAGAGCAGTGAGGAGATCATAAGAAAGGGGCATGTAAAATGGCTTCAAATGAGCTTTCAAGAGACCATGTCACTTTGCCCTGAATGGTGATGGCAGAGGATATTTGCTTTGCAGTTTCAGTTACATAATTAGTCTGAAAAAAGACAAAAGTTCATTCAGTTCAACCATTAAAAAAAAAAAAAAAAGTTATAATCCTATACCCACAGTTGATCCAGAGGAAGGCAAAAAACCCAGCAAAGCATGATCCAATTTGCTCGCGTAGGGAAAAAAATTCCTTCCTGATCCCCGAGAGGCAATCGGATATTCCCTGGATCAACTTTACCTATAAATGTTAGTATCCAGTTATATTCTGTGTATCTAGGAAAGAATCCAGGACTTTTTTAAAGCAATCCACTGAGCTGGCCAGAACCAACTCTTGAGGGAGTCTATTCCACATTTTCACAGCTCTTACTGTGAAGAAACCTTTCCATGTTTGGAGGTTAAATCTCTTTTCCTCCAGACGTAAAGAGTGCCACCTTGTCCTCTGTGATGACCTCAGGGTGAATAGCTCTACACCGAGTTCACTATATGAACCACTGATGTATTTATACATGGAGATCATATCCCCCCTTATGTATTATACATGGAGATCATATCCCCCCTTATGTATTATACATGGAGATCATATCCCCCCTTATGTATTATACATGTTGATCATATCCCCCCTTATGTATTATACATGGAGATCATATCCCCCCTTATGTATTATACATGGAGATCATATCCCCCCTTATGTATTATACATGGAGATCATATCCCCCCTTATGTATTATACATGGAGATCATATCCCCCTTATGTATTATACATGGAGATCGTATCCCCCCTTATGTATTATACATGGAGATCATATCCCCCCTTATGTATTATACATGGTGATCATATCCCCCCTTATGTATTATACATGGAGATCATATCCCCCTTATGTATTATACATGGAGATCCTATCCCCCCTTATGTATTATACATGGAGATCATATCCCCCCTTATGTATTATACATGTTGATCATACCCCCCCTTATATATTATGCATGGTGATCGTATCCCCCCTTATGTATTATACATGGAGATCATATCCCTCCTTATGTATTATACATGGAGATCATATCCCTCCTTATGTATTATACATGGAGATCATATCCCCCCTTATGTATTATACATGGAGATCATATCCCCCTTATGTGTTATACACGAAGATCATATCCCCCCTTATGTATTATACATGGTGATCATATCCCCCCTTATGTATTATACATGGTGATCATATCCCCCCTTATGTATTATACATGGAGATCATATCCCCCCTTATGTATTATACATGGTGTTCATATCCCCCCCTTATGTATTATGCATGGTGATCATATCCCCCCTTATGTATTATACATGGAGATCATATCCCCCCTTATGTATTATACATGGTGATCATATCCCCCCTTATGTATTATACATGGTGATCATATCCCCCCTTATGTATTATACATGGAGATCATATCCCCCCTTAATCTCCTCTTCTCAAAAGAGAATAAATTCAGTTCCTCTAATCTTTCCTCATAGCTGAGCTCCTCCATGCCTTTTATCAGTTTGGTTGCCCTTCTCTGTACTTTCTCCAGTTCCCCAATGTTCTTTTTGTGAATTGGTGCCCAAAACTAAACTGCATATTCCAGATGAGGTCTTACTAATGATTTGTACCGGGGTGATATGATATCTCTCTCTCTGGAGTCTATACCTCTCCTAATACAAGAGGATTTTGCTCGCTTTAGAACCTGCAGCTTGGCATTGCATGCCATTTATTAAGTTATAGTCAGCTGACCTGACAATGCCTGCAGACCATTCATATAATATCTACCCTTGTTGCCCACCCCCCTATTAGCATGCAACTAAAATGTTCAATTCAGTTGTTTGGTTTTTAAGAAATATCTCTTTTGAGACACAGTAATGTCATCACTGGCTCAGTCTGCTGTGCTGTTTGGTGGGAGTTATGGCAGGTTTCTGTAAACATCAGATCACCCTGCCCAATGAACGTATCCCTGGCATCCCTTTAGATGTGCATCACTGCTGGCCGCTGGGTGATAGAGACTTTAGCTGTGCACTCTGCTTATCAGTTGCTTGATTACACTTTAATAGAGTGTAATCATACAACTGATCAGCAGGGAGAAGCATGCAGGTCTAAAGGGATGTATTGTTTCATATGAATATGACGACCACTCAGATCAGGAGGATAAGGGGATTAATGATGATGTAATTCAGACGGGAAACAAAGGAGAGTTCAAGATAGATGTTGCAACTTCAAAATGTCATATTGTGGAGATGCAAGTGCACGTTTGCATGGAATTGAGAGTAATCACTTGTTACAAGTATGGGGGGGGGGGGGGTTAGGTGAGGTTGGAGTTTGGCTTTAATACATTTTGTATTGTTTTATTAGAGTGCCAGCCAGCCCCGTCTGACCCATGCAGAGATGTTGGAAGATTACCCACGTTACCCCGACATTCACGACGTCAATCTAACACTCCTAAATCCGCGGATGATAGTGGTGAGTAGAAGAAGCAGAAGATCAATACAGGAAAGAAAAATGTATTTTCACTGCATTGCTCTGTGTAAATTCTGTTTATACATAACATATATTGTAATATATGCTCAACACAATTTATTATTTATTTATGCCTATAAGGTACAGAAAGTGAGATTTATGCACACCAATGACAAATAACCGCTTCCTGACCACCCTATAGCAGAAATACTGCTACAGGGCGGTACGGGTGCGCAAAATCACATGTGTATATATACGTGATCTTGCATTTCCGGGTAGGGGGCGTGCACACACCCTACCCGCACCTCCGTTCGCGGCCACGGCTGTCAATCACTGGGTCCCAGCCGGTGATTTCCGAGGATCTCGGACGGGGAGGAGAACTGTTTGTAAATAAAACAGTTCTCCCTGTCGGTATGTGCACACTGCTTTGCATGGCTTACAGTGAAGCAGTGTGATTACAGTGAAGCACAGGGACAAAGCACAGTGTAAAACAGCACACAGTTAACCCATTGATCACCCCTCATGTTAACCCCTTCCTTCCCATTGCCATTAATACAGTGTCAGTCTTTTTTTTTTTTTTTTTTAGCACTGATCACTGTATTAGTGTTATCGGGGATGTCAGTGACACCAAGTCAGTTTTCCCCAGTGTCAGAATACCCGCCGCAGTCCCGCTATAAGTCGCTGATCGCCGCCATTACTAATAAAAATATATTTAATAAAAAAAGGCCAGTATATAAACCGCCATGTAAACACTATAACTTTCACATAAACCAATTAATTTACATGTATTTGGATTTTTTTTTAGCAAAGACTTGTAGCAGAATACATTTTGGACTAAATTTATGACATTTGTTTTACTGGACATGTTTAACAGCAAAATGTCAAAAATATTTTTTTTTCTCAAAATTGTCGGTCTTTTTTTTTTTTTTCTCCATAGCGCAAAAAATAAATGCACAGGCGATCAAATACCACTGAAAGAAAGCTCAATTTGTGGGAAAAAAGGACGTAAATTAAATTTGGGTGCAGCGTTGCATGACCGTGCAATTGTCAGTTAAAGTAACATAGCGCCATAATGCAAAAAAATGGCCTGGTCAGGAAGGGGGGAGGGGATGTAAATCCTCAGGAGGGCAAGTGGTTAAAGTGCACCTGTAATTGTTCTGCAGGGCAGCAGGCTATTTCGTAGAGAGGTTGCATGCAGCTATGTTAAGTTGCCTTCCTTTCACTCCTTTGTTGCTCTGTTCACCCCTGAGTGGTAGGAGAAGAAGCCCTGTGCAAGCTCAAGTCAGTCCAAGTTGGAGCCTACACAAGGCTGAGGACTCTCTACACCCCTATGTGACAGTGCTGGTGCCTGAGCAGACAGTCAGCAAACATTGTGACCTGGGAGGATACTATACCTGGAACTACTGGGGTAATTGTCTGTGCTGCAGCAGAGGGACGTATACACAGCTGCATGAGATCAGCTCTCAGCTGAACACAGTGGCGGACTGACAACTCATGGGGCCCCCGGGCAATAGGGGATCATGGAGCCCCTGTGTCCTTGCCCAAACTCAAAAAAGCCTATGAAAAAGGTGCCAAAGGCATCTCATGGGGCCCCCTACTGACCCCGGGCCCTTGGGCAGTGCCCGAGTTTCCAAATGGTCAGTCCGCCCCTGGCTGAACCTGTTGTTTTACCCTACAATAGACAGTTTGCAGATGGACATTTAAGGCAGATAATATGCAACTGTTACTCTTATATGTTATGGACACAAAAAGAATGAAATCTCTTCTCTGCAGAATATGCTGCTCCAAGACCCCACTCCCCCCACAGTCAGCCATGCAACCAAAAGTTTGTATCTTGGGTGATGACACCTCTAAGAGGAAGAATAGGCCAGTCTGACCTCATTTAGTTTTCTCAGACCACATGACCAATTAGCTAAACTTTTGGTCACATGACCAGCCCGTGAGCAGCATCTTTTTTTTCGAACATTTTAGAATTTTTACCGTTTGTATCTTGGCTTCGTCTCAGCAAGATTGCTCATATTACCATACAGTTTCTCTTTAGGATTAAAGGGTTAGTTCACGGTTTCGGAAAAAATGATAAGGTGAACTAACTTACTACACTCTAACCACCCTGCCCCCGGTCCCCACTGTACTTGGCTCCGTAGGTGATAAAATGTTAGTACCCACTCAGCTGGTGTAGCAGTCCAGGGATTTGAAATCCCAGCTTCTCCTCTTTTTCTGTAAGGCTTCTGGGATGTATCAAAGTGATTCTGATTGGTCGGTGCTGCCATGTGACCACTTAAACCAATCGGAATCACTCTGGTTTTGCTCCGGAAGACCTATAGGAAAAAGGGGAAGAAGAGTGGGGATTTCAAATCCCCAGACTGCTTTACTGGTTGTGTGGGCACTGACAGCTCTTCACTCAGAGGCAAGTACAGCGGTAATGGGTGGGGAGGGTGTAGTGTGTTCACCTTTTTAAATTTTATTTGAAACAGTGCATTTATCATAGATAACTGACAAATTGTCATGTTGTGTAATTATATGCAGTTTTGCATCTCTTTACAAACATAAGCATATGATTATTTTTTTAAATAAAAATTAAACAAAGGACATCCTTGTAAATAACTAGGTAAGCACTGACCAATGTGAATCAGAATACACCTTTTAATTGTCAAATTTCTGTCAAATTCAGGATGTCACTCCTTACATGAACCCAAGCCCCTTCACGGTGTCACCCAACACACACGTCTCGCAAGTCTTTAACCTCTTCAGAACCATGGGGATCAGACATCTCCCTGTGGTCAATGCAGTAGGAGAGGTAAGTACAGCAATGTGATTTTACTAGTTTGTAGCATATTGTCGCTGTATTTTACTGACAGTAGGTGGCAGCAAACGCCTGCCTTCTAAGCAATTCAGAGAAAGCCTGCTGGGGTTATATATTAATAGAATTTTAATGCTCTGTGTTTTGTAGATTGTTGGCATAATTACACGACACAACTTAACGCATGAATTCCTACAAGCCCGCCTCAGGCAGCACTATATGACCTCCTGATCCAGCCATCCCTTTAACCTTTGAACTCATCAAGGAGCTTAACCTTGGCAGTCGCCCCGAAACGGACGATCAAGCTTTCTAAAGTCTCGTAATGGGGTTCTACCCTGCTGAAGATGGATTCCTGTTAATGTCTCCAACGCTAGCTCCCCGCCGAGCTCTCCTTTTTCATTCCTCTGGTTACCTCCTGAGCTAAGGCCATGCATTTTACTGATATCTGCCGCTATTTGTCCTACAAAGAGGCCGCATGAAAACAAAAGAGGGACAAGTCAGACTGTGTAACGTTTGCTTTGTGTTGTATGCACGTCCTAGTCCTACTAGTTTCTTGTCCGTCCGGAAGAGCCGCTGGTAGGCCGAGTCTTTGAAGCCAGTACAGACTGACATTTTTTTTTAGTATATTCAGTTACAGCGAAGCTGCTGCCCTCCGTGGGAAGCCATCCTGTGTTACATAAAAGAGCTCTTCCTCTGAACTTCAATCCATTTGCCCAGAATCTCTGATGTTAAAGCTGAACTCCCGACAGAAATTTTAAATCCGTATTCTAAATGTCAGTTTTTAGCTTTTGACAAATGGTATCAGCCTCAGACCAGTCTGTATTTGAATTCAGCATTTTAGGGCTCAGTGTCCCTAATATCCTGACTAATGGTTGCTGTGTCTGCTTCTTTCAACAGCTGGCTGTCATGTATCATTCCCATAGTAGTTCATTCCTAACAGTGGCTGTATCATTACATCGCTGCTCACTCTAACATGTGGACCTGGGCGTCTTAGATTCCGGGTCCGTCCGTATACCACTCCACTGCCTGACTTGATTGACAGGCACAGTTCTGACTATCCTCATTCCCATTGAATATACTAATTCCCATAGTAGTTCATTCCTAACAGTGGCTGCATCATTACATCGCTGCTCACTCTAACATGTGGACCTGGGCGTCTTAGATTCCCGGTCCGTCCGTATACCCCTCCACTGCCTGACTTGATTGACAGGCACAGTTCTGACTATCCTCATTCCCATTGAATATACTAATTCCCATAGTAGTTCATTCCTAACAGTGGCTGCATCATTACATCGCTGCTCACTCTAACATGTGGACCTGGGCGTCTTAGATTCCCGGTCCGTCCGTATACCCCTCCACTGCCTGATTTGATTGACAGACACAGCTCTGACTATCCACATTCCCATTGAATATACTAATTCCCATTGTAGTTTGATACAATTTAGGGCTTGTTTAAACTCTGAGGAGTGAATCATTTTTCAAAGGGCATTTGCCAGGCAATGAGGAAGTTTTATGTTTCCTTCTCCCCACTTATTTTAATCTCAAAAAGCCCATGCCGCGTCCGCATTTTTGCACATACCCCCTACGACTGCTTTTGCAGCTTGGGGGGGGGGAGTAGCGCTTCTCAACCACCTGTGTGTACCACAAGTGTAAACTAGGCTTTGAGGATATGATGATGACACTTCATTGATCCTTCCTCCTGATGCTCAGGCTGCCTCTTCCCTTCTAGAGCATTGATTTTGCAGACAATAAAATTGTAATTTTTATAAAAACTGCAAAAAAAAAACCAAAAACTAAAATGCTTGTTTTAATGTGTGGAAAGAAAGGATACAATGGTGAAATTTTATAAACTATCCTGGAGTTCAGGTTTAACGCCAGATGGCATCTGCCTGATGTCATGCCTTGTAGCAAATGGAATTGTTTTTTTGTGGATTTCTGCTCATTCCACAAAATGGCTTCCATCAGGAGTCGTCATATTTGTTTTTTTTTTGTTTGTTTTTAGAATTGTCTCTGTTGTTTGTTATTTGGGTGTATAATTGAAGGTGAGAAGGTGATAAATAATAATAATAATAATAATAGTGAGACACAGAACAAGCATTCCATCTACTAATGTGAAAATGCTGCTTTTATGTGAAGCTTGTGTACGTTAATGTTGAATGAAGTCCATCCCCAAAGAAAGGGCATTTGGACTTCCAGATGTTTAGTTATTGGAAGATGCAGCTTTGAGCCCAGCTCCTGCAAAAACTTTTGGCTTTTAGTTTTGGATATAGTTTGGAGGGGTGCGATCATTCGTCCTGCTTTTTTTTTTTTTTTTTGCTGTTTGTGATTCTGTTTGGGAGTTTCCCTTTCTGGTCTTGTGATACCTGTACAAAATGTGAGGTGGTATTGGGATCACCAAAACAGTAAGACACAGACATAATAATATCACTGAGGTTCTGGCCTTTCCCCAGAGGGGTTGGTTTACTAAAGGCAAATAGGCTGTTTCCTATGCAATGGCATTTTTTCCAGAGCTTAGTGAATGCAAAGAAGCTCTACTCTCCTTCTTCATACAGTTGTGTGTAAACAAAAGTACTCTTCTTACTCTTTTTATCCTTGCACGTCATTGAGTATTCTTTGCAAAGTGAATTTTCATCTTAAAAAAAGTTTCCTTGTAAAGTGAGCAGCTTTTTTTGCCCTTAGTAAACCAACCAAAAGTGTCTAATCCAGCCTCTCCCAGCTGGGGTGCTGCTACGCCCTGGGGTGCCACCTGAGGTCTACAGGGGTGCCACCTGAGGTCTACAGGGGTGCCGTGGCATCCAGGTTGAAAAAGGCTGTCAGATCCGACTGAACTCCCGCTCTGCCAGACATCAGCACAGCAGGGGCTCGGTCAGCACAGTGCAGTGAAGAGCAGTGGCAGGGGTAGGCGGCTTTCCTGAGCGCTCTGCCTCCCCCTACAGGACAATACCCTGCTAGCACCACTCTCACCTGTGTGGATTGTAATGGAAGAATGGTCTTGCACTGAGGCTCTAGTGAGAGGAAAGCAGGGTGCAGAGGGGATCAAAGGGGAGGGTGGGGGTTGGCTTGCAGAGGGTGGGGCACATAGGTGTGAAAACAGGAGGTTTTGGGGTACAGAGGTGAGCAGAGAGGGGGTTTTGAGGTATGGAGGTGAGTAGAGAAAGGGGTTCTGGGCTATGAATGTGAGCAGAGAGGGGGTTTGGGGGTACCGAGGTGAGCAGAGAGGGAAGTTGCAGTGTGGAGGTGAGCAGAAGTGTTCTAGGTGCAGAGATTAGCAGGAGGGTTAGAGTCTAAAGGTAAGCAGAGCGATATTGGGGTGCAGACGTTAGCAGAGAGGGGAATGTGCAATGTGACTTTGCAGCCTGTTCATTTGAATGGGCTGTAAATTGCACTGTAACACAGAAAATGCACTACTTGTGCACTGCTTTTTAAAAAAAAATGCTCCACACGAAACTGTATGTTATTGCGATACCAAGCAATTTTTGTGCCTTCAAACACACTGCATTTGTGATCTGCATTTGGGGTGTCGTTAACAATGCATTGGCACCTGCATGCAAATCTCAAGGGCAGTGCAATTACCTGCAGTGAGGGAAAGCCACACATAGTGCACCTTTCCCGCACCGCGGTGTCCTGGTGTGCACTGGCCCTAGTCCCCGACACTTTTTTTTTTTCTTTTTCTTAGATCATGCCACACCGAAAGCTCACTGGGTTTGCTAATGCATAGGGGTACCATTAAGAATTAATGACACCTGTGCATCTGCTAAAGAGCAGTGTGTTTGTGTCATGAAAGCACGCAATTTTGCGCACATTCCCCAACATGCAGTAATGTGAACCAAGACTTAACTGGGGTGTCTTGAGAATGATTGGGAAAAAAAGTTGAGAAACACTGGTCTAACCTAATCTATATTAAAGGTTGGGGTCTAGGTTAGAGCTGGGCTTTAGCCATGTTGAGGAATTTTACTGAATGTTCATTGGGTTGGGGGAGGAGCACAATAGCCTACAGGGTATTAGCCCTGCTCCTAGGAGGGTGGACACTGAGCAGAAGGGCATGCTCCTCTGCCAGTGACTTATATCCTTCACAGGAACTGAGGAATCGGTTTTAGCTTGGTGTCCAACTTTGCAAGCCTGGGGAAGGGCCTTCTTTGTCCCAGTATGACTGTGCCCCTGTGTAAAAAGCCAGCTCTATTAAGACATGGGTTGACCAGTTTGATGTGGAGGAAGTTGGTGTCCTCCACAGAGCCCCGACCTCGAACCTACTGAACACCTTTGGGATGAATTGGAACTCTATTGGTGATCCAGGTCTTCTCGTCCAATGCCAGTACCTGACCTCACAAATGTGCAGAAATTCCCACAGACGCTCCAAGATGTTGCAGAAAGCCTTCCTGGAAGATTAGAGGCTTGTAAAGCCACTAAGGGGGCCAAACTCCATATTAATGGACCAATATTTAGAAGAGGATGGCGCAACAAGGTGTTCAAACCTTTGACCATATACTATGATTCCAAGCCAACGACCATTGTTTTAAATCTATGAGTATGTTTGAAGGGTGCATAGTGCAACCAATGTGATCTTTTAAAGTTGGTAGCTCTCCATACAGTACATCTATTGGGGGTGGACCTTCTCATAGGAATATCCCACATCCTCCTCACCCCTCTAATTGCCATTTCTTTCAGCTCCTGGTTTATTCCTCAGGGTTCCTGGCCATTCTATCGAGCTTGATGCTGAACAAGGTTAGCAGTGATGTCTTCAAGGCTGTTGTATGTTTCTTCAAAAGTTTAGCAAAGACGCTAAATATCAATTACATGGGTTAGACTGGAACCAGATTCTGTATGTGAATGTCCAAGTGCCCTGTACATACTATGATGTGTTTTCTATTAATTTAGATTGATACTGCAAGCTACAGTATAGTTACTGGACCATAGTTACTAGACCATAGAACGTCGCAGTCCGCAGAGTTTAAGGTGACGTCATATTTTTCTCAAGGCTACAGGAACTAAGCCTGGGCTAGACCAAAATGCCATCATCTGTTGCAGAAAAGAGTGCCAGATGTTCTCCATATTTTTTTTTTTTTGTTTTATATCTATACGCCTTTTTTTGGTCGGATCTGACTTGAAATGGAATGCCAGTTTGAGAAGCCTCTGTTGGATGCAGCAAATCCCTGCTCATACTGAAATGACTTCAGTGGAGAACCACTGTCACAGAACAATAGTTGGAAATCAGCTGCTTGAATTGGTGGTGGTGGGGGGGTCTTTTGCATAGCTATTTTGCATCATCCCTTAAGGTTCCTTTAAACAAGGGTCTGGCAAAAAGTCTGTTTCCCATGGAAAAGTCAACTGTAAGTGCCCCTGTCACTTAAGGCCAGTGTAGGCAGCTTCTTTGAGGGCTTGACCAATATGATGAACCTCACAGCCTCATCAGTTCATTAGACACTGGTGAATTGGGATCATATACTTAGAATGCATTGACAGGTTGACTACAAAACCCAGAAAATGGAGGCATTTGATGACAGCAACTTTCTACTTTTTATTTTCTTTTAACAGCTGTTTGATTTAGTATCCCTGCTCATTGAATGAATGTATTTTGCTGTTCTGGGCTTGTTGGTTGTTTTTGAGTTTCCCACAAGGCATTCATGAAATAATATGCAATGAAATGAGGTTGATGCTTTTTTTTTTTTTTTTTCCCCCTCGTAATGCCAGAAAAATGTATTTTTGCTAAAATGTCATTTAGATCGGTTGCCCTGACTTTGTAATCATGCCGCGCACTGCACCATCATTTGTCTTTCACATCATTACTGGGAAAGCAGCAAGTTTAGATGTTGCAGTGGAAAGTTTACAGAGAGTCTCCAGAGCTGCCAGAAACTTTTCCACAAGATGGATCATCCTTCATCGTCCGCCTTTTTACAGAAGGAGTGCTTGTTAAGGGACAGAGATGACTGACTTGTAATAAAGGGTGACAAATCACATCCAGAAACGTGCTTGGAAAAGTTTACTGAACTTTTATATAATTTGAGTTAAAGTGGAACTCTGGGCAAGAACAAAAATGACATATATGATGCAGTCTGTCAACATCAACCCAGCAAGTGTACGCCATGTTCCACCATTGCGGTAATGTGCGTTGGTGTGATGCCGCGCCATTCATTCTGAAAGTAGTTGTATGGGTTAACCTCAGTAAATGGGCAATGGGACTTCCACTGTTAGGTTGAAATGTTATCATGTCCACAATCGCACAAATTGTTCATTACACACCTTATTTTCAGTGTTAATTTGTGGTCACGTGACTGCAAATTATCCTTGTATTCTGCGCCTGTACAATAAATGGATGTTACCGTAGGTATAGAGTCACCGCCTGTGACTGCAATTTCCAGGGCAACAGAGTAAACTTAAATTGGAACTAAACCCTCCTCTCTTTTACAAACAAGGTAGCTGCCATCTTGGCCTCTGTTTGATATGCAGTTGCCATGGTGATTAGTTATGACACAAGCCGCTTGTTGGCTTGACAGTACCGTTAAGAGCACAAGCAACTGTGACCGTTCTTATTCAAGGCATGCCTTGAATGTAACTGTTTTGGGAAACAGTGGGTTTACTTCCACTTTAGCAGCTGAATAATGGTGTTACTTGCCTAGTATTCAAAATGTAAAATGGATTTTGTATGAGAATTCAGGGTGTATTAATGTTGCAGTCCCTCCATCACCCCTATACAAAATGCTCAGTCAAAATCTTTTTTTATTTTTAAATAAATGTGAGAATTTTTTTTTAAAATACTCGGCTTTCATCGTGGCTTAGGACACATTTATCTAGGTGAGGGTGACGTCACTCAGGCTTCTCAAAAGGATCCTGTAAACGCTAAGAATCTCAAATCCTGCAAGAATTTGCTCCTGCACTGTGCTGGAGGACCTTCCTGTGAGGTTTTGGTATCCTTGGCTTTCCCAGGATCCTGCTGTGATGCCCAGTGACACCACAGTTGCCTACATGAAAGCTCAGCATTCCTTCATGTTCTCCGGTCCACTGAGCTTGAAATTTATTGACATTCTGTAAGCTGGTATTAGACCAAATGATTGCTGGATTTCTATCCTCAATGGACAAGGAGAGGGCTTTTTCTGCAGCAGTGGTGACATCAGACATAAGTAGCTTCTTTTGTAGCTAGCAGTAGTTAGTCACATTCAACTTGACTAGTTCTCTAATGTTGAAGATCTTTACTAACTTCTCCAAGCTGCTTCTTCAGCTCCATTTAAAATGAAGGAGATACGCCAGCATTTATACACACAGGTAGCGTGAACCCACATACAGGTGAGCTTACAATCAGACTCATCTGTGTAGGTACAGTCTATATCTCCTAAACATGTGCTGGTTAGGAGATATTCACATTGGCAATAGCTGATGGTGACACCCGTGCATGCTCAGTGAGGCTCTGCATTCAGGGCATAAAGTATGCTGTAGATTGCAAAGTGCTGCACCACACCTGAGGTTCCCATGTGCATGCTGGGGGGTGACGTCATCGTGGCCCTGTCATTCAAACAGCTGTAGCCTGCAAACACGGAAGGAAGATGACAGCCCCTGCAGCAGACAGTGGCCCGTTGGAGGCCCTCATCTGAAAGGCAAGCATGTCATAATGTGCTATTATGTGGAGCATGGAACCACTTTTTTTTTTTTTATTTGGCAGTTTACTACCTCTTTATTCCAGTTGCCATTAACATTTGCAATTGCCCAAGAATAGGTTGGGAGGTGTGACAGTTGTGGAACCGCCACCTTAACCCAGTCTCCACCGAATGTGTAAATGTTGATTGTCCAAGCACAGGATGGGAGGTTTAAAAGTTATGGAGCCCACCACCTTTAAGGGAATGGGAAGTTCAGCTTGTTGTTATCCTCCTCCCCTCCACTGCCACAGTTGTCACTTTTTTTGGGGGGGGGGGGGGGGTGTCAGCAGGTACTTGGCTTTGAAAGGTACCTGCTCCTACTTCCAGTTGAGTTTGTGGCGGCGATCTCTGGCCTCCTCCTTCCCCCTGCAGCCATCAGGGACACATTGCACGTCCAAGAAGACTGCGGACCAACCACAAAATGCAGCGCCGCTCACGCATGAGCAGTAGGATTCCTTTAGTTAAGATGTTGGCGCCAGAAATTGGCTCAGGTGCAGACATCGCTGGACATCTGGACATGTAAGTGTCCTTATATTAAAAGTCAGCAGCTACCATTTTTTTTTTATATAGACTGGAACTCCGCTTTAACCCAATGTCGATGGAATTTATAGATGTGAATTGTTGAGAACAGA